>NC_034610.1:26550072-26561208 GCF_900095145.1 Mus pahari | reverse complement strand
AGAGGCAGGCGGATTTCTGAGTTCGAGGCCAGCCTGGTCTACAAAGTGAGTTCCAGGACAGCCAGGGCTATACAGAGAAACCCTGTCTTGAAAAAATAAAATAAAATAAAATAAGACTTAAAAAAATCTTATTATTACAGAGCTGCCCAAGCCCTTTCAAGGGCCCATCAAGATACCAAGTGCCTATGTATGGCACACACCCTACAAAGTTTAGTATTCCTCAACTAGCTCTCATTCTTGTTTTGATCCCAAATCTTTAAAGAACTTCTTGAAACTTCAACCTGATGCTAACATGTCTGTCTAAGACCTTTCAGGGACTTGATTAGCCACAAGATGGAAACCATTATTCTGAGCATTTCCAGTGATGGCTGGGCCTTGGTTTTTCCCCTTCCTCCTGACCCATCCAGCCGCTTCAGGTTTCTTGCAGGCTCCACCGTATCTTCTCCCAGCCTCTGAACAGTTTCCACTTCTATGTAGAACGGCTTCTGCTCTCCTCCACACAGCCGTCATCTCACTGTGGAGTCACCCCTGACCCCTCATCAGCTGCTCAGAGCAGAGCATGCCTCCCTTCCAATCCTGACCACGACCGTAAGGAACCATTTCTTTCTGAGTCACTAATGAGCTCATTTCCCTCCAGGCACAAACTTGTGTGCATTCCAGATAGGAACTCCAGCTGCTGCTAATCATCCCCACAGTCCCAGCCACCTGCTGCATTCCCACTGCTGGGTATTCAGCAGTTCAGTTGTTTAGTTAAGTGACTCCTGAAGTCTGTACAATACAGGAATGACTTGTTCTACGACAATTCCTTAGAACTCACTCATCTGTGCCTGGAGCCTGTTCCAGATGCTCTCTACCTGGAAGGCCAGCTCAAACCCTGCTTTCTTCATACAAGACCCCCAGCGCCCCAGAGGCACTGCACCAGGCAGCACGTGTTGTTCTTTTATTATTATACATACATGAATGTTTTGCCTGCGTGCACATCTGTGTACCATGTGTGTGCCTGATGCCTTCGGAAGCCAGAAGTGTGCACCAGATCCCACGGAATTCAAGTTAAGGCTGTGAGCTGCCACGTAGGTGCTGAGAACAGAACTTGGGTCCTCTGGAAGAACAGTCAGTGCCCTTAACCTCTGAGCCATCTCTCCAGCCCCAATGTGATGTGGTCCCATTTGTCACCTTCAATCTATCTTTCTATCTCTTTCTTAAAATTATTTTTCTCTAATTTATTCTTAATCCAATTTAACAAGCACAAAATCAGATTTTTCCTCTTTGGATTAATTTTACTTTTATTTTGTCTTAACCTGAAACTTCAATCTGCTTACTTTCTTATCTTCTAGTAAATACACTTGAATATTGTCTCTGCTTTATCCTGGAGGAGAGGATGTGGTATTCATTTGTAAGCCAGAAAACAGTTATAGTCATTCATTTATTCAAAGGCAGAAAAGAGTTTTGTTTTTTTGAGACCAGGTCTAACTGTGTAGCCCTAACTGGCTTAGAACTCACTGTGTGTCTTGGTCTCAAACTCAAGCGATCCTTTTGACTTTGCCCATGGAGTGCTGAGATTAAAGGTGTGCCCCACCTCGAATCTCCTCTTTATTTCAAGAAATATACAGAAGTTATACAAATATACACAAAGTTCCTATATAGGAATCTTTTTTTTTTAAAGATTTATTTATTGATTGATTATATGTAAGTACACTGTAGCTGTCTTCAGACACTCCAGAAGAGGAGTCAGAGCTCGTTAAGGATGGTTGTGAGCCACCATGTGGTTGCTGGAATTTGAACTCAGGACCTTCGGAAGAGCAATCAGTGCTCTTAACCGCTGAGCCATCTCACCAGCCCCCCCTATATAGGAATCTTGAGAGTCCCTTCCAAAGTTCTAACTAGGTTGTATTACTGTGGTCTCAAATTCTCATTCATCGAATTGTTCAGGGTTTTGTTTTTGAGAATAGGTCTCATGGCTGAAGAGAACCTTGAACCCCCAATGCAGCCTCCACTTCCTAGAGCTGGAGTCACAGGCAGACGTGACCTTACCTGGTCTCTCCTCTCTCCCTTTTAGAAGATGGGTCTGGTTTTGAGACAAGATTTCACTGAGTAGCCCAGGCTAGCAACTTTCCTGCCTCTGCCTCTTAACTGCTAAAACCTGGCTAGGATTTAATTTTCTAAAACTTGAGGATCTTTTTAATCTGAACTAAATTTTGCTAAATGTTTATGTGGGAAAGACAATCTATATTTTATTAGACACATGTTTTCTGGTTCGTTTGTCATATTGCTTAAACCCTCTGTGTCAGCAGCTCTCACCTGTAGACAATGTTGGCACCCAGAGGACATGTAGCAATCCGCAGAGACACTTCTGACAGTGAAGCACGTGAGGCCCTGGCAGAGGGATCTGGTTCATGTCCTTCCTCAGAACACTTTGAGAACTACTTAGTCACTGGGCTCCTGAGAGTCACAGGAGATGTCTCTCTCAAGAGCTCTGTCTCCCTCTCTCTCTCCCTCCCTCCCTCCCTCCCCCTTTCTGGGAGATGTCTGTCTGCCAGTGTATGTATGTTAGTTTTCTCACTATAATCAATTTGGGTAAAGATAATATGAGACATACAAAGTTTAACACTAGTATTGATACTCTGAGTGACACAAAGTGGTCCCCAGGACTTTTCTCTTTCATCTAGTACTGACACTAGGAGTTTTTCTTGCCTGGCAGTTGCTCCTGGCAGGCTGAGTTTCCTCCCCTTGTTTTCCCATCTACTTGTCAGTCTTAGCTGCCTTATATAGCAGCTTGTTTGGCTAGATGTCATCTTTCTGCTTAACTTGGAACTTTATCAGATGGGATATTGAGTCCCTTCAAACTAACTGTGATTCCTGATATTTGGGCTTCTCACCTGGTTTTATTTCTCAATTCTCTGGGGCCAGTTTTTCTGGGGCCAGGCAGAAGTGGCGCACTCCTTTAATCCCAGCACTTGGGAGGCAGAGGCAGGCGGATTTCTGAGTTCAAGGCCAGCCTGGTCTACACAGTGAGTTCCAGGACAGCCAGAGCTATACAGAGAAACCCTGTCTTGAGGAAAAAAAAAAATTTTTTTCTGGGGCTGGTGAGATGGCTCAGTGGATAAGAGCACTGACTGCTCTTCAGAAGGTCCAAGTTCAATTCCCAGTAACCACATGGTGGCTCACAGCCATCTGTAATGAACATCTGATGCCCTCTTCTGGTGTGTCTGAAAACAGTGACAGTATACCCACATACATGAAATAAATAAATCTTTAAAAAAAAATTGTATATTCTTACAGAGCATCTGAGTTCAGTTCCCAGAATCCCTGGCAGCTTACGACTGCCTGGAACTCCAGCTCATATATATATGTAAATCAGAATAAAATAAAATGGTAATCATATGGCTTTATCTCCCCAGTGGTGCTAGGATGGCACCCTCTTCTGGTGAGTCTGAAGTCAGCTACGGTGTACTTATGAATAATAATAAATCACTGGGCCGGAGCAAGCAGGGCCGGAGCGAGTAGAGTTGACCGGAGCAAGCAGAGGTCGAAAAAATTCAATTTCCAACAACCACATGAAGGCTCACAACCATCTGTACAGCCACAATGTACTCATATACATAAAATAAATAAGTAAATTTTTCTTTAAGTTTTTGTGGCTGGGCTTGGTGGAACATGACTTTAATCCCAGTACTCAAGAGACAGAGTCAGACGGATCTCTCAGAGTTTGAGGCCAGCTGGTCTACAAAGTGTGTCCAGGACAGCCAGGGCTCTATTACACAGATGAAACCCATCTCATAAAGAACAATTATTTTAGCTGGGCGTGGTGGCGCATGCCTTTAATCCCAGCACTCGGGAGGCAGAGGCAGGCGGATTTCTGAGTTCGAGGCCAGCCTGGTCTAGACAGAGAAACCCTGTCTTGAAAAACCAAAAAAAAAAAAACAAAAAACAAACAAACAAACAAAACAATTATTTTTTTCCTGTTTGGTCATCCTGTATGTGTGTTATGTTCCCTGTCCTTGCCCATCTTCAGTTATCAACTGGTTATTTCCACACTACACCAACTACAGTCAATAGCCAACCTTCTATCCCAGTTGGTTTCCCTAACAACCCTGTATTATAAGTTACACATCAACATGTTTATAAGGCAAGTGTGCAGGTGCTTACCTGCATCCCCAGCTACCTAAGGAGCTGCTTCAGGATGATGGATCCCTTGTGTCCAGTTCAAGGTGAGCCTGGGTAACATGGAAATGCAAGATGCTCAAGAAGACATATGTGTCTCAGAGCCTACATGGCAGTTCACAATCATGTGTAACTCCACTTCCAGGGGATCTAGTGCTCTCTTCTGACCTCCATAGGCCCCACGCACATATATGGTATATATACATACATGCAGGCAGGCAAAAACACTCATAAACATGTTTTTAAAAATATCTACTAAAATGTACAAGAAAATATACACAGTTTAAAAAAAAATTAAATCAGGCTGGTGTCCACCACAGGCTGGTCTGCCCCTCTCTGCCTCCCCTTTAGCTATAGGGCCATACAAATATAGGCTCCACCTGAATGGACACAGTCACAAAATGATCCCCTAGCTCTAGGGCCACATAAATACAGGCCACGGCTAAACCAAAGAGAATCTAATCTCTCTGTCTCCACTGGGTTTCTCTGTGTAGCACTAGCAGTTCTGGAATACTCGACTTTTCACCCACCTAAAGTAGTTCTTCAAGTCATTGGCGAGGCATGAGCATCCTGTGGCCCTTTCCAGCTCCCGCTACTACCTGCTGTCAAAGTCAGCCTACACTCCAAGCTGGAGAAGCTGGAGAGTCTAGGCAAGCTCAGTTCTAGTGTCTGCAGGAAGCAGAGTCAGCACTAAGGGAGAGACATGAGCAGAAAGCAGCCAAAGGCGGCGCCGGAGGATGCTGGACGCCTCGGCATCTTTCTTCCATCACTAAAACACCTATGGACTGATGGTTCTTGTCCAAACAAAACGTTCTTTTTAACACACCTGAAATGCCAGGACATTCTAAGAAAGCTGGCAAAGATCTATCTGTCTTCAAAAGGACACCTTCTCCAAGAACTTTTTAGGGAATTAGTCACCCAGCATGAAGTCAAGGGAGTTTGCTGTGTAAGAAATCTCAAGAGGGGCTGGAGAGATGACTCAGCAGTTAAGAGCACTGACTGCTCTTCCAGAGGTCCTGAGTTCAATTCCCAGCAACCACATGGTGGCTCACAACCATCTATAATGGGATTGGATGCTTTCTTCTGATGTGTCTAAAGAATGCAACAGTGTATTCACATATTTAAAATAAATAAATCTTTTAAAAATGAAATAAAAAAAGCAGTAGTCTTAAGTGTCTGGGGCTCATAAATCACAAACAGCCCTGGTCCTCATCCCCAGGCACAGTAATGGCCAGCCAATAAGTAACTCATCCGAAGGAAAATACCTGCCAAGAAATCACTTTAGTTTTCAAACAAAGCTTGAGAATGTGCCATTTAAAACTTAATATCCAAATAAAATCAGATATTAAACCTTATTAAAACGAAGCCTGTGCCAGGCACAGTGGCACACTTGCAACCCCTACTCAGACAGCTCAGTTGCATGGGAGGCTCAAGAGGCAGAATGGTTTGAGGCAAGCCTGGGCTACACAGCAAATAAAAATAAAAATGTACAGAATCCAACTAAAAACATAGCAAAACTCTAATAGCAAAGATATGTGTTGGTCTAGGGGTGAGCACTGGCATATATGTGAGAGCGCGCATATGCAGGTCAGGTCAGGTCGCTTTGTCCGCTGATGCATTTGCCAGGCAAGCTGGCCCAGGGATTCTGTCTCTTTGCCTTCCACCTCTGGGGAGTGCTGGGGTTTACAGATGTGCTCCCACATCAGGTTCTATGTGGGTCCCTGGGGATCTGAGCTTGGGGTCCTACACCTGTGCAGCAAGCACTTACCTGTTACCTGCTTGGCCCTAACAAAAGACATTTTATGGGTTTTAGAATTTGATTTGAGGCTGAGTTAGTCTATCGTAATTATTAAATTCATTATCAAAGCTTTAAGACTATGTGACTATCACTGGGATCAACTCAAACCGACACAAAAAACTTGCATAATGTCACTAGAGCAGTGACTGTCCTGCGGGACACAGACAACAGTGGTCCTATGTGTTTAACAGGTTCAGTCCCTAGCACAAGGAAAGCAAAGAAAGAGGAGACTAGGGACCTAAATTCTTCCAAGCTAAGCACACTTTCCCTAGGACAAACGTTCTCCCTTGGGCACTGCCAGTACCGCTCAGGGACATGCACAGGACAGTGCAAAGAGGCCCCAGCAGGCTCTTCTTCCAGCAGCTGCTGCCTTTTCATACCAGATTCCCTGTCAACCCAAGAGTACATGCTGAGTGGATCAGAAGAAAGCCAGTTTTCAGATGGAAAACACAAAGTTAGTGCTCAAAGGCCCCAATATATCAGGCATAACCATAAGTTATTAAAAAAACAAACAAACAGTGACACTTAACATTTTTTAAAATTAATCTCTTTATTTTAAGTGTGTACAATATCACAACTAGTGTGGGGATTAAGGGAAGCTGGTAGGAGTCACTTCTCTTCTTCCACCATGTGGGGTCTGGGAATGAACTCCGGTTGTCAGGCTTGGTGGAAAACAACTTTCTTTACCCACTGAGCCATCTCTCTGGCCCAACTTTAAATTTTTAAAGTAAGAAACATTTATGTTAACATGCATAAAACTATATGATATTGCCAGATACAGAAGTACTTTTAACAACTTAAAAGTATATGCACATAAACTAGATTCAAAAGTGGGCAAAGAATTTAAAAGAAATCTCTCCAAAGAAAACACAGAAATGTCAAATAAATCCATGAAAAGATGTTCAACATCACTAATCACGAGAAAATGCAATGTATATAGTAAAATGTCATCTCACATACAAGGACAATTTAAAAACCAACCACACAGAAAACTGATGCTATAAGTGTAGCTCAGGGTTACAAAGCTCTGGTCTCTTGACACAAAACAACCAAACACTCAAACGCCAGGATGTGGAGAATCTGGAAACCCTGAGTATAGCACTGCTATTGTGGAAAAACAGGACAATGGTTCTTTAACCAACATGTAACCAACATGGTGTGGACATCTACTCCTGAGACCGTATCAAACACCCCAAAAGCAGAGCCCAGATACTCACACACTCATGTTCATGACCGCATTACCCATGAGAGCCAAAAGGCAGACAGAACCAAAATTTCAGCAATGGTAGATGAACAAAATGCAGGGCATGCATAGGACAGAACTTCATTAGGCTTAAAAATATGGAAATGCAGACCCAAGCTAAAATATGGATGCAACTTTGCTAAGTGAAATGAGTAGAAAGTGAACTGTGGTTGCTGGCAAGAAAATGAAGGGGCGTTTAATGTTTAATGTAAGACTGCTCCTAGCGCAGAGATCAGTGCGGGTGGTGATGTGTAGGAAGAGAGAGCCCAGAAGTCTCATGTCCATGGCTAACAAAAGGGAGGAAGGCAAAAGTGAGGACGGAGACAACATGAGGTGGAGACAACATGGTGACTACAGAGGGAGCCCACTGGACTCCTGTCGTCTTATCCCAGTGAGCACACATACAGAGTCACCAGAGAAGGCCTACCTCTATCAGAAGGTGGGCCTTCAGGTGACAGGATTACCCTGAGCAGAACTTATCTTATATACACAGAGCACTGAAACCCACGCTAACCAGCTTACCCTCAAAAGGGAAGAAGGGCCTTGTGACTTTACCCATCAGGATGACCACACACTATCATTCCAGAGAAAGGCCCAAGATGATAAAATCATCTGGAGCAGGGATATTTGGAATGACAGGGCTTTGTAAAGCTAGAGCTCTGTCAGTGAACTATATCCCCTACCTAGTGTTTTTCAAGATTCTGCAAATGTTTTTTCCTCACCACCACCACCATCCCCCCAACACCTCCCTGAAAATCCTTGGAGTAAGAAGCTACTCCATCCTCTTCCCATGATGCTGTTCCAAGAAGCACAGAACATGGGAGAAACAATTCCCATCCACAGGCCAGGCCCACATTGACTGCCTTCTGGGGGAAGCTCCCGGAAACAGCAGCTGAACAGCAGGGGCTGGAGCAGCTGAGGTAACTGGCATCCCCTCAGGAATGTAACACGCAGCAGCCTTTGTGGCCAGGCCTTTGTCTGCTTTGCACCAAATGACTGTCCAGTCAACTTTTTCCACACACGACATACTTTCACTCTAGACAAGATGGAAGCAGAACTCACTGGGTTTCAGCACAGCTAACTGTCTGTGGCTAACCTCTCTTACCCTCGACCACACCACAACATCAGGACATCAAGTTCTCCTGACTGTTGCATTACTTGAATTCCTTGTCACCTCTGCCAACAAAAAGCCAGGTCATGAAGAGGGGGGGCCCTGAACATCCATCCGTTCATCCATATTCCTACCAAAGACAGCTGAATGTACATGGGTTTCTAAAAAGGACAGAAACCGATAACAACAAAAACAAAATATCTTCAGTGAGGAAGGCAACCAGATCAGATGAGCAGAGCCAGCAAGAGGGATGTCCACAAGGCATTTAAGTTGTCACAGAAACCTCACCGCACTCCCAAAGGAGTTGGCAGGCCCTGCTCAGCCGGCTGCACAGTTTGCTAATATGATGAGACACTTTGGCCCCATACTTTTTTAAGACAGGGTTCTCTATGTAGCCATGACTATCTTGACTGAACTCTACAGTCCAGACTAAAGAGATCCACCTGCCTCTGCCTCCTGAGTGCTGGAATTAGGGACATGCCACCACCGCCCCGCTGGATCTGATACTTTTGAGAGCTATTCCAACATGACTGGTACTCTTTTGGACCCTGGGGAAGTTTCAGCTCCTGGGTCCACACTTCGAACTTTGGCAAATTTCTTTTCCTCTCAACAGTTCTGGCTTTAACTATGCCGGGCCAAAGTGAAGCTTGTAACTGAGCTGTTACCACTCCTGCGGTGACTTTGTTTCCACAATTCACGATCAGGATTTCCTAAAGTTAGGATACAAGGCCACAGAAAGGTTACCAAACGGAAACTGCTGCTACAAGCTACCTTCCCAGCCATCCTTGCTCTATCCTAAAGCACAGGGGACTCTCTTAAGGAGCATCAACTCCTGGTGCCCTGGTGGCCAAAGTTCTCCAGGACGAACCGTAAGCTTCAACGGTAGCTCACACGATGGTGGATCTAAGACGCGCCATTGCCAACGGGATGGCCCGGCATGCACAGGCCACAGGCTGGGAGGGTTTACGGACTCTTGCCTGCCTCACCTGGACACCGAATGAGCAACAAAAAGCAGGCTAGCAACGCGTTCCCGCCTCCGTCAAACCCTTCCCTGGAGTGTTTAGGGAAAGCTCATTTTTCTAGTGCTATGACGGGAGGCCCGCTTAGAGGCGTGTTCTTCCATCCTTTAGTGGAAATCACCCACATCTTTTAAAAAAATAATAATAAAACAAAAACCAAAACAAAGTCACTTCTGGAAGAAGCTTCCCTGTCGAGCCGACACCCACGTCTCAGCTCTCCAGAATCCCTGATGTGTGCTCGACCTTGGCCCCCGTGGCCCGCGCGCTCCCGGGTGGCGCGGTGGGACCGACCGCGCAGGCCGCGGCCTCCGGAGCCTGGAGCCGCGACGTCGCCGGGCTCGGCGCTCCTAGCCGCCCCGCTTCCCCGCACAGATACGCTCGGAGCAGGCACAGCGGACCAAGCGCTCCCCGAGAAGCTCTCCCTGCCGCGCCGCGGACACGCGCGACACGCTGTCTCCGTCCGCGGACTCCCCGGGAAGCCCCACGCCGGCTCGGGCCGCCCCTCTGGGCCGCCGACCCCGCCGCCATCTTCCTGCCGCGCCGCCCCCCGGCCCTCGGCCCCCCAGCCCCTGGAGCCGCCGGCCCGCGCGCCCCCGCAGCCCGCGAGCCGCGCTCCGTGAGCGACGGTTAGGCGCGCGCCTCGAGCGGGCCCAGCGCGGAGGCCCTGCCGCCTTCGAGAAATTTCCGCGCCCCTGAACCCACAGAGGAAAACAAGCCGGGCGCGCCCCCGCGCCGCGGCCTCGGCGCCCCCTCCCCCCCTCGGCGCACCCCTCCCCCGCCCCCGCCCCCGCCCCGGGCGCGGGTCAAGTGCGGCCCCGGGCACCGCCCGCCCGATCGCCCGGCCCGCGGCGGAAGAGGCAGCGGCGGAGGCGGCGGCAGCGGCGGCCTCGGCCGGTGTGATTGATAGGGACGGCGGCAGCGAGAGCGGCGGCGGCGGCGGCGGCGGAGCGGTTGAGTGACAGCTTACCTGGGTGCCAATCTTCATCACACTGACAAGCGGCTGCAGCAATCGGGACCCGCAGTGCCGCGCCCGCGTCCAACCGTCACGCCGACGCCGGGCCACGCGACACAGCCTCGCTCAATGGGAGGAGGGCGACGCCGACGCGCGCCGCATCAATATTCACCGCGGGGGCGGGGCCTGCCGACCCCGGGCCCCGCCCCCGCCCAGCGCGACGGCGGGCGGGGGGCGGGGCGGGTGGGGCAGGGGCGAGCCAGGGGGCGGGGAGGGCCCAGGCGGGGCGGGGCAGAGGCCTGTCCCGCCCCGCCGCGCGCGCTCAGCCTGGGCCCACCCAGCGGCCCAGCTCGGGCGCCAGTAGCAGCCTGCCCCGCCCCAGAGGCGGAGCTTGTATTTCGTGACCACGCCTCCTCTGCTCCCTCCCTTCGGATAAAGGTTTGTGGAACTGGATGGAACCATCTGCAGCTCGGGCGGGGAGTACAGGCTGTACCATCAGAGGACCTTCGCGATTCTGGGCCTCCGGGCTCTAGCCCTTCGTCCCGAGCGGCGCCTCGCAGTCAAGGTTCTGGAGCTGGGGTAGGCGCGAGGAGGTAGGCGTTCCTCTTTAAAGACCGGAGGACTGAGCGCTTGAGATGTCTGCCCTGGGATCTGACCGTGGATGCAGTCTCCTGACTGACCATGAAGTGACTGCGGTCTGACATCTGGTCCGTTAGGACTTCAGGCCAAAAAAAAAAAAAAAAAAAAATGCTTTTACAAAGAAAGAAAGAAAGAAAGAAAGAAAGAAAGAAAGAAAGAAAGAAAGAAAGAAAGAAGAAAGAGAAAGAAACCTTTCCTTAGGAGGACTGGACA
>NC_034610.1:26546982-26549079 GCF_900095145.1 Mus pahari | reverse complement strand
CTTTCCATTGCTGTGTTAAAACCCCGACCAAAACAACCTGGGAAAGGCTTATTTGGTTTATACTTCCAGATCATGGCCTGTCACTGAGGCAGGAACTGAAGCAGAGACCATAAAGGGCTGTTACTCCTCTCCATGGTTTGATCATCGTAATTTTTTAGACAACTGTGGACCACCTGCCCAGGGTTGTCACCACCCACAATGGTTGGGTCATTAGATCACCATACCATAGGCCACAGGAATCCTTTGCTTCCTGTGTGAGACCACACAGGACCTCCTCCTCCTAGGGCTGAGATCCAGGGTGGCTTCTAAGGAAAGAATATTATACATTTAACTCTATTTACCATTCGTTCTGTTCTTTTCTTTTAAGATTTTATTTATTTATCTTATATATATGACGAGTACATTGTAGCTGTCTTCAGACACCCCAGCAGAGGGCATCAGATCCCATTACAGATGGCTGTGAGCCACCATGGGGTTGCTGGGAATTGCACTCAGGACCGCTCTCCAGCCCCTATTCTGTGTCTTTACAATGCCCTTTAAAGCTTCACTTGTGGGAGAAGTGTCTCTGGGGTTAAAAGCATTTGTTACTCTTCCAGAGGACCGGAATTTGGTTTCCACCACCAATGTCAGGTGACAAACCACCTGCCACACCAGCTCCACATCACTCTCTGGCGTCTGTGGGTCCATACACACAGAAACACATGCACACATACACATAAATAAAAATAAATTATTTTGGATGGCTGGAGAGATGGCTCAGCGCTTTAGAGCACTGACTGCTCTCCCAGATATCCTGAGTTCAATTCCCAGCAACACATGGTTGGTGACTCACAACCATCTGTAATGGGATCCGATATACTCATCTGGTGTGTGTCTAAAAGACAGCTACAGTGTACTCATATAAATACAATAAACAAATCTTTAAAACAATAAATAATTTTAAAAGCTCCTTCACTAATTTACTAAGGACCACATTAGCATGAATGAGAAGCCACACACACAGCAACCGTATGCAGAAATTAAAGAGTAGAACTCGCCTGGCAGTGGTGGCACACACCTTTAATCCCAGCACTTGGGAGGGAGAGGCAGGCGGATTTCTGAGTTTGAGGCCAGCCTGGTCTACAGAGTGAGTTCCAGGACAGCCAGGGGGCTACACAGAGAAACCCTGTCTCGAAAAACCAAAACAAGAAAAAAGAAAGTCGAATCTGTTCCCATTTTTATAAGGAATGATCTCAGAACTTGCAACCTGCTTTTCCCACTCTTCAGGAAGCACCTGGACTTGACCTCACTTTGGAACCTAAAACTTTATCGGATTTTATTAATCCTGTTTATGATTTTATCTCAACTTTCATTGACAGCAAGGAGGATTTTAGTCCTCTTGAGTATAGGTGCTTGTGGTGGTCATGTGTCCGTAGGTATAACAGAGGAAGGGAGGGACCAGTTAGTTACTCACTGTGTGTAGATCAGCCACACTGGGCAGTAAGAGAGAATTGACTGGGATGGGGGCCAGACAGGTGGTGGTGTGTTCCATTCAAAACCCACAGAAGGGTAGAGTGACAAAGGCGGCAGCTTGAAGGACTGAGTTTCCACTCTGGCTTGAAGAGGACCTCACAGAAAAAGAAAGACACGGTGGCCCCTGACCACTAGGACTTCAGTGTGCATATCAGCCCGGTAAGTGTCAGATGGACACGAGCCATTCCATGTGGGCTAGAGGAGGACCTTGGGTGTCCTTAAGAGATCTGGGCATCTGGAAGGAGGGTTATGATGAACGAGTGGGGTACTTGTAATCCCAGCTAGCTACTCAAGAGGCTGAGTCTGGAAGATTGGGAGTTTGGAACCAGCCTGAGTGATTTTAGCAAGACACACCCACCTCTATCCCTCGTATCAAAATCAACCTGCTAAGCTTGGTGTTGCCTGTCTGTAATCCTAGCACTTGGTGTTGGGGAAAGGAAGGTCAGAGGTCAAGAACGTCCTTCCAAAAAAGAAGAAGAAGAAGAAGAAGAAGAAGAAGAAGAAGAAGAAGAACAAGAACAAGAACAAGAACAAGAACAAGAACAAGAACAAGAACAAGAACAAGAACAAGAACAAGAAGAACAA
>NC_034610.1:26535255-26546932 GCF_900095145.1 Mus pahari | reverse complement strand
AAGAAGAAGAACAAGAACAAGAAGAAGAAGAACAAGAAGAACAAGAAGAACAAGAAGAACAAGAAGAACAAGAAGAACAAGAAGAAGAAGAACAAGAAGAAGAACAAGAAGAAGAACAAGAAGAAGAAGAACAAGAAGAAGAACAAGAAGAACAAGAACATCCTTGCTATAGCAAGTTCCAGGCCGGCCAGCCCTGTCTCTGAAGAATGAAAACCAAGGGCAAAAGCCAAAGCAATCAGAGGATAATGTGTAGATTCCATTAGAGTTGTTCCCTTTCCTGTTTTAATGTTATCGTTGTGTGTAGTATCTGTGTTTGTGTGCATGTGCACATATATACATGCTCATGTGTGTGACTGTGTGGGCATGTGAGGTGTGGAGATCAGGGGCTAACATTGGCTGTCCTCCTCAGTCAGTCTCCACCTTATCTTTTGAGTCAAAGTCTCACTGGACCTAGAGCTACCTGCCAATTGAGGCATCCCCCTGTCTCTGCCCCCCCCCCCAGCTCTGGGATTATAAACTTGTCAAACCTCTGGGACATTTCACATGGGTGGTAAGGATCAAAGTCAGTCCCTCCATCTCTCCAGGTCCTAAAGTGACATTGGAAGTAAGCTCAGGCAGGAATCTGACAGTAGGGCATAATAAGGAAGTAAGTTTCTGCAAGAATCTAACTTTAGGCTGTAATAGAGAAGTAAGGTAAGGCAAAGATTTTAGTCTTAGGGTGGAACAGAAGAACTAGGCTTCAGGCAAGATTTTGGACTTGGACGAGGAACTGGGCTCAAGTATTTCAGTCATTATGACAAGCCCTTTTAAATAACTGTCATGGGAATAATCACAGGATTTCCCTTACTGCTTTGTTAGTTCCTTTTTGTACTGCTTGCCCAAAATACTTGCATGTAATTAAAATGGTATAAAAAGTGGATTATAAAATAAAAATTTGCCTTCAGTCTCAGAATTGACTGGGGTCACATTACAATGTTGTCTAACTGTCTTTTTAATCCTCACTCCTGCGCTGGAAAGCCTGTTGACTGACTGAGCGGGCTTGGTCAGCTTTTCTTGTTTAGTTTAGTTTAGTTTAGTTTAGTTTAGTTTAGTTTAGTTTAGTTTAGTTTTTCAAGACAGGGTTTCTCTGTGCAGCCCTGGCTGTCCTGGAATTCACTCTGTAGACCAAGCTGGCCTCAAACTCAGAAATCCTCCTGCCTCTGCCTCCCAAGTGCTAGGCTTAAAGGCCTGCCCGGCTTTTTAGGGGAGCAATCTCTTCCTCTTTTGTAAGGACACGGGCCAGATTAGATCTGTGCCCACCCTAAGGATCTCAGCTTAACTTGGTAATAGACACTAGTAGGCCTGTCCTAGTCTTGTCTTCCTTGCCCTTACGAGCTGTTTGCTAAACGTAGTCTATAACCTGAACGTTTCTATAACCAGAAGTCTCCAAGCTGACTTGGAGCTTTGGGAGTACATTGTTGAACACAGCAGACTACCACCTGTGCTGGCCCTGAAGCTACAACTGTCCCTGAGAGCGCCTGAGACCTCTAGAAGAGAGGTCCTTCCATACACTAACCTGCCCAACTCAAGTCCCCTCAGTGTAGACTGGATATACTGACTTACGACTGTCCTCTTCCACCGGGGGCCATGTCATTGAGTGTGGTCTGTGTTCCTGGGCCACTATTCTCAGATTTGACTCAAAATGAACCATCTCTTATTTCTTTTAGAATGACACCTTTGTTTCTCAGCAACAATAACCCAAAATGTCCATTTTGGCTTCATCCAGGTTCCTAGCACATACATAGTTTCCTGGGTAACAAGCGCTGGAAAGTGTTTCTTGTTGTCTTAGTTAGGGTTATTGCTGTGATAAAACACCATGACCAAAGCAACTTGGGGAGAAAGGCTTCTATTTTTTTTTTTAACTTTTTTTTTTTTTTTTTTTTTTTTTCAAAACAAGGTTTCTCTGTGTGGCCCTGACTGTCCTGGAACTCACTCTATAGACCAGGCTGGCCTAGAGCTCAGAAATCTGCCTGCCTCTGCCTCCCAAGTGCTGGGATTAAAGGCGTGCACCACCACTGCCCGTCTTAAACTCTTCTAGAATCTGCTTTGCTCATGGTGTTATATCAGAGTAACAGAAAGGTAACCAACTGTTGTGGATGGGCCTGGTGCTGTTTGTATTGGACAAGGAGTCACACATGCTCAGGTGACTTCTTATGAACCAATCCCTAATGAATAAAGGAGCCAATCACTGGGTGAGTAGGAGAGAGGAAGCAGGTAAGAGTTAGGATCTTTTGGACCAGGGAGAGCATAAAGGCATAATGCTAGAGTTTCCTGGTATCATGGCGGCTCCTCAAAGATTCCCCACCAGAGGAACCAGATTTTAGTAAGCCTTACAAGGTTAGGTTTTAGTTGCTGTGCCCAGAGATTGAGTTAGCATTGTTTCTGAACTAAGTCTGTGTTTTGTTTTCCTTCCCGAGGCGGCTCATCTGAGTTCAAGAGAGGAAGGTATGGCGTCAAAGCTTGAGTTTGCCTGATGTGCACCACAAAGGCTGTGCGGGTTTTGAAGCATGGGGCTGGTGTGGCAGTGACCCACCAGTGGGAACTTAGCGAGCTGGGTGGAGAGATTTTGGAGCTCTGAGTCAGAGGGTCTTCGTGAGATAAAAACAGGTCAGCCATTGCCCATCAGGGCATGGCCAGCCAAGGCCACCGGAGCAGAGAGTTTTTGACACAAGTGCTCGCTCGTTTGTTTTGTCTTGTTTTGTTTGGTTTGGTTTGGTTTTTCGAGACAGGGTTTCTCTGTATAGCCCTGGCTGTTCTGGAACCCACTTTGTAGACCAGGCTGGCCTCGAACTCAGAAATCCACCTGCATCTGCCTCCCAAGTGCTGGGATTAAAGTCGTGTGCCACCACGCCCGGCTTCGTTTGTTTTTTTTATATTTCCTGCAACCACCAAGAGAGGAACTGTAGAATTCAGAGAACTTCCAGATGTGGGAGCTGTGGAGGGTAATGCCTGCCAAGGCCATGACAAGCTTCCCTATCCCTCAGAACTTCTGCCACATGCTCGGTCTTAAAGCTGGCCCCTTGAAAATAAAAAGATCAATGTATGTAAAATGTCTTTCAGAGTTCTACGAACAATTCTAGCAAGTGACAAAGTATACTCAGAGGAACTCAAATTCAAGGCATAACCCCCATCCCCAGTTTACAGCAAATCTGTCCAAAGCACCAATACCAGCCAGGACCTGAAGCTATTGTGTGAAGTGAGGTCCATTCTGTGGAGGGGTCAAGTCTTGGCCTGCCGGATCTGATGTTCCAGGTGGAGCCATGGTTGACCAAAGCTTCCCACCTAGGGGTTGATCTGAGAGGAGAAACCTACGAGGCTAAGAGCACAGATGCACACTGCAGCATCTGTAGGATTCAGAGAACTTCCAGATGTGGGAGCTGTGGAGGGTAGTGCCCGCCAAGGCCATGACAGCCTTCTCTATCCCTCAGATCTCTGGCAGGGAAACCAGGTTGCTTTGTTCTCTTGTGCCTGCTCTACCATACACTAATCAACCCTCGAAGCTGGGCAAGCTGGCCCCGGGAATGAGGGAACTCCGATCTGGACACCGCTGTCCGTCTGTCCTGGAGGTACCAGGTCCTCGCTGCATGAGGAGTCTCTGCTGTTCACTTCTCCACCTCCACAACTGGATTAAAGCTGATCCCACAGCCCAGTTCAGGACCGGCTGTCCACGTGGCAGGCTCAGACCGGGGCTCTAGAGTGATACAGTTTACCACAGTATTTCTCAGTGGTGGCTGCTAAGGTTGGGAGAACAGTTCTCGCAGTGTGTGGAAGGCTTGGTCCCCAGTCTATGATGTTACTGGGAGGTGGTGGAGCCTTTAATAGGTAGAGCTTAGGGGAAGGAAGTTAGCTCACCCCATCCTATTTCCTCTTGCTTCCTGGGTGCTTTGTGAGGAGCTCCCCCATCCCCACCCCCCTACCTCCACGCACTCTTCCCCCCACAGGATTTTAATATGCTGTTTCAGCCTAGGCCCAGTGCACCAGGGCTGATAGACCACGGGTCAGAACCTCCAAAAAAGACTTTTAAACCTTCCTTCTTAAGTAGATAATCTCAGGGACCTTGGGGTAATAATAACCGACCAACACAGACACTTAAAACCTGCTCATCTGCTAAATGCTTGTGTGTGTGTGGGGGGGGTGTTCACCCTGGGGGAACTGTGCTGGAGTCAGGACTCACCCACCAGCAAGGCATGGTCCCCGACAGTGTAAGCAGAGAGCGACACAGTGCTGCAAGGGGCTGGTTTCCATGGTTCCTGGTTTGACTCTGACAGCTGGAAGCTTTGGATGACTTCCAGATGCAAAGCCTTTGTCCCACTCCTGCCTCAGAACAGCTGTGTTTCTGGTGCAGCATCCTACAGCCCGGGGTCACACGGGCCCTTTAGATGCAGGGCCAGACGCTGGCTTTTTACACCCATTCTGTTCGGTGTGGCAGTAGGTGGTTACACTGCGGGTTAGAAAGACCCAGTCTCCCAGGCCACAAGCGGCCACACTACCCTGTGCCCGAGGCCACCCTGAGTTCTTGGCAAGCAGCACTCACCTGTGTAGCCAGTTGTAACTTCAGTCTCTTTTCAGAGCGGCCAGCTTCCAGATTAGACCCGCAGATTTAAGGGATGCTGGCATTTTTGTAAAGTGTTGTTTTGTCCTGTCTGGGTCAGAGTCTCTCTGTGTGGCCCAGGCTAGCCTTCAACTTGGCGATTTTTCTGCTTCAGCTTCCCTAATGTTGGGATGACAGGGGTGACCCTCCAGGCCCAGGGCTGTAAAATCCTTTTTCAATGAAGTTCGGGAAGTAAACATAACGTCTTCATGCAGGGGAAGCATCTTCTTCCTGATGCCCAGTGGCTGGGATAGTGCCCAGCTATGACTGTGAAGCCATGACAGCTTGACTGTGCCCAGCTCAGTCTCAGAGGAACCAATGAGTCAAGATTCTCTTTGTTTGCTATGAAGATGGAGCCATTGTAAACCCTTCTCAAAGCCCTCTGGGCTTCTTCCAAGACTCTCCCAGGATGTAGCAAGCGTAGGAGTCCCTTCCTTTTTGAAGGCTGGAGGCAATCCCATTATGTGGGCAGATCCCAGTGTGCTAATTCATCCATCAGCCTTGGGGCAGTTGGGTGACTCCCAGATTTTTTGCTATTGTGACAGGGCTTTTCTGGAGCTGGATGTGCTGGGGTACATTTTAAGTCTTTGAATACACACACACACACACACACACACACACACACACATATATCCCAGGCTGACCTTGAATGTACCATGTAGCTAAGGTTAGCCCCCTGCATCCAGCTTTGGGACGTTGGGATGACAGGCATGTGTCACCACGCCCTGTTTGTTTCATAAACCATTGTCTAATCTCTCTGCAGCAGCCGCCATCCTGTTCTCCACAGCAGCTGGGAGGTTTTGCACCCCCACCAGCTGCACACAAGGGCTGGAGCTTCTCCATATCCTCCCTGCTCTCTCTCTCTCTCTCTCTCTCTCTCTCTCTCTCTCTCTCTCTCTCTCTCTCTCTCTTCATGTGTGTGTCTTTCTCTTTCTCTGTTTCTCGCTTTTTCTCTGTCTTTGTCTCTTTCTATCTGTCTCTGGCTCTTTCTCTGGCTCTCTCTTTGTCTGTTTCTCTCTGTGTGTCTCTTTCTTTGTCTCTGTTTCTCTCTGTGTGTCTTTTTCTCTGTGTCTCTCTCTTTCTTTGTCTCTGTTTTTCTCTTTCTCTCTGTCTCTTTCTCTGTGTCTCTCTTTGTTTCTCTGTCTCTCTATTTCTGTGTCTGTGTTTCTCTCTCTCTTTGCCTCTGTCTCTTTCTGTCTCTGTGTGTGTGTCTTTCTGTCTCTGTCTTTGCCTGTATGTCTCTCTGTCTCTTGCTCTGTCTCTTGCTCTCAGCATGACCATGCTGACATGTCTGGAGCAGTATCACTGATGCCTAAGATAGCATTGATCCCAATTTTCTACCACCCTTTCCCCTCCCCCACTTCACCTCCTGAGATTTTCACAAAGCCCAGCTGTTGCCGTGGACTCTCCTAAACATAGCGAGTCAGGAAGAGTAAGTTCCTGCATGGTAAGGACAGGGCCATCCTGTTTGCACTGCTGAATGCTCCCAGCTGGGGCTTTCTTCCCAGCTAGCTGGCTTTCTGCTCAGGCAAGCATACTGCTCCCAAAACAGAAACAACACTAAAAACAGAACAACAAAGGAAACCAAAGCAGAAAGTGTTTCAAAAGACTTTTATCAATGTACTTAAATAACAATAAAAATCTAGTCTGCATCACTTGCGATAGCCTGAACATTTAAGAAAATATTTCCCCCAAACAAAGGATAGACAATGAGAAGGGTGACATTGTTTAACTTTTTTTTTTTTTTTTTAAATCCTTTCAACATCTGGCTTAATTGAGGACAGCCAGATTGTCCCTATCTGCTTCTGTATCCAGCAAGTTGTGATTTATAACTCTGGCTGACATGCATGAAGCAACGAGGCCCTGCAGACAGGTCTGCAGCGAGGTTGCCTTTGCAGATAACATGATGCTCTGCCAGAGTCCTGGGGTTTGTTTCTGGCAGGGTCAGGCCAGTGCGGATAGACTTAGATTCAGTGAGGGATGCCACATCGATGAACTAAAAGCTGGCACTGCATGGGCTTGTCGGGTAGCATCGCCCACGTGGGATTCTGCAGTGGGACATTTGGAAAGCATCAGTTCACAGATTGTTCGGATGCACCCAATGTTGGTCGTTTTTACTAGGATAAACGATAACTTGGTTCTAGTGCCTGCCTTAGGTAGGGTTTTACTGCTGTGAGCAGATACCATGACTAAGGATAACATTTAACTGGGGCTGGCTTACAGGTTCAGAGGTTCAGTCCATTATCATCAAGGTGGGAGCATGGCAGCATCCAGTCAGGCATGGTGCAGGAGGAGCTGAGAGTTCTACATCTTCATCTGAAGGCTGCTAACAGAATACTGGCTTCCAGGCAGCTAGGATGAGGGTCTGAAAGTCCACATCCACACATACCTACTCCAATAAGGCCATACCTTCTAATAGTGCCACTCTCTGGGCTGAACATATAAAAACTGTAACAATGTCCCTGCCTGCCTTGTAAGAGTCAGCCCCAGAAACTGATCAAGTTCATGTCACAAATATAAATTCTCCAGGATTTTCCCTTTTGCTTGAAATTTTAGACTTTAATCCTCACAACTGAAGGGTTTGGTATTATCCATGGTTGAAGTCACAGGCCCACTATGTCTTCAGTCTGGCCTTGTACATCTGGGCTCAAGTAGTCCTTACTGCATCAGCCTCCAGAGTAGCTGGGACTCCAAGTCTGTATGTACACTGGGCCTGGTATTTTACTTATTTGAAAAAAATCATCTGCCGTGGGATCTAGGCAGCAAGCGTTTGTAGCACAAGCACGAGGACCTGAGTTCAGATCCCCAGCAAGAGTGTTCAAAACCAGATGTGGTGGCAAGAGCCTGAGACCCTAGCACTGGATGGCAGGCGTCGGCTGGCCAGCCAGCCTGGCCAAAATGGGAGTTCCAGGTTAAATGAGAAAACACTGTTTCAGCAAAGAAGCAAAACCAAAATGAAGATTAAAAGAGAAAAATACCCCAACCTGTGGTCGCTCCAGACACCTGCATGAGTGAGTGCATCTGGACAGACAGACTGACCAGCACACATGCACATAGACGCTCGATGTTCAAGTCTTTTTTTTTTTTTTTCTGCTTTGTGTGTCTGTGTTGTGGACATTGTGTTGAAATGTTGAGGACATTGAAGTCAATGACACGTGTCTTCTACTGTTTTCCTCCTTAGATTCTGGGACACGATCTCTCACTGATCCTGTGTTGCAGGATTTTGCCTGTCCAATTACATTAGAGCAGTGGGAGGCCTGTGATTGGACAGGGAAAAGGGAGGCGGAGCTAAGAGTTGCAAAGACAAGGAGTGTCTCCAGATAGCAGGGAGAAAGGGAGATGGCCGCAGATGTGAATCAGGGTGGCTATGACCAGCCACGGGTTGTTATGATATCACAAAGGTTAGAATATTGGGATAATTTGTCTAATCTAGATGGGCAGTTTTTTGTTTTTGTTTGTTTGTTTGTTTGCTTGTTTTGAGACAAGGTTTCTCTGTGTAGCCCTGGCTGTCCTGGAACTCACTCTATAGACCAGACTGGCCTCGAACTCAGAAATCTGCCTGCCCCTGCCTCCCAAGTGTTAGGATTAAAGGCACGCACCACCACTGCCTGGCAGTAGGCAGCTTTTATCATTATCAATTGGTTCTGAAACTATTGTATTGGCATCTTGTAAACTGTGATTTTTATTGACACATAAATCTGATTGGTTAACTATAAACGAAGAGTTTTAATTCTATTGGCTAATTGGGTGCTTTGATGGCTGACTGTGGGGTGCGTGGGGTGTTGCATGGTAGTGAGAGGACCTGGGAGGGGGGTAAGGGGAGAAGGGACCCGCTGGAGAGTTGGTGGGCAGAGAGGCCATCGAGTTGAGTTCACCTGGTAGGAGCCCTGTGGCTGGTGGGGCTGAGAGTTGGCGGGTTGAGAGAAGCAGGAGCGTGGAGAGTTAGCAGGATCATTTTTAAATATTTCCCACAACAACCTTACAGCCTTGGCTAGACTGTCTGGCCAGCAAGCTCTAGGATCTCTCTGTGTCCACTTCACCAGCACTGGGGAGACAAATGTTTGTGTGTGACCACCCCTGGCTTGCACATGGGTTCTAGGGATCCAGACTCAGACCCTCGCGCTTGCTCGACAAGCACTTTAACTACTGATTCTTCTTCCTAGTCCCCAATTCTCAAGCCTCGAATAACTGAAGCATGCCAGTGAGTCAGTCGTTCTTCCAAATAAAATGAGTATTCCGTAATAATAAATCCAGTAAGTCTGGGCATGTGGCTTGGCACCTGGTGTGCACGGAAGTCCTGGATTCTAATTCTAGCACTGAAAAGGGGAGAAAGGAAGAAGGTGAGAGAGGGGGGTGGAAATAAGGAAGGAGAGAAGAATGGAGAAAGAACAGGAGGAAGAGAAGGAAGGAGAAGACATAATGAGGGAATGGAGAAAAGGAAGGAAAAACACCTGAGCAGCAAAACAGAAAGACAAGGAGCCGGCAGTAACAAGGAGCCGGCAGTAATTTGTCTCTCCTGTCTCCGCCTCCTATTGCAGTCACAGCAAACGTGTGCTGTTGACAGACAAGGCCACGGGCAGAGGGCTTTGCTGCTGTCCCATTGGCAAGCTGTTAGAAAGGACGTGAGCGTTTCTTCTGTGTTCAGGTGATGCCCACGTTATTATCAGACTTGGGTAAAGTTGCCAACCCTCTGTGATGTGGCTGGGTCACAGTCAGTTGGCTTAAGGCATTACAAGAATTGACAGGGCGCAGGAGGGAAGGAATTATGCCTCTGGGTGGCCTTGGTCAAGAGGTAGCCTAGACTCTGGCCTGGCAGCTGCTTGCCCCGGGTGTTTGTTATGCAAAGCAATCTCCCAAAGTGCGCTTGGCTTGCAGAGCACAGGTAAGGAGGTCTGAGGAGCCTCCTGGGATGGTTGGCTTCTGACCTCAGGCTCTGCCCCAAGGTTGAGCAGGGCTCTCTCTGAAGTCTCTCAGCAACTGAAGGAAGTTCTTCCAAGAGCTGCACAATTGGCTTGGACTCCCCCTGAACCCCACTAACAGGGAAGATGAACTCAGTGGCAAGAAGGTAAGAGCCTGGAGCCCAGTTTCAGAAGTAGGGATAGTGTTCTCTGATGCCTTGGGATGGAAAGCCTTCACTTCTGTACGGTTAGGACTGTGGAGAGCTTTTGGGGTCACCTTCTAGGAATTTGGCAAGAGTTTGACATTGGGCTAGAACTAGGAAATGGGCTTAGGATGACTACAGCTGAGGAGTGTGTATGTTGACGGGTCTTGTTAAGACCCTGAATACAGTAATCGTGGGACCTTTGTCTAGGCTGCTTTCTTTGTTCCTTAACTCGTCTGTGTATGCCTTAGGACTGACTTTATTCTTTGCAGGTACTTAGGATGGTGTAAAAGCAAACTGGAGAAAAATAAACCGGCTTCAGCCTCAGCACTGGCTGGAGTCCGGTTATAATGTTGTCTAACTGTCTTTTTCTTTTCAATCCTCGATCCCTCCCTTGAGACCCAGTTGACTGACTGAGCTGTCTTGGTCATAGGACAAGCCAGGCATGAGGGGCAGCAAGGGAGAGACTTGGTCATGCATTTACACAGCGCAGGACTTCACACTGCAAGGCAACCTTTGTTCTGGCATACCTGTCACCTGCTCTTCACAGCTTGTCACCACCTCCCCCAGAGACCTTTGTGCCAAGCCTCTGTGAGGGCCTGCCCTCCCACTGTGCGGTCCCCCCTTTCCTTTGCCCTTGTGAGGAAGGTACTTAAGTCTCAGCCATCTAACCCATCTCTGACCTTTGTATTTTGTATGGCTCCTGTGCAGTTAATAAATATGTCTACACTTCTCCCTCTGTCCTATCTGCTGTCAGTTTCAGCACGATCGACTGGCAAACCACAGAGGGAAAGCTTGAGCTTCGCTCTACCTGCAGACCTCACACAGCCCCAAGCTCCTTAAAATACACCTGTCTTTGAGCTGGAGAGATGGCTCAGTGGTTAAGAGCACTGACTGCTCTTCCAGAGGTCCTGAGTTCAAATCCCAGCAACCACATGGTGGCTCACAACCATTTGTAATGGGATCTGATATGTGGCTGAAGATAGCTCATACATATCTATGTATATATATATAAATAAAATTTTTAAAAATCAGCCTGTCTTCATGTAAGGGCAGGAGGGTGGGTGGATGGATTGATGTGTGTGTGTGTGTGTGTGTGTGTGGTTGGATGGTGTCTTAGGGTACTTCTTAGTTAGTTACTGCTGTGCACAGACACCATGACCAAGGCAACTCTTATAAGGACAACATTTAATTGGGGCTGGTTTACAGGCTCAGAGGTTCATCAAGGTGGGAGCATGGTAACATCCAGGCAGGTATGATAGGAAAGGAGCTGAGAGTTCTACAATTCATTTCAAAGGCAAACAGAAAACAGACTTCCAGGCAGCTAGAATGAGGGTTTTAAAGCCCATGCCCACAGTGATACACCTTCTCCAACAACGCCAGATCTCCTAACAGTGCCACTTCCTGGGCCAAGATGGGTAGATGGATGGGTGGATGTATTAATGATAAGATGGATATGTAGATGGATAAACAGGGGTGTGTGTGTGTGTATGCATGTAATGTATGTGTGTGTATGTATGTCTGTGTATGAGTATTTTATGTGTAATATGTATGTTTGTATGTGTATGTGTGTGTGCATATAATTGTGCATAGATAGATAGATAGATAGATAGATAGATAGATAGATAGATAGATAGATAGATAGCTGTCTCCAGCCCGCAGAGTTGCCACTCTAAGCCCTTGCTCAGCTCTGTTTGGATTCGCATATGCTTCTCTGACTTATCACACTACATACACTGTCTACAATGTGACAATGTCAAGGACAGTTCTGAATGGCTGTAGCTGGCCATTCATGGCTTGCTCTTCCTAGAAGGAAGATGTAGGAAGGGCCAGCCACAAGAAAGGTGCTTTTGGGGGCTGGGGAGATGGCTCAGTGGGTAAGACCACCTGACTGCTCTTCCAAAGGTGCAGAGTTCAAATCCCAGCAACCACATGGTGGCTCACAA
>NC_034610.1:26533944-26535244 GCF_900095145.1 Mus pahari | reverse complement strand
GGTGGCTCACAACCATCCTTAACAAGATCTGACTCCCTCTTCTGGAGTGTCTGAAGACAGCTACAGTGTACTTACATATAATAAATAAATCTTAAAAAATCTTTGAAAGAAAGAAAGAAAGAAACAAACAAACAAAGGTGCTTTTGAATTCCTCTCCTCGTGTTTCCTATCTGCAGACAGCAATGTCACCAAAGCACTTGCCCTTCTGCCCATATGACAGCAGGAGTCAGACACTGTCCCTGGGAAGGCATCTGGCCTTCTCAGCCTGGTAGAGGATTGAAGAGCTTGCAAGGAGAGGAAAAAGGGGAGGGACAGAGGCCAACTGGCTGTGGCTAGTCTCCTTGCCCACCAGCTGGTCACGAAGGCCTTTGCAGTGACTCAAGTGGCTGACTTTGGCACAGCTGGAGAGGCTTAATACGAATGGCTGGCGTGGGAAGAGGGAGACAGAGCCTACACCCTGTCTTCCACTCCCTGGACATGCAGAGTTAATCCACCAAAAGAAGTGTCAAGCTAAAAGAAAGCCCACCTGCTTGTTCCTAGCTGGGCTGAGCAGGAAGCCAGAGTGAAGGCTTACCTTCTGATGCCCCAGGCATCCTAGTATTAGGTTTCTGCTTCCTAGCACAGAGCCACTGAAGACAAAGAAGGTGGCTTTGGGGGTGGAGCCCCTCAGGGCCCACAGTGCTGCTTCTCTGCTTCCTGTCTAGGAGATGCCTGGGAGGGCGGGCTACCCTCATCCTCGGTCCCCTTCTCCTTGTATTATCTATAAACACATTGAAGTCTCCCTTCTCCTTGTATTATCCATATACACACTGAGGTCTCTGTGTGTTTGTGTGCATGCGCGCAGCCAGCACGGATGGCTACTTAGTGACTGGAGTGTACTTGGAAGTCTGAAGCAGAAGCCTCCAGGTAGAGAGCAAGTTCAAGGCCCGCTCCCAGGTGCCCCCATCCCCACAAGGGCTCTTCATGATCAACTGGGCAGGAAGGGGAAATGGGCGGGAAGGGGAAATGGGCGGGAAGGGGAAGTGGGCAGGAAGGGGAAATGGGCAGGAAGGGGAAATGGGCAGGAAGGGGAAATGGGCAAGAAGGGGAAATGAGCCTCTCCCTGCTTCCTTTTCAAGGGTTTGCTTTGGTTTCTGTTAAAAAAAAAAAAAAAAAAAAAAAACAATTTACTAACAGGGTACCAAACGGAAGGGTGTGTATGTGATGAGGGAATTCAGGGATGAGGGACACCAGCAGTGGCTTAAACTGTTCTCTAAAGCCAAGGGAAGGCAGGCGGTGAGAAGGTGACCCTGTATGGGAA
>NC_034610.1:26532555-26533933 GCF_900095145.1 Mus pahari | reverse complement strand
TGGGCAGGAAGGGGAAATGGGCAGGAAGGGGAAATGGGCAAGAAGGGGAAATGAGCCTCTCCCTGCTTCCTTTTCAAGGGTATGCTGTGGTTTATATTAAAAAAAAAAAAAAAAAAAAAAAAGCAAATTAATAACAGGGAAGCATGCAGAAGGGTGTGTGTGTGAAGAGGGAATTCAGGGATGAGGGACACCAGCAGTGGCTTAAACTGTTCTCTAAAGCCAAGGGAAGGCAGGCGGTGAGAAGGTGACCCTGTATGGGAAAAGCAAGCGACCAGCTTTTAAGAGTTGTGCAGAGGGAGAGACGGGGAGAGGGGGACTTCCTGGACAAAATGACTGTACACTCGCATCCCTCCTCCTAGAGTATCTCTGGTGTCTACTAGTTTCAACATGGTCCGCTTGTGCTCTGAGGCGTGTGGGGAGGCTGTGATAGTGTCCTGTAAAGGACTGTGCTCTCACACTGCTCCCTATGATGAAGTCCTTTCTGTTGGTAGGTGTGTTTTCCAGACAGGGTCTGCCAGCCGTCCTGGAACTTGATTATAGACCGGGCCGGTCCCAAACTCAGAGATCTGCCTCCTGAGGGTTGGGATTAAAGGGATGTGCGACAATGTCTGGCTTTAGGACCAAGACTAAGTCTTACCCAATAAAGATCTTTAAAAGACTTAACAGCTGGATGGAAATAATGCATAATTAGCTTAGCACCTATAAGCATGTGTAGGTTTCCAAAGCCCTTCAGGTAGCATTTGTTACTTAGTTAAAAGTCCTCTGTAGGCTTCTGCTTGCCCTTATTATCCCAAAACAAAGGGTGGGTAAACAGGACAAGTTCGAATGCTTCATCTGATGCACTGGTGAGGAGGACAGGCAAAGAGGCCTGGGTAATCGGTTTCCATGGTTTCCATGCTTGCTTGCTTACTTTTGTGTGGAGGAGGTATTTTGTCATTTTCTTTTTCATTGGAAAGCTGGCGTAGTGTTGCACACTTGGAACCCTAGCTTTTTGGAGCCAGAAGGCAAGAGGATTGAGAGTTGGAAGCCAGCCTGGGCTACAGAGCGAGCCTTTGCCTGGAAACAAAACCAAAACAAAATAAAAACAGGGCTGTGTGCCTGAAGCTAGGCCAAACAGGAACTTTAGGCCAGACTCTATTCTTAGCGCGGTGGTTCTCAACTTTCCTAATGCTGTCTGTGTCTTAGTTAGGGTTTTACTGCTGTGAACAGACACCATGACCAAGGCAACTCTTTTTTTTTTTTTTTTTTTTTTTTTGGAAGACTACACACTTTATTAGTGTGGATACCAAGAAAGGCCTTAAAATATTATATGCATGTTTTAGCCTAAAGTAAGAAGCAGAATACATTTGTTTTTAAAGTAGAAAAATGAAAGCATATT
>NC_034610.1:26497702-26529849 GCF_900095145.1 Mus pahari | reverse complement strand
CCCCAAGTTCAATTCTGAGCAACCACATGGCTGCTCACAACTGTTTGATGCTGTCTTCTGGTATGCAGATGTATGTACATGCAGACAAGGTACCCATATATATAAATAAACAAAACTTTAAAATAAAATAAAAGGCTGTAACAGAGAAGAACCTGTAGGAAGTAAACTCTACCTCCGGGTACCATCTTTTTGAACATCCCCTTATGATGTGAAACTGCACTTGCCCCTCTGCAAGTGTAGGTAAGTCTCCCCTACGCAAATTCCTGAAAGCTCCCTTCTTCCTCTCGCCCATGCTCTGACCTGCCTCCACTCCTCCACCCTCTGTCTGTGCACATGGCTGACTCCCCTTGCCCCAGGGGAACCCATCAGCCAGGGTCCTAGAACTGCAGGACACTTTTTCTCAGTTTCAGAAGTATGTCTTCCTCTCTCTTCCTGGTCGTTGGGTCGTGGCACAGATCTGTGGTTCCTCATCTAGAGCACTGGACTTGGTGCCTCTACTCTCTAGAAGATTCCCTGTGTCTGCAGGGGCAGAAGGCTGGTGGGATCATGAGGTCTTTTCCTCTCTCGGGCCATATCATAGGTTCAAGGTATGCTTACAGTATGATAGAAAGCACAGGGGCTTCAAAGACACGGAGGATAACATTCACTATTACACACCCCTCCGAAGTACAGGCAGGGAGTCACTGCTAACCATCTTTACATTTGTTTGTTTGTTCCTTTGTTTGTTTAGTTAGTTTGTTTGTTGGGGTTCATGTTGCACGTGTGGAAATCAAAGAACAACCTGAGAGAACCCATTCTCTCCCCGTACCATGGGCTCTAGGGATGAAAATCAAGTCGTCCTCTTTGGTGGTAGATACCTTTGCCTGTTGAGCCATCTCATAGGTTTAGATCTTGATTTTTTTTTTTTTAATTTTTTTTTAGATTTTTTTTGAAGATTTTTTGCCTACATGTATGTTTATGTGCCGCATGTGTTTTTGATGCCCTTGGAGGTCAGGGGCTGGATCCCCTGGAACTGGAGTTACAAATGGGGTTGGGATCCTTCACATGGGTTCTGGGAACTGAACCCAGGTCCTCCATAAGAGCAGGAAGTGCTCTTAACTACTGAGCCATCTTTCCAGTGCCAGTTCCTGATTTTGAAACCGTGCAGACACGTAATTTCAAAATGCACAGCCAGTCTCTCACGGTCCAGGCCACTCACCACACGTGTCACAAGGTGTGTGTTTTGACAGTCAGCACAGTGTCCTATAAGTCCGGACCCTCTCGCTGGCATGTGAATCCCCGTACCCAGCAAGTCTGTCCTGGTGTTCAAGGTGGTAGGACTTAGCCAGCTTCCTCGGGATCCTCTTTTTATTCAGTGTCTGTACCTGCCTGGGAGCCGTTGGTTTATACATTTAAAAAAAAAAATTTAAAAAAAAAAAAAGGTATTCTTTATCATTTGTTGGGCTAGAAATGTAATACACATGTATCTCCAGAAATAAATCGTCAGCTGGGGGGCAGCATATCCTTGATATATTTTGAGTTTACAGCCTTGAGCAGCAATGGGCCCAGATGGGGCTCCCATTCCTCATGTCAGAAGCAAACCCCTGGCGTAGCAGCCCCAGTCTGAAAGGTCCTTCTCCTTCTCCACAGTCATTGCTCCCTAGGGTTCTAAGCTATTTTCTGTCTCCTTGTCAACAGTGCCTCGGGCGAGCGAGCAAGTGAGGGAGGTCTGATGCAATCCTTTTAGGGCCTTGGAAGAAGAATGCAAGGTCTTATTTATACTGCAGCCTTCTCCGAGGACTGGGATTCACCCTGAGAGGGCTGTGAAGCGAGTATGGTTTTTACTTGATGTGTTACTTGGGGCCAGGTGTTGTTAAAGTTGGCTTTTCCTTAGAATTTTGGATATTTCTGCAGGCATGAAGCTAGAAAGAAGGATATGATAACCCTATGTGATGAGCGTGTGATTGCAAATTTAAGATCTGGGGGACCTAGCTTAACTGTGGGACACGTACTTAACATTCAAGAGGGCCTCCATTCGATCCTAATCACATGTGTATACACACACACACACACACACACACACACACACACAGAGTGTGCATACAAACCTAGTGACATTGTGTCAATCTTGTTTTTCTATTTCCCATGCACCCCTTTTCCTCCTTAAATTGCTTTATTTTATTTTATTTTATTTTTTAAAGATTTATTTATTTATTATATGTAAGTACACTGTAGCTGTCTTCAGACACTCCAGAAGAGGGTGTCTGATCTCATTACAGGGTAGTTGTGAGCCACCATGTGGTTGCTGGGATTTGAACTCAGGACCTTTGGAAGAGCAGTCGGTGCTCTTACTCATTGAGCCATCTCACCAGCCCCTGCTTTATTTTTTTAATTGGTTTTTATTATGTTTTTTTTTTTAAAGATTTATTTATTTTATGTATATGAGTTCACTGTAGCTGTACAGATGGTTGTGAGCCTTCACGAGGTTGTTGGGAATTGTAATTAGGACCTCTGAGTCCTCTGGCCAACCCATCTCACTCAGTCCCTGCTCACTCCGGCTCAACGATTTATTTATTATTATACACACTGTTCAGACACACCAAAAGGGGGCATCAGATCTTATTACAGGTGGTTGTGAACCACCATGTGTTTGCTGGGATTTGAACTCAGGACCTTCAGAAGAACAATCAGTGCTCTTACCCACTGAGCCATCTCGCCAGCCCATTTTGTTTTGTCTTGTTTTGTTTTCTTCATTCATGCGAAGCAAGTAATCTACCAGTAACCCTCACACCCTAGCCCTTCCCCTTACAGGCAAATCCTAGATATTTGTACTGTTTCACTACAATATGGACAAGCATTATCTACTCAATTTTATGGGGAAATAAAGGCACGGACAAGTTAAGAATCTCACCCAAAATGGTATACAGAGTCTGTGGGAAAGATGGACAAAATGAATTTCCCCCAGGTACTCCCACAAGGTAAAGAGAACCGCCCTACAAAGTGCCTTAGGCCTGTACCTAACGGAGTTACCTAATTGCTTTAGAACCCTACTATCGTAGCCACAATGTTCAGCAGACTGAGTGATATGGATTTACTCCAGTCCCTGGTGTTTAAACACATGAAGGGTTTACTTCTTAAAACCAAAAATGGAATTCCTTTAAAGAATAAGTAGGAACTGGGTGTAATGATGTTTGCCATACATCCCAACATTCATGAGGCAGAGGCAGGAGCATTCCTTTGAGTTTGAGGTCACACCAAAGGCTACTGGTGAGACCCTGATTTGTTTTGTTTTTGAAAAAGTAAATCAACAGTGTTACTGGGTTTGTACCTGCCCCTTCTCCCCCCTCTATGTGTGTCTGTCTGTGTGTAGGTGGGTACATTTTTACAGGGATTGAATGGAGGGCCTCATGGATGTCAAATCTAAATCCAAAGCCACATTTACTTTTAAGGCCGTTGTTTAAAATCTTCGCGTGACTTGTCAGAGCAAGCATGTGATCCAATGGGCACCTGAGACCCAGAGAGTGAGTGCATCTTGTTTTTGATACTGCATATAGCATCCTGCAATCTGTATTCCTATGAGGGACGTCAGCAAACACCACCCCGCTGAGACAGCTCGGAGGTGAGTTTCCTCCTGACAGGTCTTCAGGTGTGAGTGTCTTGCTTGACCATTCTCAGTAAGAAGTTCAGTGTCCCCTGAGCTGTGGCTATCAGGATGCATCCCAGAGAAGCCTCACAGGGCCTTGCCTTTGCTTCTCGCTGTGGCTGCTCTCTGACTCTGGCTCCTTGAGAGGAGGGTCTAACTGCACGGACTTCCCGGGTGGTTTGTGACAGCCCTCAGACTACACATGGCATATCTCCACTTTTAGGAGGGGTCCTTCCTGCTGGAAAGAACAGCCATGCCACTGGATGGTTGGGTTGGGAGGTTCTTGTTTTTGTTTTTTTTCTAAAAATTGATTTGTTTATTGAATTTATATGAGTACACTGTAGCTGTCTTCAGACACACCAGAAGAGGACATTGTGAGCCACCATGTGGTTGCTGGGAATTGAACTCAGGACCTCTGGAAGAGCAGCCAGTGCTCTTAACTGCTGAGCCATCTCTCCAGCCCAGGAGATAAGTTCTAATCCAAACCATCCTCTGGTGCTACCACCCTGCCCTCTGAGAGGGAAGAAGGCTGCACTACCACCCTGCCCTCTGAGAGGGAAGAAGGCTGCACACCGTGTTAGGTCAGGTGATCCAATCCATCTCACTGAGGATCACCATCAATCCAAACTTCCCAGTGAGTGGCTACATTCTATAGTGACCTGGTCATTCAGTCCTGCTGCCACTCCAGGTCCACCATAGCATCCAGGAACCTGGCCTTCTCTCCATTTGGCTACACAGTACAGAGTCGCAGGCCATTTTCTTGGGCTACTATAGTGTTCCTAAGCTGAAGGATTAGATAGCCCTTTTTCTTGCTGGCCACTTTGGTTTTCATCTTAAAGCAGATGTTTATTTTATTTTTGATTTGTTGTGACAGGGTTTCTCTGTATAGCCCTGGCCTGTTTTGTTTTGTTTTATTTTGTTTTGAAACCTCCCTTAGAACCAAAGTTGCCACACCTTCCCTTATAAGCAGAATCCTTCCTGGGTTCCTTTGTTCACCTGATAGGTTCCCAAGAGAAGCAGGAGGCCTCCCGAAAACTTCAATAAGGAGAAATTCCTGAGGCCACAGCTGGGAAGAAAACCAGAATGGAATCTGTCAACACACCTGGGCAGGCTCTGCTGCCACACACCATTGACTTCTAGTTTGGTTCCAAAGAGAATCGTTTACAAGCCATTGTCTGTTCTGAGTGACTTCGTTTCAGCCATTGTATGTCCCTTAACTCACACTTTGTCCCCATCACAACCCATACTCTTCCCTCCCCCGTGGAACAGGGAAATGTGTCCCTGAGGCATGCAGGATCATCCCATGATTGGCAGCATGGACTCAGAAGTACCAATAGGGTCTCAGGCACCCTGGGCAGTGTCTGCATCATCCTGTTGCCCTGGAGACTGTCTCAAAGTGTAGTGCTGACGTTCCTCCCTCTGAGTCTCTGAATGACTGCCATAGTAGAGACCACTGACACTGACAATAATAGTGTGTTCCTGTGGTTCCAGAAAACAGGGGATAACCCCAACTTTCAAACATCATATATATATATATATATATATATATATATATATATATATATATATACTATATAGTCACATGGAGAAGCCCTGGGAGAGGCTTCTAAGCTGTTCTAAGGCTGTTGCTAGACTACTGGTAACCGATGATCTCTATAGCAGCTGCTACACTGGGCAGCTCACCATCACTTGTAACTCCAGCTGCAGGGAGCTGACATGATACCCTGTTTTGGCCTCCACAATATATATAATTAAAAACCAAAACCATATCCTTGGCTAGCATGATGGTGCACATCTCTAATCTCATCATTCAGGAGGCAGAGGCAGTTGGATCTCTTTTAGTTCAAGGCCAGCCTACACTATATAGTGACTTCCATCTCAGCCTGGGCCATATAGAGAGACCTTGTCTCAAACACACCTCTCCCAAAAATAAGGAAGAAAGGAAAAGTCGTTATCAGCAAAACAGCCTGGATTGCGTCAGCGTGTGGATCCTGCAGCTCGGGATCCCCTTTGGAAAGCAGAGCGACAGAGCCTTCCTGGCCCACTGGCCAGCCTTGAGCGGTTTGTCATTGCTGTCTCTGCTGACAGTGAATTATCCTCTCCGTGGGAATATCACAAGAACCCCTGTCACTGCCAGACTCCTTTAGTACAAAAGTCCTCTGACTGGAGCCAGCACCGTTAGCTAGGGAGGAACAGCTGCGAGGGCCACACATCTGTGAGTCATTTGAACATTTTATGACTAACGAAAAGTATCCATTACCCAAACTTATGCATTATATATGAGCCGGGTGCCTCCACTGTTCATAATGCCAACAGGCCCTTTTGTTTTAGGTCCCATTTCTCCCCTAATGACATACTAACTCCAGCAATAAATCCAAAAAATCAAAAACTTTAAGTCTCTGGCAACACTACACAAAAATTCCCTATTCTGCTGTGGGATTCTAAGCAACCACAACAGCAACATTAATAAAGACAGTATTCACTGCAAACATGCAGGCGTGGAGACCCCTGGAAGGCCGAGAGTTTATGCATTTTATGGAAAATAACTGGAAGATTAATGCAATAGAGTGTCACAGGATGCCAAAAATAAGCCTTAAGTACATGGGGGTGGGAGGGTTGGGGGACGGCTCCCTAAGATGCCTTCTGCATGCAGATGACCTTGGTTTACAAGAGGGTTTCTGGCTAAACAAGGAGGATCTTTTAACGGGCCCAGTACCACAGAGAATGGGAGGAAAGCTGGAAACTGAGCCGGGAGAAGCTGGCCACCTGAAGATGCTGCAGCTGAGCAGGGGCTTGCTTGACAGTACAGGGTACCCTGCTAGTGAGGTCCACACTGGACAGTCCCTCCTTACCCCCGGGGATCTCAGATCCCTGGGGGGGGGGGCTTCTCCTTCCCCTCCCTCCCTTTCCTTCATTTCTTCCTTCCCTTCCCATGAACTCTTTTTTTTTAAAGATTTATTTACTATATGTAAGTACATATAATAAATATACTTAATAAATATATAGTAAATAAATAGCTGTCATCCAGAAGAGGGCATCAGATCCCATTACAGATGGTTTTGAACCATCAGGTAGTTGCTGGGATTTGAACTCAGCAGAGCAGTCAGTGCCCTTAACTGCTGAGCCATCTCTCCAGCCCTCCCATGAACTCTTTAAATACCCTCCTCCTGGAAATACTTTTATGGCACAAAGCCTTGTTCCTGGTGTGGGAATGAACTTCTGGTGGCAGTAGCAGAGGTAGCAGCGACACGTGGTGCCTTTTAGGGAAGACAATGCCTTCTCCTGGCTGGCTCATTGCTAAGGAGAGGTATGGAAAACTCTGGCATTTTGAAATAATACCCAGGCTGTGGGGAGCCCCATGGTAGAGTGCTGGGGTAATGTGCCCAGCCTTGGCACACACACTTCCAGGGCTCTGGTGAATAGAGAGCTTCAGACATTGCTTGCTCCGGCTGGGCTCCCAGTCTGTTGCGTCCTGATTTCAAAGCCAGGGTTTGAGACTAGAAAGATAGCAAATGCTTGCAGGGATGGCGGGATGTGTGTCTTGGAGCATTGGACCCACTAGCTGCGACCAGACTGTCATCATATGGAGGCTGCTCTGAAGCTCTGGGAGGTCACTGCTTATGTCTCCTTATTCTCCTCTTGACCAACCGGCAGAGCACTAAGCCAAGAGAACCCCAGCCCCAGAGAATGGCTTTCCTTGCCGCTCATTTGCATATTGTCCAAGACATTTACTTTGGATATACGGGTTGCGGAGGGGGGACACTGGAACATGATTTGTAGAGCCCTAAATTTTAAAAAATTCCCCAAAACCTGTTCCCTAGATCATTAGGAATGTGGCTAGTAAAGAGCCTTTGTTCTCTTAAGGCAGCTGAAGGTCTTCTGTTCCTCCACCTGACAGCTAGCTAGGCAATTATCTCAGTTGCCCCAGCCAGGCACCCATCTTCCTATGTTTGAAACTAAAAGAAATATTCAAAGGCTCAAGGCCGAACACTGTAAAAAGACATAGTCCAGACTTTACGGAGCCCACCCTGCCGTTAAGACTAACAAGACCATGAAGATAAGGGAAAGGAGTGCCGGAGCCAGCTGGGGCTGTCAAGGTTAGCTCATAAACTCTGCCAAGGAGGCATCTCACCCCGGTTCCCTCAGGGTCACACACTGACCAGAGGTGCCCCAGACTAGGCCCCCGGCCTCTGGAATTCTGCCACTCCGGCTGGCTGTACTATCTTGTTGCATTGTATGTTCAAATGAGCCAATCACTGGTGGCTGCACAAACTCTCCCTGCCCCCCCAACCCTAACCCTACAAAAACCCCTTACTTCTGAGGGTCGGGGTCGACTCCTCTGTCTCCTGCGTGAGATACGAGTCGGCCCGAGGCCTCGTTAAATAAAAGTACCTCATGTAAATTACAGCAAGGTGTGTAAAAGGTGTATCTCGAATTTCTGGGGACCCAAGAGAGTTCCGGACCAGAGGGAGTTCCTCCTTTCGGGGTCTTACAGATTCAGTAGTCAGTGTTTGTTCAAACTTTGGGAATCTGAACCTGATGCTTTGTTTTGTTTTGTTTTGCTTTGTTTTGTTTTGTTTTTCCAGACAGGGTTTCTCTGTGTAGCCCTGGCTGTCCTAGAACTCACTCTGTAGACCAGGCTGGCCTTGAACTCAGAAATCCGCCTGCATCTGCCCCCCAAGTGCTGGGATTAAGGGCGTGCGCCACCACTGCCTGGCTATCTGAGACATATTTAAACACAGCATATTTTGGTGAAAATTATTCTTGTGATGATTAACTCGACCCTGAACGCCCAACAAAGCATACATACATCTCCTTGAGAAACAGAGCAAGCTAATTATAAATCAGACATGACTACAGTGAGACTCAAGTCCATAAAGATGGGTTCGATAGAGGAAAACAAACAAAGAAATAAATTTATGATAGAGTTCTAGAGAAGGATCTTGGACTGGAAAAGTCTCCAGCCACACATATACTGCAAAGCTTCACCAGGTTAAAAAGTACATCTGCTTCAACCTTCTGAGCAGAAAACAGGTTCTGCATTCCTTCTCTTGAAGGGAGAACCCTGTTTGCTTAACCTTCCAGGTCTCTCTAGAGTAGGTCTGTGAGCACAAAGACTCTGAACGCCCGGGACCACGGGAGGAACAAAGGCTGGTTCCCTTGGCTTGTCTTGCCTGGTACAGCCATTGCTAGGTTCAGGATTCAGGACTAGAAACAAGGTAATTCCAACCACTTTTGATACAAAGGTTTCATTTGTTTGTTAAACAAACGAAACAAACAAACGAACCAACATCTCACTATGTATCTCTGGTTGGCAGGGAAGGAAGTCCATATGAATCCAGGCTGGCCTTGAACTCACAGCACATCAGCCTGCCTCTGCCTCCCAAGTGCTGGGATTAAAGGTGTAGGCTACCCTACCTGGACCGAACCAAGTTTTTGTATTGTTTTGTTTTTTTGAGGCAGGGTCTTGCTGTGAAGACCGGGTTTGCCTGGAACTCAGAACCCTTCCTCCCCAGCCTCCTGAGGCCTGGGATCACAGGTCTGCATCGCTATGCCTGGCTTGGAACATTGGTAACTGGCACTCCAGAGGTCCTCTTTCCAGGGCATTCATTCCTATGCCCTCCACACACAGCAACTGAGGATGGCCCACACGTTCTCATTTGTGTCCAGAGTATTACGTTGTGCCGGCGGTAGGTGTCCTGTGTTCTTGTTTTGAGAATTTTCTTCCTCAATGACAAATCTAAGTTTCATTCCACCGACGTTGAGCCATGGGAACCAGTGAGTTTATTAGGCTTATTTAGCATTGATGGGAAGTATGGGTGACCTTAAAGTAGCCACACTGGAAGGTCTTGTACCCGGCGTGGATGGTAGCACTCCCAAGGCAGTGTAGATAGAAACCCGTCCCCTCATTCTTCCAAATCTGTATGCTCTAGCCCCTCCATGAAACACTGGAGACCTGGCTCGATCCGGACGGAATCACATACAGCTGGTTGCAGGGACTGAATGGTTGAACACTCAGGTGAGGGTCCCCCGATGACTCTCTCTCCCTGTTCCCTCCTCCTATGAAGGAATGTCACCAGTCAACGTGCCTAGCTGTGATGATCTTTTGCAAGCACACATAGCTGAACTCCTGAAGGTGGGATCTGTCTGGCTCAGAGGATAATCCTGTGCAACAGAGCTCTCTAGGACAGCAGTCCCTGAAAGGCAAAGCCACTGCTGTCCCCTGGGCAAAACACCAAGACTGGAGATATATACATATACATACTCATATAATATACATATGCACATACATATACACACATATGCATATACATACACATACAGACACATGTGTGTGTGTGTGTGTGTGTGTGTGTGTGTGTGTGTCCTAGCCACTGCCTTGTCACAAGTTCCCTAGACTGGCTTACCTGGCACTCCCTAGAACACACAGCAAGGACATGCATGGCTCAAGCACAATGAAGCCTTTCACCAAGCCACAGTGAATATTTGTGGCCATGTTTTCCTGGCTTTACATACATGTTTAAGAACAACTGTCGTGACTGACTATGGTATGCCATACGGCCAGTGTTGGGGTGTCGTGTCTTCAGGAATGCGTGCTGTAAAGGAGCAGAGATTGAGATGGATGGCCAATCTATGCGTGCCTCGCCCACCTCCCATTGAGTCGGGAAGAGGACAAAAGGTCACTTGCCTCCAGGCTTGGCAGAGCCTAGACAGCTCATAGACACCCGCTAGCGTAGATCTGGAATCACCAACACTAGCGCGCTAAGGGGGACAATGGCGGGAGCTACAGGAGCTTGTTTACGACTATCATATGGGGTCTGCATCATTTTAAGGAGACAGGAACAGATGTGCCCCTACCTCCCGCTCATCCGTGTTAGCTTTTTACCTTTGAGTAAAAAGCAGATGTTAGGAGCTGAACAGTGGTGCCACAGACCTTGAATCCCAAATTCTAGGACAGCCAGACCCGCACAGAGAAACCCTGTCTTGAAACAAACAGCGAAGGAGCAGATGTTAGTGATCATGCTTTATGTTTTCTCCAACTCTCAGGGAAGACGTATTTGTTGTTGATTACGATAATGGTGGTGTTGATGATGATGATGGTGATGATGACTTTTGCTAAAGATAAAGAAGATCTGCAAGCCCACATTTCTCATTTTATTTTATTATTTTATCATCTTATTTCATTATACTGGATTGCATAAGGCCATGTTCAAACAACTGAAGAGAACCATATTGAGTGAATCAAGGTGGTCTCAGAAAGACAAAAATCCCATGTTTTCTCTCATTTGTGGATCCTAGATATTGTACAGATTTATAAGAACATGTATGTACAGATAACATGAAAATTGAATCAAAACTGTCTAGGGCACAAAGGGGACTAATGGGAGGGGGAGAAGGGAGGGGAGGGAGAAGAAAGGGGAGGAGAGGAGGGGAAGGGGCAGGGAAGAAGAGGGGAGGGCAGAGGGGAGGGGAGGAGAAAGGAGAAGAGGAGGGAGGAAGGGGAGGAGCAGGGGGGGGGGAGGAAAGGAGGGGAGGGGGAAAAGAAGACAGTGAGGGGGAGAAGAAAGGAGAGGGGAAGGGGAAGGGAGGGGGAAAGGGAAGGAGAGAGAAGAGAGAGGAGGAGGAGGAGGAGGGGAAGAGAAGAGAGAGGAGGAGGGGAGGGAAGAATAGGAGGGGTGAGGGGAAGAGAGGGGAGGGGACAGGAGAGGAGGGAGGAGAACGGGGTATAATAGGCTAGAGGAACATGCTTTTTTCACACAGATTTTCCTCAGCCGGGTCCTTCAACATCCCACATGCGCGGGCTGAATATAAAGAGGAAGGGTTGAGGCTTTCCCTGCGAGCAATGCACTTGCCCTTGCTCTTGGACCAGCCAGAGGCAGACTTCTGAGAAGCCGATGGGGGAGGTGCGGGGCCCAGTCAGGAAATTCACAGAGCCAAGCTGTCCAGTGTGCAGAAGACATCGGCAGCACACACAGTGGGAGTGATCTTAACCCTCTGACTCTGTCATGTTCCCCTCGGCTGTGTGGAGCCGCCGCTGGCTGGGAGCCTGCCAAGGGAAGGGGGCTGCCTCTGTCAGCCCATATGGGCTGCTGCGACAAAATGCCGTTAGTGGAACGGCAGACTGATTCCTCGCCATTCTAGAGTTGGGGAGTCCCAGACCAGGGAGCCGGCAGACTTAGTATGGCAAGAGCCATTTTCCTGGATGTTTTGTAAAGTTAAGAAGATGATGCAGACCTGAGTTCATGGATCACATGACTGACCAAGCCCAGCGAAGGTGACTTCTTTTTGTTCACAGTGCCTAACAACGGATGAGGGAAGGGAGAAACCTTGGCCCTGGACATGGCTGGTAGCTCTGCCTAGTCAAGCCTGAAGGATGTCAAGCCTGACTAAAGTCAGGAGGCTCTGTGGGATGGGTGTGACCAGAGCATCAGAATGGGTGTGGAAAGATCCTGGTAGACACGTGAGTGTTCCCACTGGCCATGGGACAGGTGTTCCTACTGGGTGAATGTGTGCTCACACAGGCAGGGCACAGGAGTGCTCACCTGGGTTTGTGAGTGAGTGCTCCCACTGGGTGAGTGAGTGCTCCCACTGGGTGTGTGAGCTCCCCAGACAGGTAGATGAGTGTTCACACTGGCCATGGGACAGGTGTTCCTACTGGGTGAATGTGTGCTCACACAAGCAGGGCACAGGAGTGCTCACTTGGGTGTGCGAGTGCTCCCACTGGGTGTGTGAGTGCTCCCCTAGGTGTGTGAGTGCTCCCCTGGGTGTGTGAGCTCCCCAGACAGGTAGATGAGTGTTCACACTGGGCAGTGCAGCTTATGAAAAAGAGGCTTTGGGGATCAGAGGTCAGCTCCTGTCCCTGCTGAGCTCTGCACGCCAGTCGAGCCCTTGATTGTTGACAAGCTGAGGTGTCGGATCTAGTAGTTGAGACGGGTGTTTGGTGAGGTACGATGTGATCCTCTCAGGAAAGGTGGATTTTCCTCCAATTCATGTCCCAGAGAAGCATAGACCACTCGGGTAGCCAATGGTGTTTGGAGTCATTTCAAAGCGATCTAGTACTTGGTTAAATGGCGCCTGCTAACTGCATCTTCACACAGCGGCTGGCTTCTGTTTATCTCATTTCCTTTAATGCTGGGTACCCAGTTGTGACCGTGACTCACTTGTTCTGTAAGGTTTGTGGTGCTCTGACCGGCTCTCTCACCCTCCTTCTCCTCTGGGTCTTTGGCTTGCCTTATTCTTACCATCAGTCTCCTGAGCAGCTCCATATGATCTGACTTCCGTGGTTGTTCAGTGTGAATTCTATCTGTAAAGGGGCTCTGGGGTTGACCCTGTCTTTCACTGTGATACATACGCTGCACAGACACAGTGAGACAGTAGTAGAGAAGATGTACAAATTGATGCATGTCTAGGTGGGGGGAAAAAAGACCATATGGAGAGCTATATCACAAGACTGCTCCAAATGCAGGCCAGGCCATAGACAATCACTTGAGACCACAGTGTGATGGTTTGTATATGCTCTGCCCAGGGAGTGGCACTCTTAGAAGGTGTGGCCTTGGAATGGGCGCGGCCTTGTTGGAGTGGGCGTGGCTTTGGTGGAGTAGCTGTTTCACTGTGGGCATGGGCTTTAAGACCCTCATCCCAGCTGCCTGGAAGCCAGTCTTCTAGCAGCCTTCAGATGAAGATGTAGAACTCTCAGTTCCTCCTGTACCACGTCTGCCTAGATGCTGCTATGCTCCTCTTGCTTTGATGATAATGGACTGAACCTCTGAACCTGTAAGCCAGCCCCAGTTAAATGTTGTCTTTAAGAGTTGCCTTGGTCATGGTGTCTGTTCACAGCAGTAAGACCCTAACTAAGACACACTGCAATCAGCCAAGTAGCTTGCCTCAGGGCTCAGACTGCAGAACTCTCATCCCAATGAGCCCAGGGAAGAGGTACCCATTAGACAACACACCAAAGGGATGGGCACTGCCATGTCAGCATGGGCATGAGGTTCGAAAGACCATGGCCTGGTCTGGCTTTCAAGATGGTGGTTGAATTATGGCTGTCTCGGGCTTCAACTTCACACCCACTGCCTGAGCATGGCAGTGTCCTGATCATTGCTGGGGCTGGCTTCATCCTTCTTCCCTATCCCACTGGGCACCAAGACTAGCAGGGGCTTTCAAGGTCTTTTCCTATGTAAGTCTTCACCCAGAGGGGGAACAGAACCTCAAACCTTCACATGCCCTTCCTAGACCCTGCCCGCCTCTGCCACGCTGCCGCCTACCACCATGGTTGAGAATATCAGCCAAATGATAGAGTTGGGGTTTTTTCCACCTTCAACAAGACACAGGAGCTAAGTTCTCCCAGAGGCCAGAGATTTGGTCTAGCCTCAAATTGTGACCACAGCTTCTGGCAGTCCAAGTGCAGGCTAGCACAGCACTGGGCGCATGCTAAGGCCTTGAGGACCCCTTTCCAGGACTCCCATTATCAATCTCATGGTGAGTCTGTCTTTGCCTCTTCCCCATAGGCTGCCTCTTTAATCTGCCCTCTACCATCCTGCGGGTCCCTTGCAAGGGTTTCCCATAGGCCGTCCCCCTATCCGCATCTGCTCCACCTCCCTGCGCACTCCTGAACTCCAGGAAGGTGCAGTGTCCTTATTTGGAAGCAAGGCCACAGTACTAACAGCCAATTAGGCATTTAAACTAAGGCTCCTGCCATGTCTCTGAGGTGACAATCACTTTCCCTAGCTGTCAGGAGCCCTTTCTTTACATCATAGTGTTTCCAGGTTCTTCTGGAATAAGGGCGAGTGTTGGGCCACACTTTGGCCCTGGTTTGGGACTTAAGGACAAACCTGAGTTTTGAGACCTGTCTCAGTCAAGACCGGGAGTGACTCAGCAAGACCTGTTTGGCCCTGCCTCTGCCCCGCCATTGCTGATGTAGAGCTTTTCATTGGCCCTGTCAGTTACTCCATACCCTTCCCTGCCTCCTATGTCATCTTACCCCACCAAAAATCCCCCTCCCTATGTTCTGAATTTATATAAGCAAGAGGCCAATGCCATAAAGTTGAGTTCCTACTTTTGCAAGACTCCCAACTTGGTGGGTTTCTTTTGGGCCATCGACACTCGCCATCGTGCTCAGCCCCTGGGGAGACCCCGGTGGGATCAGGACCTCTCTCCTCTTGCCTGGATCTGCCTGCCGGCAAGGAGCTGGCAGGCGAGAAGAGAGAGAAAGGAGCATTGGGGGAAGGCATCAGGTACGGAAAGCACCCTACCCGATCCAGCTTCGTCTCTGACCAGCCTTTTGTCAAAGAACCCATGGTGACACCTTGATTCCTGGGACTGGCAAAACACACACAGACAAGCTCTTGCCCTGTTTTGTCACCCAAGTGCAAGCCTGACTCTGATGGGGAGATCTGGACATGCCTGCTTGGCTTTGAAGTCGGAAGAACACAAGCTATTTGATGTAAGTGTTCGGTGGACTGGATTGGCCTGTAACTCAGAAATCTGCCTGCCTTTGCCTCCCCAGTGCTGGGAGTAAATGTGTGCACCACCATTGACAGGTTGACTCCTGCTACCTTTTTTTGTTTGTTTGGTTTTGTTTTATTTTGTCTTGTTTTGTTTGTTTTAAGACAGGCTTCTCTGTGTAGCCCTGGCTGTCCTGGAACTCACTCTGTAGACCAGGCTGGCCTCGAACTCAGAAATCCGCCTGCCTCTGCCTCCTGAGTGCTGGGATTAAAGGCGTGCGCCACCACCGCCTGGCTAGAAGCTGTTAATTTAGAGCCAAAATTCTGAATGTGATAAATGGGTTTGTCCTCCTCAAACTACCTCAATCCAGGGAGACGTAGATGTTATCTGGGCTAGTATCTTGAGTTCTCGAAAATTCTTACTGATTTCCTTTTTTGTTAATTTGGTACATGGTGAGGTAGTTTAATAAGAAATCTGATTAGGAAAGATAAGCTGACAGGTGAGATGCAGACGGACACAGTGCTCCTCTCTGGCATGGTTCCCTTTCCAGTGGGTGACACTTTTTTTTTTTTAAATTATTATATGTAAGTACACTGTAGCTGTCTTTAGACGCTCCAGAAGAGGGCGTCAGATCTTGTTACAGATGGCTATGAGCCACCATGTGGTTGCTGGGATTTGAACTCAGGACCTTCGGAAGAGCAGTCGGGTGCTCTTACCAGTGGGTGACACTTAACGCAGAGACTCATTCATACTGGTTAGATGCAGAGAAAAAGTAAGCCACTGTTGGGTGCTCAGTTCTAGTCAGGACAGATCTATTATTCCATCCAAAGCTCAGAGAATATCTCAAAAGAAGGAAGTGGGGGTGGGGTGGAAAGGATGTGACAGCCAGACAACGACGAGGGCTGTGAGATCCTGTCACCCAGACATAATACGGTCATCGTACCTGTGAACTCACCACAGCAGCAGTGGCTACTTAAACTAGACTGAGCCAATCCACATGGACCATGGATGGGGGAGGGGCTTGTGTGGCCCCACCCCTCACTGTGAACCATGGATGGGGGAGGGGCTTGTGTGGCCCCACTCCTCACTGTGAACCATGGATGGGGGAGAGGCTTGTGTGGCCCCACCCCTCACTGTGAACCATGGATGGGGGAGGGGCTTGTGTGGCCCCACCCCTNGAACCATGGATGGGGGAGGGGCTTGTGTGGCCCCACCCCTCACTGTGAACCATGGATGGGGGAGAGGCTTGTGTGGCCCCACCCCTCACTGTGAAGCTACCAGCAGTTAATGGTGGCCGAGGAGTAGCCATTTTCCTTCCTCAGTTGTGGGGGTCACCAGTAAGTTGACCCTTTTGCCAGATTGTTTTTTCTCAAGGTGGCATAATCTTAAAGTCAAACCTGGGAATAAGGAACCTTAAGTGAGAAACATGCCTTACCAGATTGCAAGGACGACTGCAGGTGATTGTCCTTGGCTAACGGTTGGTGGAGAATCAAGTTCACTGTGGGCCAGGCAAGCCCTGGGCAGGTGGTCCTGGGTTATGTAAGAATACAGGCTGGGCAGGCCATGTGAGGAAACCAGCAAACAATGTTCTTCAATGGCCTCTGCTTCATCTGAGTTTCTGTCTCCAGCGTCCTGCCTTGAGTTCCTGTCCAGGCTTCCCTATTTAACGTACCAGGTAAAAGTAAACCCTTTGCTCCCCAAGTTGCTTTCAGTCATGGTGTTTTATCACATCAATAGTAACTAAGACACCCCTGCTCCGAGGAGTAATCTCAACACATGCTCACATCAGCAACGCTAGCATTTAAAGGAAGTGAGCCACGCACACGAAGACATCCAAGTAGGATGGAGCCTTATAGAGAAGAGAGTTAGCAGGAGGGAGACAGGGACAGGAGTGGGTGATGGGGGTGTAACCAAAGTACAGATATAAATGTGGATGACTGAAAGGCTGAGTTTCACAAAGCGATTAGAAGACCCTTAGTGGGGCTGGAGAGATGGCTCAGCGGTTAGGAGCACTGACTACTCTTCTGAAGGTCCTGAGTTCAAATCCCAGCAACCACACGGTGGCTCACAACCATCATTAACAAAATCTGACTCCCTCTTCTGGAGTGTCTGAAGATAGCTACAGTGAACTTAAATTAAATAAATCTTCTATTTTATTTATTTATTTGTTCATTTGTATTGTTTTTAAAGAAGACTCTAAGTGAGTTGCTAAGCCTTGTGGTGGCCACAAAACCAACAGAGGACCTCACAGTATCGTTGAGTGAGTTTTCTACTTGAAACAATGCTGAGAACCCTGATTGTGGGAACATGGAAGTCAGTAACAGATGCTCTGAACCGGATGTGCGGCAGATTGATCGGAGGCCAGGCATCAGGACTCAAATCAACAGAACCCCAGCATGGGACCAAAGCAAGCATGTGCAGGGCAATGAAAGACAACACCTTGGCAGACTACGCTTGTCACCCGAGGCCCCACATGTGGCCTTGAGAGTTGCTCTTGGCTGTCACTGTTCCCCTGTGCCTAGTGTGAGAACCAAGAGAGTGCTCTGTCCCTGAATGTCCGTGAGTGATGTATTTCTCAGTTTGTGTGGCCACAGGGGCTCTGCTGTACTGGAGGGCACAGAGCTAATCCTCAGGGATCCCAGAGATGGGGAAGCTGAGCGGGAGGGTCGAGTCGAGGCCAGGCTGGGCACAATTACAGGTAAAATAGGTGAAATAGACACATACTTAATTTTAAAATCAGTGTGAAGAACCCTGGGGGTGTTTGCCAGCCTTACCCCACCTGCCTGGGGTCAAGGCTAGGCCAAGTTCCACTCTCCACCCATAGGAACATTACTGAGTAAAAGATTCTCCAAGTGTACTGACTGGCAGACACCTGACCCTCTGGAAAGTCCCAGGTGGAGTTCAAATGCGTGTCATGCTTGCTAGCCAATAGAGTTAAAGGTCAATATGCTTAGCCAATAAGCTTGAACTGTAACCTTGCTGATGTAACCTGTGCCCTTAAAAAGTATAAAAACTGTAATAGCCATTCAGGGTCACCTTGTCACTCGCCTGGAGGGACTGATTGAGGTTGACCTCATGCACCAGAAAATAAACCTCTTGCTTTTGCATGGATCTGCGTCTTGGTGTTTCATTTGGGGGCATCTCGAAGTAACCCTCGACTGAGGGTTGGGGGTTTTACGAGTGTACCTCCTATCCCCAGTTTCTCTCTCCACACACATTTTTTTAAACAAAAATGTGTTTAAACATCTCAATCATTCGATTTTACCAATAAAGACTCAGGAGCCAGACGCTGAGGTAAAAACCTGCTCGCTCAGAGAGGCCGAGAAAGCACCCAGCTGACCATCTTCCTCTGTCTCAGAAGGCATGTCCCTTTCCCACATCAACTCAAAAAACCCTTCCAAACTGAATGACTTCCTGTGAGCTTCTCTATCCGTCCTCCTGACTTCCCAAGTCTCTATGGTACTTTTCTTACTACTCCTATGCTCACTTCCTGTCAGCTGGTTGCTTGCTCTGCCTCCTGGCCTCTGGCTGACTGTATTTAATCCTGCTCCCACTATTCAAGCAGAAAGCTCCTGGATTAAAGATGTGTGTTAAGGCTGAGCCACAGCACAACTAAAAGCAGGTTTTCCCAGGAAATCTCAGGGTCCACAGTGTGATCAAATATCCTGCAATTTTTGTGTCATGTTTGAATCAGTGTAATAATGCCTTTCCCAGCTCCCTCGGCTGTGGCTCAGACCTGGCAGTAACTGCTGCCGACCAGTACGAGGCTGAGCGGGCCGGATTTTGCTTTGTTTCTCTCTTTTTATGGATCCCTCTGGCTGGCCGTAGACTAGCAAGTTAAGAGGGATGTGGTACACAGCCGTACCCAAGTGTGTTCTGAAACAGAATGTCCCTCCGGCCTTGTTAGGGATGATGAGGTTAGACGTCTCCAGGAGCTGCGGATTCTACACTTGATCTTAGCCAAAAGGCCGAGAAGCGATGGAGCTGCGGATTCTAACCGGGAAGAATCTGTGACCACTTGACTGTGGCCCCCTGGAGGATACTACCCAGTAGCGTAGACTATACGAGTTATCTGATCGGGATGTCGCCAAGTCATTCTCCGGGAGGTGCGAGGGGAACTAACCACACAGTGAGCTTTGGGACTGCCTTTTATTCTCACAGGCAAGGATTCATAGGACCCGACACCGGGGACTACCCTGAGCTGAGCTCAGTGCCGAGGCGACTCTCGTCCCGAAGAGGGCTGTGGCAGCCTGAACCTGGACAGGTCCAGGTTTAGGTCCAGGAAGGTGTATGTGTTGTAGTCATGGTGTTGCAGGTTCTTGTAGGTGGTGGTGTCAGTCGGCTCAGGCTCTGTGAAGAAAGGTGACAGGACAGCAGTCAGACACACACCTCCGTCTGGGCGCTTAGGAAGCAGAACTCTCCACACTACCAGTTTATAGCGTCTGAGCACTCTAACTAGAAGACAGGAGACCTTGAGAGCCCTGTATCTTCAAGGACAATGTAAAAGAGTCACCTGAAATGCACGCTGAACCTAATGGTCTGTCTTACAAGTTTGTGTGATGCATAATCACAAAGCATGTGGAGACAGAGTCACTGTAAAAACTCTAACCCCACCACAGAAACAGTCCCCGGCCTTCCAGGAGACTCTGCTTTTTGTTGTTGTTAATAAGATGGCAGAGTCTAACCTCTCGGAGAGGGGACAGCACAAGGCTGCTTCGTTTCTTAACAGGACCAGAGCACCTTGCCTGGATTTTTGTTGTTGTTGTTGTTTCGAGACAGGGTTTCTCTGTGTAGCCCTGGCTGTCCTGGAACTCACTTTGTAGACCAGGCTGGCCTCGAACTCATAAATCCACCTGCCTCTGCCTCCCAAGTGCTGGGATTAAAGGCGTGCACCACCACTGCCCGGCTTCTTTTTTTGTATTTTTTAAAACTTTATTATTATTATTATTATTGTTATATGTAAGTACTCTAGCTGTCTTCAGACACTCCAGAAGAGGGCATCAGATCTCTTTACAGATGGTTGTGAGCCACCATATGGTTACTGGGATTTGAACTCAGGACCTTTGGAAGAGCAGTCGGTGCTCTTACCCGCTGAGCCATCTCACCAGCCCCTTTTTTTGTATTTTTAAGCCCCAGGTTCACACTATGCATTTGGAAGGATCTGAAATTACAGATGGACTCCTAGGTTGTGTAAAAATACACAGGAGAGAAATCACATTCTTTTGGACGTCTGTATGTGATGGAAATAAGCACGTGCAGACATGAGAAAAACCTGAGTGTTACAATATTGGTAAAAATGGGTATGTGAGCCCAGCGGTGGTGGCAAATGCCTTTAATCCCAGCACTTGGAAGGCAGAGGCAGGCGGATTTCTGAGTTTGAGGCCAGCCTGGTCTACAGAGTGAGTGTTCCAGGACAGCCAGGGCTACACAGAGAAACCCAGTCTCGAAAAACCAAAAGAATAAAAGGGTATGCGAACCCAGAAAGAGCTGTAGCTTTGCCATTTTAACGTTTTGAAAATTGTTACCTTCCAAACCATAGGGAAAAAAAATTAAATCTATGCACCTAAGTACTTGATAATCTTAAAACTCAACGCATGGGACTAAAGCAAAAGGACGGGCTCTTCTGCAACTCAAATGCAACAAGGCAGGAGCCAAAGCAAAGCAGTGTAGCTGCAGGGTAAGCCTGTGCGGACATCTTCCTGCCTCAGCTCTACTCAACTGCACAGCACAGAAGCAAACACTCCACCAACTTAAATACATACTTCTCTATTCCAACCCCAAAAGCTGTTTCTCTTCATTTAATTTAAAGGAAGGAGGAAGGAAGGAAGGAAGGAAGGAAGGAAGGAAGAAAGAAAGTCTTATTAGAGTTGGCATCTTCTCTTCCTTGGCGAGCTGATGATCTTCAGTGTGTGGAAGGTGTACCTTCAAAGCCACAGAGTACACAGTTATGGCAGGGCCGGCGAAAACTGATGGGAGCCGGGAGGGTTATAAACGATCAATAACAGCCCACTATAAGCAAGGAGCTTTGGGCATGGACACTTTGTGAGCCTCAGCTGCCAGCAAAGAGGGCTGGGGGATGGAGGAGAGGCAAGTCTTTGTTTCGGCAGTATTGGACACGGAGCCCAGGACCTTACTCGCTGGTTAAGCCCCTTATTAAGCTACACCGGCAGCCCTGTGAGTCGTGGTTGTATTCCCCGAGAAATAACCTAGGAATTCCCATTCCTGTGTTTCCGTGCTAGGTTTAAGATCTCTAGTTGAGCCGGGCGTGGTGGCGCATGCCTTTAATCCCAGCACTCGGGAGGCAGAGGCAGGCGGATTTCTGAGTTCAAGGCCAGCCTGGTCTACAGAGTGAGTTCCAGGACAGCCAGAGCTAAACAGAGAAACCCTGTCTCCAAAAAAAAAAAACAAACCAAAAAAAAAAAAAAAATCTCTAGTTGAAATCAGGTCTGAAAACCGGAACGGGTCGGAAAAGCAGGTCCCGAGGTCTTAGAAGTCTGGCGTGCATTGGTACCTGGTGAATTAGTGAAGGAAGAGAAATGGAAAAGGAAGAAAACATAAATGCTGTAAACATCCTGGAAGAGTGAGTTAGTACACCAGGGTGATGCAAATTAGGCGAGGAAGGGGAGTGGCTGGGAATGACTCGCAGGTGCAGGAAGGCCCGGTTAGCGATGCTGCCATCTTAAGGAAGACTCGGGAACTGTGGATTTTAAAATCAAAGAATTCCTGTTTTCTAGGAAGCTGCCCAGAGGGGTGTCACATATGCGCAAGACCACTTAGTATGATAGGAGTATAGTACCCCTTGAGAAGCCCCTCATTAGAAACTCACAGTAGAAGATTATACAGCCCATTGTGCTGGGACAAGCCTGCAGATGCTGTCCATGGTTAGCTGTCTGGTTTGTTATTGTTGTTTTTAAAAAAGATTTATGTATATGAGTACACCATTGCTCTCTTCAGACACACCAGAAGAGGGCATCAGACCCTATTGCAGATGGTTGTGAACCACCATGTGGTTGCTGGGAATTGAACTCTGGAAGATCAGTCAGTGCTCTTAACCACTGAGCCATCTCTCCAGCCTGGCTGCCTGTCTGTTAACACTCCTTCAGTTCACTAAGGCATGGGTCTAGTTCAGTCCACCCGAGGCCTGTCACTGCCGTGTGACTGCTGCTCCTGACTTCTGAGAGCACCACAGGGTTTGCGCTGCTTTCCACTCAGCAGGGAGTCGGGCAAGTTTGTGAACTACGTGTGGATATCCTCCAAGGTTATGTGTGGTGATTCTAGACTGTGAGTTTTCATAAATTACACCGTCTAAGAAATAGTTAAGTGAGGCCAAGTGGTGCATGAGAGAAGTCAGCACCTGGGAGTCAGAGGCAGGGGGATCAGGATCGCAATGCCAGTGTTAGCTACATAGCGAGTTTGAAATCAGCCTGCGCTACCAGAGACTCTGTCAAAAAAAAAAAAAAAAAAAAAGAAAAGAAAATAAAGAAAAAAAGCTACTCCTTTCTAAACACACAGAAACTCAAGAGGGTTCTTTAGGATCTATACACACTAAAGGACAAGGAGGGTCTGAACCAAGGCAAGGTGTACCCCGTGTGTCGGCCAGGACTTCCTGGGGTGGGCCTGCATCAGTGGGCGGGGCTTCGACTGCCACCGGGAACCTCCCCTCCAGCTGTGGTCCAGCGCTCTCTTCAAAGGTATCTTTCTCCTGAACAGGAAGTGTCTTCGAATAGCTCACTGGTTTCTGATCTTCTAAGGTCTCCTCCGCGGCCTGGGAACATCCTTCTGGCACCTGCTTCTCTGGGCTTTCTTTTCTGACCAGGGGAGAAGTGGTCTTCCATCCGGGCTCTGGCACTTTTGGTTCCAGATGCCTAGCTCCCGACCTGGGGGCAGCGGCTGGAGGATGTTCTGCACTGGTCTCTCGTATTTGCATTGTGGGCACTGGCCCACTAGTGGGCTGTGTGGGTACTCTGGCTTCCCTGTGGCTGGGTAAGATTCCTTCGGCTTCAACTGGCTTTGTGCTTTCCTTTCCTTTCTTGTCTGGTCTCAGTTTCCCCCGTCGGTGTTCTTCCTTCACGTTTTGCTCCAACATCTCAATGGACTGCGGCCGGGATGTCATGGGCTTGGACCTGGTTTCTTTGCTGTCTTCTACAAGCTTGCTGAAGGTTGCTTTCTTCTTAGGCTGCAGGGTCTTCTCTGGGTAGATGACATCTGTGTGTGGCTTTTGGACCTTGGCCTTCTCTTTTGCAGAAACTGGGATTTTAGGGGCTCCATTCTTCAAGGGCCGGGAGGCCTCCGGTTTGGAAGACCCTGCCTTGCCTTTGCTTGCCACTTGGGGAGCACGGTCTGAGTCTTGTTCCTCCCCATCAGAGTCTGAATCTGAGGAGCTGGATGAGGAAGATGAAGATGAAGATGAATCGTTTGTCACTTTCTGCACATGCTGCTGAGCCTCTGAGTCAGAACCCCATGCTTGGGGTGGAGGCATAACTTTCTGAGGAAACGCTACCAAAGTCTTTCTTGACAAATGCTTCGGAAGCCCTTCATCTGTGGGCAGCAGGCTGCCACCAGGGTGGGGGCCTGCCACAGCCCCACCTGTGTTCTCCACTGATGGGTAAGAACTGGGTGGAGGTGAGCTTTTGGACAGTGCTGCTGCTGTGTGCGTGGTTAGGAGCTTGCCCCTCTCCTCTGCTCCCACATCTGGGAAATGGCATAAAGAGGAACACTTGTTATTTAAGGAACAACTCAAAGCCACAGACATTTCATTGCGTACCAGCGTGTTATAACACTGTCCAGGTAACATAGGTTCCGGGAACCTCCCTGTGTGCCGGGACAGCATTAGGAGTGAGCAGACTTGCCCTCTGAGCGCAACCTTCAAGGAGGGACTTTCTGTTTTTTTCTTTTTCTTTTTTTTTTTTTTTTTTTAAGATTTATTTATTTATATATGTGAGTACACTGTAGCTGTCTTCATACACTCCAGAAGGGGGCGTCAGATCTCATTACGGGTGGTTGTGAGCCACCATGTGGTTGCTGGGATCTGAACTCAGGACCTTTGGAAGAGCAGTCAGCGCTCGAACTCAGAAATCCGCCTGCGCCTGCCTCCCCCGCTTTTTTTTTTTTTTTTTTTTTTTTTAAGGAGGGACTTTCTCACCAACAAGAGCCATAACTGACACCATTTCTCACACGCATTGCTTCCCGGAGGACAAGTATTCTTAAATGACCCCTCAGATTTACAACAGGTAAACTCTAATGCAGACAACAGATTCTTTCCATTGCCTCCACAGGTTTTACAGATGCATGGTGTCTTGAAGCGCTAACACCACTGGAGTGCTTGGTGCCTCTAGAAAGTTCAGGGTTTGCCTTCCTGAACAAAGCAGCAGCGGTCTAGACAAGAATGCTCGGTGCACCCCCGTGAGACGGGAGACAAGTTAGGAGGGCAGAGGGAGTGGCACTAAGCTTTTCATGTAAAGCTTCCCTAAAAAGGAAGAAAAGCCCCCAAAATCCTACAGGTCACGTGGGGGCTTCTTCAGCCAAGAAAACAAGTTTTACAAAACCTGAAAGTCTAAATTAATTTAATACCACACATATCACTGGAAACAGATGTTAAACTGCAGAAACAACAACAGCAGAAAGCCCAACAGGATAAAATGTAACAACAACAACAAAAGCTTACATTTCATAGTCATTTATGAAAGAGCAAAATAAAAATAAAAGAATCACAGTAGAGCCAACTTCAGTGAGTCTTCTCAGTTGTCAATCTTTCTAACCGCACAGAAGGAAAACACGGGACAGGGCGAGTTGTTAAAATGGTAAATTACACTCTGAGCAGAAGTGGAACAAAACATTCTTACAATTCTTAAGACAGGGATACAAGCCGGGCGGTGGTGGCTTCGAGCCTTTAATCCCAGCACTTGGGAGGCAGAGGCAGGCAGATTTCTGAGTTCAAGGCCAGCCTGGTCTACAGAGTGAGTCCCAGGACAGTCAGAGCTACACAGTGAAACCCTGTCCCGAAGAAACGACAACAACAACAACAACAACAAAACAAAACAAAAACAACAACAAAAAGACAAAGACAGGGATACATATATTGTACAAGTGCCTTCCTCCTCCTCCATGGTAGAATCAGGCCCCTCTCACCCATCTTACCATGGTGGTACCCACACCAGGGGCCAAGAACCTACGATTAACTGGTGGAGTAGGAACCAGGAAGAGTGGTTTCCCCAGCCAGAGAAAGAGTGACGGGCACTGTGAGGGGAAGGGAGCAGAACCAGAGCAGTGGTCGACAGCTGAAACCAGCCCCAGACACCTAGGGTAGTGACTGACACGCTGACTCAGAACACATAGTTCCAGGTCATTGCTCGGGAGCAGGGAGCACGGCAGGGAGGCAGGGGCTCTCCCTGAGCCACAACTGCGCAGCCCAGAATTCCCAGAATTCCCAGCTCCTAAGCCAGCTAGCCCACTGGTGTTTTTCTGAGCTTGACTCTTGCAAACAGGAGATGGCCCGAGGGTTGGGGTGTGGTCCCCCTGGCTTTCTTTAACAAACAGCTTACCCCAGACTCCTGCAGCCTCCTCTCCGAGCACAGAAGGGGACCATGGCAGCCTACAAACAACCACATCTATGAATACTATCTAACGGCGCCAACCGGTTCTCCCTGTGGCAGCACTATCTCTTAAGACACAACTCAAATTTCTGATTCTCTGGCTGAAAATGGAGAACACAGTCTTCAAGCTTTTGGTCAAAGAAACAAAGGCTGCTGTGCAGTGGTAGGACTGAAAAGACAGCTCAGTGTGTAAGAACAGGCATCGCTCTCGCAGAGGACCCTGGTTCAGTTCCCTGCGCCCACGCTGGGTGGCTCACAGTAGATTTAATGCCCCCTTCTGCCCTTTATGGGCACTGCACTAATGTATGCATAGCTACACAATGACATAGACACGTACCCAAATAAATAAATAAATAAATAAACAAATAAAGTGTAGAAATGATACTCAGGTATGTATAGCCACAAAATGACATAGACACACACACACAAATAAGTAAATAAATAAAGTGTGGAAATGATAAAACAAATTGGCAACCCAATGGTTTATGAAACCAAGCTCTCTCACAAAGGTACTTTAAACATGCTGGAGGAGTGAGATCACTCAGATTTCACAGGCTTGGGATTATACGTGGGTAAAGACTTAAAAAAATAACTAAAAAATTCAGGAGAATCCAGATCTCCCCCACCCCCGCCCCGTCTCCCCCAGAAGTAAGACAGTAAGTAGTACTACAGGGGCCAGAATGTCAAAGTTGAAGGCAAACCTCTCTGGCGTGACACTTCAGCTCCTCATTACTAAGAGGTGTGCGGGGTAATGTGTAAGACATGTTCACACTATGCTCCCCCCCACCCCCCATTTACCTCTGGTTAATATGTCTAACTTCTAGTTATAGAAACTACACACTTTTAAACCTGGGCTGGAACCTAAATGGAGAACCAACTTTGGCTTTATACTCTTTATAAGAGCTACCCCAAAGCAAGGTGTGATGGCTCACACTTGTAATTCCCCTCCCCCCACAGCACCCCGGAAGGTCAGAGTTCAAGCCCAACCTGTACTACATGACAGAATCTGGGGAAGAAGCAGAGGAAAGCAAAACAAAACAAAACAAACTGACAGGAAGCATTGATGCTGCTTAGCCAGTATCTAATACATCCGTACAATGGGCTCTGGTGACAAGATCCAACAAACAGCCGAGAAAACCCAGGCACCGTCTCCATGATGGGCCTGTGGGAGCATCCTGGTACCAACATGTAGTGGCAGCTTTCCTGGGGAAGGAAGCTCATGCTAAAATATGGGAGCCTCCAGAGTAGGGCAGAAAATATTGCCCCAGAGGGTGGGTCCTAACCCACTCCCAGTGGCTGGGGATTAAGAGCAGATGCAGAGAGCCCCAGGGGCTCCCAAAGCCACTCTAGTTGAGATGGTTTCTAATCCCTGGCACTTCAAGGGAAAATACAGGCCCACATGTGGCTAATTTAGGAGTGTGAGCTCTTCTTCTCTGTACAGAAATTATTTTACATTAGAATATACAAGGGTAATATGCAAAGAACAACTTATTTCTGAAGACCATATTCCACCCTGAAGTAAAATGCCATTCACAAAGTGGATGAGCATGCACTTGGAGTGTCCGTGCACACACCACAGCTTCTATAGCCCCACAGCACCCAGGGAGCTGGCAAAGCTGTGGTCTCAGATGGCTGCAGAGGGCCGGGAGCTCCCTGGGGATCCAAGGCTAACTCCCCGGCCAGGTCTCCCTTCGCAAACCTTCCCAGGACGACAGTACTTCTATCCACATAGACACCTGTTCTTATATTGTAGGCTCTTGGGTCCTAAAACCCATGTAGTCTACAATCATGTATCTAGAAGATAAGATTTGGGCTGGAGAGATGGCTCAACGGTTGAGAGCACTGGCTGCTCTTCCAGAGGTACTGAGTTCAATTCCCACCAACCACATGGTAGCTCACAGTCATCTGTAATGGGATCCAATGCCCTCTTTTGGTGTGTCTGAAAATAGCTACAGTGTACTCACATACATAAAATAAATCTTTAAAAAGAAGAAGAAGAAGAAGAAGAAGAAGAAGAAGAAGAAGAAGAAGAAGAAGAAGAAGAAGAAGATGATGATGATGATGATGATGATACGATTATGACATAACTTAAAAATTCACCAGAGGCTGGTGCAATGCACGCTTTTAATCCCAGCACTTGGGAGGCAGAGGCAGGTGGATTTCTGAGTTTGAGGCCAGTCTGGTCTACAGAGTCCCAGGACAGCCAAGGCTATACAGAGAAACCCTGTCTTGAAAAACAAAAACAAACAAAAAATAATAATAATTAAATTAAAGACTATGCCATATATGGTATACAACTTAATTAACATTCTTTTTTTTTTTTTTAAAGATTTATTTATTTATTATATGTAAGAACACTATAGCTGTCTTCAGACACTCCAGAAGAGGGCATCAGATCTTGTTACGGATGGTTATAAGCCACCATGTGGTTGCTGGGATTTGAACTCTGGACCTTCGGAAGAGCAGTCGGGTGCTCTTACCCACTGACCTCACCAGCCCTTAATTAACATTCTCGTTGCAGACATTTCTTAACTATACTGAGATTATATGTCTTGTCATTGTTGTTTTAAAATAGTCCTCGTGTTTAAGATTTCTGTTTTTCTTTTTTCTTTTGGTATTTTTCAAGACAGGGTTTCTCTGTGTAGCTCTGGCTGTCCTGGAACTCACTTTGTAGACCAGGCTGGCCTCGAACTCAGAAATTCACCTGCCTCTGCCTCCTGAGTGCTGGGATTAAAGGCGTGCGCCACCATGCCCAGCCCCAGATTTCTGTTTTTCAATGCATCCGAAAGACGAAGAGAACTGTATTTTAAAAATCAGGCAGGTTTAGGTAGAACTGAATCCCATCCCTCTGGAATTGGGCCAGGATACCTTTATTGTGGGGCTGATAAAGGTGTGTATATAGAGCAGGAAAGGCCGTGGGCAGGCACTGTCTAACAGTGCGAGCATTTAACACTTATTGATGGTCAGTACCAAGGAAGGGAGAAAGCAAAGGATTTTCACACACTCAAGCAGAGGAAATGCTATTTTAGTGAAACTAAGACTAGACTCAATTACCACTCCCCAATCCCATGTTAGGAAGGTAGATCTGCCAAGAGGCAGCTCTGTACACTTGTTCAAGGGTAGATGAGGGGTCCATGAATTAAGAAACTTAAATTCGGGGGCTGGAGAGATGGCTCGGAGGTTAAGAGCACTGGCTGCTCTTCCAGAGGTCCTGAGTTCAATTCCCAGCAACCACATGGTGGCTCACAACCACCCACAATGAGATCTGACGCCCTCTTCTGGTGTGTCTGAAGACAGCTACAGTGTACTTACACATAATAAATAAATAAATCTTAAAAAAAAAAAAAATGTACCGCATTTCATCTTGCCTGGCATGAGGCCATCCTACACTGGTATTCAGAGAGAGGAACAAGTGACAGAAATCAAAATGACTTTGAAGAGAGCTGGACACCAACTGGGTCCTTGCTGCGTGTAGCACAGGAGAAGTGGTGGCTCGTAATTCCCTCCCCGAGGTCATGATGCCCACCAGATGGTGATGGGGCACACCAGGAAAACCTCACCAGAGTCTTGGAGAGTCAGGAAAAGCTAAAATCCAGGGACAAGAAAGTAGGGTGGGGTCTCCCTATTTCACGATAGATAGCGTGTGTTCCTGAGGGCCTTGAAAGTGCCAGCGCCCTTCTGTTCTCCCTGCTGGGTTGGCCATTTAGGAAGCACTACTCCATATCTAGAGCTAACACAGAGCATCACCAGTGAGGTCCACTCTTCCATCTCATTTTGAGCTGCAGTCTTAGGTTATGTTGCTGGCCCACCTCACTTCATGCTACTGACTTTGCATCCCTCCCCTACACCCCCAAGAGCATCTTTAAAACCTCACCTTTGAGCACACTTTGTGTCTTGGGATGCAGTTCTTTCTCCTTGGCACTCTTCTCTGACTCTGTAGACAGTGTCACTGTAGAAACCAGTTCTCCCCGGAACACCCTTGCCTCCAGGAGCGCAGCCTGGGGAGAGCAGACAAGCAAAGATCCTCACCTCCATAACAGCCATTACAATGGGTTATATATTAATATCCATGTGGCAGTTATTACAATGTTCATAACATGGGAATTATGAATATTCTGAAAAGTACCCCAAAAGCTGCAAGAAAAATATACCCCAAGTTCCAGGAAAACCACTGTTAGCATCTGGGTAAATGAAAACATCCTTATTTCCCTCATCTCTGCAGAAATTTCCCAAAACAGGCACTTGGAAAGTTTTTATGAAAAATAAAGACTTTGCCAGCTTCGTTATACAAAGCTTCAGGATATCTTGGAAAAGAGCCTGGTTCTATGTTCTCCAGAAACCTGGGGCTCGGGGGTTAGGAGGTGGATGGGAGACAGACGCTTCTGAGAAAAGCTCTTGCTGTCACGTGTCCTGCAAAGCCTCAGTTGGACAGACCTGTGTTAGCATGGGGGAGGCGGGAGGGAGGAGGGAAGGGACGTCAGTCCCTCTGGACGTCAGTCATCATGGCCAGCTGTAACCCTCAGGCCTGGATCCTGGATGCAAGGCCCAGTGGGCTCTCAGCCCAAGACTTCTGGGTCTTAGACAGGGCAGCCAGTTTACTGATTATTTCGTTACTCTACAAAATACTATGTTTCTTTTTGCAAAATTATCTCGCTACACTTAGTAAAGTTGCAGAAACACTATCTACTAGTAAATAGGATGTAGATAATTGCTTCAAAAGTGTTACAATGTGAGAAGAATCTTACTGTAGTTCCGCCCGCAACCGCTAAGGTTTGTGTTAGATGCTTCATGCGGGGGAGGGGGGGGCAAAAGAACCGGAAAACTTCTATTTTTACTGATGATTCTCCGCGTGTGTACAAACTATGTGTACCGATACACGCTGAAAAAAATCGCTGGGAGCAATATATCTGAAGGAATAATTAAATAGTGCCCATCTGACGACAGAGGCCCCCTGTCACCTGTATTTTATATTGCTGTGAGCATTTCCTGCTTTGGGGCCGGTTCAATGACAGCTCTTGACAAGCAAGCGCAGGGCCCTAGGTTCCATCCACCGAACCCAACCCAAACAAAACACAAAACTAGTTTTGCAGAGAAAGCCAGGTTTCGTTTTTTAAAACAGCCGAGGAGCCTCGGCTTCACTCCCGCAGAGAAAACCCTTCTGTCCGGGTCAGGTGAGCACAGGCCCTGGGACCCCTCTCCGCACCGGGCCCACGGGTGCAGCTAAGGGTCAGGCTAGGGGCCGGGTATGTCCCGCCCGTTCGCCCTTTACCTTCAGCGCCCGGATCCGTCCTCCCCGCAGGAGGAGAGAGACCGCCATAGCACAAATGCCAAGAGCCGAGGTCGCACCTAGGTACGTGACCTGCTTGTGCACACGCACCACCCCAGGCTCCGCCCCGCGTCTACGTTCGCCAATCGTACACCAGGGTAAGCCCAAGCGTTTGCGCGCGCATTCTGGGCGGGCTCCCTAAGGCCACGCCCCAACCGAGTCCACCAATCCCGGCTTCGGGAAAGCGCGGGGTCCGCCCCTGGGTAGATCCTGTTGAAAGTCCCGCCCCTCCGATTTGGGCCTGCCCACCTTGCCCTGATCTCGCCCTTAACTCTGGTCTAACCTACCAAAGTTGCACAGCTAGAATCATGTCCTCTGCATTTCTGGTTCGACTTGAGAGACCTCTGTGTTTGGTGAGATCTTTGTGAGTTTGTTGTTTCTTGGTGGTAGTGCGCTTGCCCAGTAGAGGCGTGTGGCCTTGAACAAACCCGAAGCTGGGCCTGGTGGTGCCCACCTACCATACCAGCAGTAGGGCTAGTTCAAAGATAGCCTGCTCTTTACAGATCAACTGTAAGGATTATAATCAATAGATAAACTCGGGGCTAAAGAGATGGCTCAGCGATTAAGAGCACTGACTGCTCTTCCAGAGGTCATGAGTTCAAATCCCAGCAAAATATATATATATTTGATAAACTCACACACATGCACACCCAACTTCACCAGTTGAAGACCAAGCCTTTAACACACAGGGCTTTTTGGAGAACCATATCTAAGGCACAGCTGTGGAGTATGTGTTATTGGTTATCAATTCCTCTTCCCACTGATTGATTGGTACCCCTCACACGTTTGCCCATTGCATCACACAGATGGATATGTCTATAACTCCAAATTTTCACCAAGGAAAATTCAATGTCAGTGAAAGGGTTCAGGACAATGAAATGAATTACTGGGAAGAAAAAAATTATTAGTGCTATTAATACTGTGTCCAGGTTGTCAGGGGGACAACGGCATGATGGGAGCTCCAAGGAGTGTTCAGGCCCCAGAGACAGAGTGCATGGCCAGGTCTCTGAAGACTGGAGACAGACAGCCCATGTGGGAGTGTCTTCTGGATCTGAGGATGGAGAGGCTTCTGTGACCTGAGAGAGATCTGAGGATGGAGAGGTTTCTGTGGCCTGAGAGAGATCTGAGGATGGAGAGGTTTCTGTGACCTGAGAGAGATCTG
>NC_034610.1:26462736-26497352 GCF_900095145.1 Mus pahari | reverse complement strand
GAGAGAGATCTGAGGATGGAGAGGTTTCTGTGACCTGAGAGAGATCTGAGGATGGAGAGGTTTCTGTGACCTGAGATTGCTACGGACACTGTGGGCTGAGAAGAAGCTAGATCTACCAGTACAGTCTTACAAAGTCCCTATGGGTTGACTGGAAATGGGCCTCTGAACAACATCTGGAAACTCACTCAGGTGGCCAGATAAACTGGCAGAGTCAGGAGCCCCTGACCTTGGCAGAGCTCAGAAAGGCAAAAAGAACAGATGCAGGTCTAGACAACAGTGAGGACACAATCTGTTGTCTCTAAAGGAAGAAGACACAAATAATTGTCCTTCTTCACCTAATCTTGTCTCCAGGGGACACTTGCATGTTTTAGAGGTGAGTAAACAATACTGAAGGGAACAGGTACCACCTGTCCTATGTGGGACTGGAGTTGGAGCTGTAAGACCATGGGACTCAAAACCTCCACTTCTCACAGCTGACCAGTTTAGACGTTGGAGGAACTGGGAGACGCAAGAACAAATGCAAGGGAAAGACTCCTCAGTAGAGAGCTGTATGCATTTGCCCTCCGAGGGTTCATGAGCTGGAAGCTCTTGGGCTCCAGAGTGGTGGTGAAGGGCTAGAAGCAGTAAGAGGTGTGGCTGTGGGAAGTAATTCATCATTATGGGTGCAGTAAGAGGTGGGGCCCTGGCTGGGCGTGGTGACGCATGCCTTTAATCCCAGCACTTGGGAGGCAGAGGCAGGCAGATTTCTGAGTTCCAGGCCAGCCTGGTCTACAGAGTGAGTTCCAGGACAGCCAGGGCTCCACAGCACATCATTATAGAAATGCTGAAGAGATTCCCACAGCAGGAAACTACCATCTCCTCCGTGGTACCATAGAGACAGTGTGAGAAACAGGGACCACCGTGGGCTTGGCCACAGTGCAGGAGCTGTTGGGGAGAACACATTGTCAGTGGATTCTACTCTCTGCCTGGGCATTCTGGCTAAACCCAGGTGGCACACAGCTGACCTGAAGCCCCAGGAGCAGCCTGCAGCGGCCCCGCCCTCTACAAGGGCAGATGGCCACATGCTAGGGATAGCTGACAGCATCTGCTACCAGGTCCCATGAGGAATGAGAAATAAGATGAGAATTCATGATAGAATTTGCAAGAAGTGCTGGGTGCAAGAGCAGTTTACAAAAACAGATGGGAGGCACAATTACAAAACATAATTTTAAAAGCTCTCATGATGTTAGCAAAACCCCATATATTGTGGTAAGGATATTTTTAAATATGTTGTCTTAAAGAATAATGTGCACTTGGGAGGCAGAGGCAGGCGAATTTCTGAGTTCGAGGCCAGCCTGGTCTACAGACTTCCAGGGCAGCCAAGGCTACACAGAGAAACCCTGTCTCGAAAAACCAAAAAAAAAAAAAAAAAAAAAAAAAAAAAAAAAACAAAAACGCAGAACCGTGTAAGATAACACAGAGCTAAGGGAAAAGCTATTAGAGGTAGAGCCAAGGTGGCTTTCAGCACAGTGTAAACATGCTAATTTTATTCCAAACAGTCTAATAAATTCAATTATTTCCTAATCAGAGGCCCCAGGGGAATTGGACAATTGAATTGTAACAATTATGTAAAAGTGGGGGAAAGGAACCTGAGTTAGTGGTGAGGGAGGAGGGAGAGAAGGAAAAAGAGAGAAAGGGGGCGGGGACACAGGGGGCGGGGTCTGAAGCTGCTGCCAGAGGGAGTACTTCTGGGGAGTTTTTCTCAGGAGTTTGATGATTTGGCAGCAGCACATAACAGGATCCAGGGAGGAAGCCACAGCTACAAGGACTCTTAATTTTATGGTTTAGGATTTGCTTGTTCATTTTTTTCTTCAGAGACAAGGTTTTTCAGACAAGAAGCTGTGGCTGTCCTAGAACTGAGATCGGCCTGCCTCTGCCTCCTGAGTGCTGGGATTAAAGGCGTGCGCCACCACCGCCCAGCTGGTTTTGATATGTTTTTAAAATTTGTTTATTTTTATTTTTAAATTATGTGTGTGTACATGTGTGTGAATTTGTGCATGTGAATTCATGGTCATGGAGGCCATGACCGTAAGAGGAATTAGAGGAAGCTGGGAAACTGTGAGCTTCCTGATGTGGCCGCAGGTGTTCTGGAAGAACAGCACACACTCTGGACTGCTGAGCCATCCCTCTCGAGCCTTTCTCTCTTTCTTTCTTCTTCTTTCTCCTCTTCCTCTTCCCCTTCTTCCTTCTCCTTTCTTCTTTCTTCCTCCCTCCCTTCTCCTCCCCTTCCTCCTTCTTTCTTCTTTAGACAGGGTCTCACTATGTAGCCTTGACTAGCCTGGAATTTTGATACGTAGACCAGGCTGGCCTAAAACTTGGAGCTACCCAGCCCAGCTCTTTTATTTTTAATATTTTTATTGAGAATGCCACACATGCATATTATTTATTTTAGATAAAGTCCACCCTCCATTACTTCCCTGTCCTTCACGACTACTCCTTCCCGATTGTGTATTTATGTGTGTGTACGTGTGTGTGCACTTAGGTGTGTGTATGTGTGTGTGTGTGTGTGCACGTTTATGTATGCATATGTGTGTGTTTGTGTGTGTGTGTAACTCACTGAATCCATTTAGGGCTGGCCAGCATATGCAAGGGTGTATTACTAGGTCATGGGTCATGTGGCTTCTCAGAAGTTGTATCCTTGAAGCTGACTTTCCCTCTCCTACGAGTTATCAGCTGCCAGAGACTCAGGGACTTCTCAGCTATATTTAAATGGGAGCCTATCTTTTTTTTTTTTTTGTAGGGAGGGGGTAGTTAATACTCAGTGGCCTTCCAGGAAGCTTCAATAAAGCACCACCAACTGATGCAAGGTGAACCGGGTAGTAGTGGGCAGTTTAACATGAAGAAAGTCTTCTGGGTTCTGGATTTCCTAAGGGCAGAATGTAAGGGCTGAAAATCCACGAAATGGGCACATTCTTCAAAGTAATCATGAGGGTTCTGGAAAAGGAGAGGCACCTAAGAGGGCAGATCTCAGGCCCGGTCAAGGCATAACCTGCTTGTGAGTACTAAGAACTCTGCCCAGGGGGATTCAGCCCTGTGACAGCCTGATGCCACCATCACATTAGCGTTTGCCTTGAGTGAGCTATTGCATACATGGGCATGGGCATGCCTGTCCACAGTGTCAGCACTGTGTAGGAGGGCATGGTGACAGGGGGGGTCAGGTTATTGCTTTATAATCTGGCAAAGGAGTTCCATTTCTCATTGCTATGGCGTTGGGTAAGCTCAAGACCTGACTTCTCTGATATGATTTTGTTTCACCCATGATTTAACTTAATTGCATCTGTAGGTGGTGATTTCATTTGCATGAGTGATTTTTTTTTTTGGTTTTTCGAGACAGGGTTTCTCTGTATAGCCCTGGCTGTCCTGGAACTCACTCTGTAGACCAGGCTGGCCTCGAACTCAGAAATCCGCCTGCCTCTGCCTCCCAAGTGCTGGGATTAAAGGCGTGTGCCACCACGCCCAGCTCGAGAACTGCACAGCCTTAAGACAGCAGTTGTACACAGCATAGTGTGACTTCGAAACAGAACACTGATCAGATCAAACAGTTTACTTTCACTAGGGTGTGTTGGGTGGGTGGGGCAGATAAACCATCTTTTTAGGAGCTGTCTTGGGGGTTCACAACCAACCTATTAAGAGACCACAGTATTCTGGACGTTGTGAGTCACTGGGATGGATGGAACGAGTCTTTTGGTGATCTGGGCAGGCACACCGTTAGACTCGTTTGACAGTTGGGGTCCAAGCCGATTTTGTCTTAAATAAGGACGATAAGTCGCACATTTCCAGTGACTCGTACGCACACAGGGCTACATATTGGGCCTGACCATCCAATACTGATGCTACACAGCAGCATACTGAGTACCAGACTCCGTCCAAGAGGAACCACCTAACCTGACGGGCAGAAAAGTCAATCACCAAAGGCATGGGGGGGGGGGGGAGATCTGCAGCATCAGCACCTCCCACTGAGCTCAAATGAGACCACGCCCTGCGCGCATGCTCCTGGCCCGCGTTCGCGTGGCGCCGAGTGACATCACTGACAAGCGCCAGCAGGAAGGGCGTCGCACGTGTCCGGAGGCGGCGGGCGGGCGGGCCCATGGCGAGCTCTGCGGGGCTGGCACTGTGCGCCCAGACGCTGGTGGTGCGAGGAGGCAGCCGGTTCCTAGCCTTCTCCACTGCGGGCAGGTAAGAGGCCCGGGCTGAGGGCGGCGGGGCCGGAGCGGCAGTGTCCGTGTCCTCCCGGATTCCCTGTCCTCGGCGCCTCTTCACCACGGCCCATCGCCCCATAACCTGCACGGCGGGTCCGGGGCGCTCTCTGTTCAGTGTAGGGGTACTTCCGGGCTCTGAGGCGCCTGCGCGGCGTCGGGAGGGCTAAGTCACGTGGGTGTCGCAGTGCCCAGGCTTGGGGGCGGGGGGTCCTGGTGTTCAGTCCTGACCCGCTTGGAACCTCCCTGATGAGGGTCATGTGTTAGGGAACAGGTTCTCTCGCTGAGCACAAAACGTGCTTTCTCCCTGGTCTGCGTCCAGCAACCGGGCTGTAGTTACTCTTCAGGGATTTTAGGTTCTTAACCCGACTCCTCCCAAACCCAGGACGCACGCAGAACCTGAAGTGGGCATCTCCCTAGAGACCCTCGACATAGAGTTTTGCTTTATGTTATTTCTGACTTTATGTATACGTTGTGCTCGGTCAAAGGATTCTTTGAGCAAGTAGTTGAGTACCACGAACCTAGATGAGTGGCAGTCCGTATTGGCTCTTTTTTTTTTTTTTTCATTCCCGTTTAGCTTTGGTACTTTGACATGTGAAGATTAGGAATGTTCCTCAATGTGTGCCTTTTGGGGAATGCCATTGGCCAACAAAGTTTCAGACTTGGAAAATGACTCTTCTTTCTGCAGTTGAGAGTTTAACTGGAAAAGTCTTTGGTGCTGCCACTTTATAGGTTGTCAACAGCACCGGATGCTTTAATGGGTCAGGGTACAGGGTCAGAGCAAAAGAAGGGAGCTTAAGTTCTGATTTGGAAAGTGTGTGATTCCCATGTGAGTAAGAGCCTGAAGCTCACGGGGGCGGGTGAGACTTGATTCTGAATTCTGTATAGACAGCCTCAGCAGTTATACATTTAGGAGGAAAGCTGAGTTGAAAATAATACCAGAGGGCTGGAGAGATGGCTCAGAGGTTAAGAGCACTGGCTGTTCTTCCAGAGGTCCTGAGTTCAATTCCCAGCAGCGACATAACATGGTGGTTTACAACCATAGATAATGAGATCTGGTGCCCTCTTCTGGTGTGCAGGCATACATGCAGGCAGAACATTATATATATTCTCTGTGTAGCCCAGCCTACACAGAGAAACTACCACCATAACAAGAAACAGTATCAGAACATAATTTCCTTAGAATCAACAGGTTGGCGGCTGGAAGAATATTACATTGATTAAGAATACCATGGCATGCTGATTGATGCATGCTGTTAGGAGGTTAAGCAATGGCAGTTCTTGGCTCTTCTCTGTCATGGATAAGACCCATAATGTAGTGACGATGGAATGTTGTTGTTCCAAGAGAAAGATACTCTCTCCTGTCTCTTCCCTTTAGTGACGATGACTGCGTCTTCACATACGACTGCAGTACTGCAGAGAAGAAGGCTGCGCCAGAAGATAAAGGGTAAGATGGCAGGGAAACACGTTCACTTGTGGTTTGAGCAGTGAGCCCGGGGAATAGCACACTCACTGGTTACCTAGCTGTGGGGCTAGGCTAAGTTCCATTTCAGAGAGAAACATGGAAGTAACTTTAAATGTAGGCGTTCGGAATAGGTAGGACCTTCTCAAATACTTTTAGATTTTGTTTTTATTTTGTTTTAATTTTAATTTCTTTAGTATTCATTTTTGTTGCCGGCTCCTTAAAGTAACAGTGACCATTGAGGGTGCAGTGCATTGAGGGTAGGTGTGGGGAATTAACTAATTGAATAGGATGGAGCAGCCTGTGACTGTTTTGTATGGTGGCTTGGTCTTGGGACTCCGTTTGTTATTAATTTTATCTGCCCCTGCCTCTGGCCTTGGGTTAGTCCATGACTGTGAGGACTAGACCATGTGATGGCTGAGAGTCCTTCGAGTCTACGCTGGATGTTAGCCTGTTGATTTGGGGTTCACGCTTGGGAAATTAGAGCTGTTCTGTGAACTTCCTCGGGTCCCCTGAGTCTGCCATCCCGCTCTGGCTGCATGAACTGACTGACCAAGCATCTCCCACTTCACCTGTGTTAGAATTGACAAGCCAGGCAACTCAGATGAGGCCTAATTGTCTCCTTTTCTTTCCCTGCCCTTTCAGGGAGGACGGGCAGCCCGCAGACAGGGGGAGTGACTCGATTCTGGCGTCCACCTTCTCCAAGTCTGGCCACTACTTTGCTTTAACGGATGACAGTAAGCGTCTGATTCTTTTCCGTACAAAACCATGGCAATGTCTGAGTGTCAGGTATGCAACGACTGAAAACTAACAGCATGTGGGGTGGCATGGGCCCGTTCTCTCACCTGTTGGGTGGTGTGAGGGTTAAGCCGCCAGTTTTGGGTTGTTCAATGAGGATAGCCTGTGCGGAGGCTGCAGTGCCAGCACTCAGTGACACAGTGCCGCTGTGCCTTCCTGCTTTCCACAGGGCTGCAGCCTCATGCCCGCAGGAGTGGGGCTGTTAATTAGCTCATGCTCCAAGTGTCGGGGCTCTGGGTAAGTGGAAGTGGGTGTTGCACATGTGAAAGCTAGGTGATGAGGTTCATCCTTGTGTGTCTGAGGAGAAGATAAAGGGCAGGCTAGGTGTTGGGCGAGACCAGCAGCTGGGCAGGAGCACAGCGACTATTCTGGTCCTCTCCTCCAGGAGTTCCATAAGTACTCTGCATCACTCACCACTGTTTCTGAAGGCAGTGTGCAGGGAGGGAGATGGGCCCAGAGTTACGAGGGAGGAAAATGTAGGTGGTGATGATGTTGAGGAGTAGGAGACTGTGTGTGAATCTGTGTTTCCCAAGTTCTGTGTTTCTGCCCTTTCTCGGTGCCATCTTGTCCCTGTGAATGGGGTGCATGCACCTGTGGTACATAGTGCTGGGCAGATTACCATTTTGTTGTCTCCAACAACCTAATACAGATGCTCTGGGTCTCCTGAATCTCTATTCTTCTGTGGCATCAGCACACCGAGCAGAGTCAGCCAGGGCCTCACTTACCCCCGTCCCCACCCCACTGCTGATTTAACTGAGCTTGGGTTTATCCAGTTTTTCTGTGGTCCTTTGAAAATCCCTGACAGAAGCAACTCAAGCGAAGGAGGTTTATTCTGGCTGGTTGGTCGCTCAGGGGCTGCACCTTCGGGGCAGGCGTGGTGCTGGTGCGTCAGGATGCACAGGTGTGGCAGGCAGAGCTTACAGTGCTCTGGGTCATCTGCAGGTGTTAGGATCAGAAAGCAGGGCTGGACAGTGTCTCTCAGGGTCCGTCAGCTAGGCCTTCTCTCTTAAAGGTCCTGTAGCCTTCAGAACCACGCCATTGCTGTGCATGAAGTGTTCAAGCATGTGAGCCTGTGGAACATTACACACTCATCCAGTCAGGGTAGCCATGGGCGTGGCCTTTGAACTACTGGTATTCAGGAGCGGCAGCTGGGCTTTTTGGGTTTTTAGTTCACCCAATTTTCTAAGAGATGAGTTAAAAAACAAAAAACTCGGGCTGGTGAGATGGCTCAGTGGGTAAGAGCACCCGACCGCTCTTCTGAAGGTCCAGAGTTCAAATCCCAGCAACCACATGGTGGCTCATAACCATCCGTAACAAGATCTGATGCCCTCTTCTGGAGTGTCTGAAGACAGCTACANACCACATGGTGGCTCATAACCATCCGTAACAAGATCTGATGCCCTCTTCTGGAGTGTCTGAAGACAGCTACAGTGTACTCATACAAATAAAATAAATAAATCTTTAAAAAAAAAAAAAAAAGCAAAAAAAAATCAAATTTAAAAAAAAAAAACAAAAAACTCTCTGGCTACTAGGTGGTGTCGTCAAGAGCACATATACCCATCTGCCCTCTGTCAGCCAGCTTAGAGAATCATTGCCCACTGGTGTGTATGTTTTTGCATCTTAGATGGTGTTAAATGTGTACTGTTGAGAAACAGCACAGTAAATTAACATAAGGACACTCGATGTACCAGGCTTCCTCAGGCCCTCCCACAGACAGACAGTTTACCAGCAGGACATCGTTGGCTTTATTTTTTGCATTTACTTATTTGTGTGCGCTGGTGTGTGTGTATACACATGTACCTACATATGTGTGCTTGGGTCACTTCTCCTTCTGCCGTTCGAATCCCGAGGATAAAACTCGGGTCCTCTGGCTTGGCAGCAAGCCTTGTCCTGGAACCCACATAAGGCTGGACATAGGAGGCATGCATCTGTCATCACAGCACTCCAGCTAAGATGGAGCTAGAGGCAGGAGACCTCTGTAAGCTGCAGACAAGCTAACCTTGTGTGTGCAGAGGCAAAGAATGGGAGATGCTGTTCAAACAAAAAGAAAGCACGAATACTGCCTGAGGAGGTCCTCTGTCCTTCACGTGTGTGCTGTAGCACTCACATGCGTGTATCCACACAGGAACCCACACATGCACAGAGTACTGCCTGAGGGGGCCCTCTGTCCTTCACGCGTGTGCTTCACTTGTGTATAAGCCCACATATGCTTATATCCACACACAGGAACCCACACATATGCTCAGAAGGGTTTTAAGAGAATGTGATGGGGATCCTTCTAGGTTAAAGACTGACTGCAGAAGTAGGCACAAGAATCACCTGGTCACCCATGACGGCACAGGCTCTAATGTGCCAGCCTGGAATGGGGTGGGTGATCTGTGACTTGTTAGTTAGGTGCTAGGGACATAGCCCCTTGTGCTCACAGCATGTTCTCCACTGGCCTGCACCCTTAGCCCTCAGTATGTGACTCACATAAGCTTACGTGGTGGTTGTGCTGTAGGCTGCCCTTGGGTGTGAGCTCAGACAGTCCTCTGACCTTCTGTTTTTAGATCATGGGGGTGTATAGCCGGCCAGCAGCACAGCTAGGGGACTTGACAAGGAGCCCCAGGGCCTCCTAGGATGGAGGAGTGTGGGAGAACGGATGTAGTTGCTGTGGCTTGGGAGGCAGCAGCACCAGTACAGGCTGCAGGCATGCAGAGGTCGCAGCCTGGGCTTGGCCGTGGCTGTAGAGTGCCACTGGGCAGGCCCATGGTGTGCTTGTCTGTGTCTACACTAAGTGGGTGCACGGGACCTAGTGCTTGACAGTGTCTACACTGAGTATGTGCATGGGGCTTGAAGAGGCTATCGGAACCCCTGGAGCGGAGTTCAGTGCTTGTGGCCTACCACTTGGGGCCTCTGCAGCAGCAGCAGCGAGCTCTTTACAGCTGAGCCATCTCTCCAGCTCCTGCACAAGTTTCTAAGTGTGTTTTCTCATCCTGCAGCATTCTCAAATCTTCGATCTCAACTGCTAGTGAGGCAGTGTGGCTTTCTGCACACTGGCTGGTTGTTCCCATTTTGTGAACTTCATTTGTATCTTTCAGGGGTTTTTGGTTTTTTGTTTTTGTTTTCAGTAAGAGGAGGTAAGAGCTCTTTGGAAAAATAGAAATTGAGAAAACTACTCCTTTGGAATTTTGGGTTCATGAAGTTAGTAGGGCAAGTAAAGAAAGTCCTTCCCAGCCGGGCGTGGTGGCGCACGCCTTTAATCCCAGCACTCGGGAGGCAGAGGCAGGCGGATTTCTGAGTTCAAGACCAACCTGGTCTACAGAGTGAGTTCCAGGACAGCCAAGGCTACACAGAGAAACCCTGTCTCGAAAAACCCAATAAATAAACAAACAAACAAATAAATAAATTAAAATTCTGTCTGGGAAATCCGACGGCAGGGCGAGTGTGGGATGAGCGTGAGGAAGGGAAGAGAGAAGGGAGGTCTGATCCGGATGGCAGCAAGCATGTGGGGTGGGGGTGACTCAGTCCCCTCACACTGGAGGATGCTGTACTCTATCCTCTGGTGCCACTGTACATCCTGGGCACAGATCTCCTTGGACTCTGAATCTGCTCCCTTGGGATGGAAGGAGACCTTTACACCCCTGTCGTGCAGCCTGGCTCCAGCAGCTGCATGTATTTGGTTTGTGTGTTCTGCATAACCTTGGGGACCCCAGGCTGCTCTGGGCCTCCCTGGCTGAGGCCTGAGTGCTATCCAGCTGCTGTCTTCAGTCTCTCTCTACCTTCCTTCTTTCTGTTCTCTCTCCTCTCTTTCTCCCCTCCCTCCCACCTTCCATCCTTTCCCCCTCTTCCCCCTCCCCTCTCTTCCCTCCCTCCTTGCTTCCTTGGTTTTTCTAGACAGAGTTTCTCTGTAACCCTGGCTGTCCTGGAAGATCAGGCTGGACCTCAGTCAGAGAGGGCCAGGTTTAAAGGCATGGGCCACCACACCTGGCTTCTCCCCTCAGTCTTACGTGGGAGAATTGAATTGTGGGTGACAGTGTATCCGTTCAGAGTGGTAGGGCCATAGAGACTACCACTTGATGGGCCAGGAACCCCTTATTTGCCTTTTGGGCCAGAGACCAGGGTTGCCAGCCAAAGACAAGGCACAAAAGGACAGATGAAGCCTTTAGTTTTGGTGGGTGTGTTTATGAACAAGAATCTTGTGTGTGCAGTTGGAGCATTCTAGAAAGTGTCCTACAGAAAGGAACAGCACAGGGAGAGGCTGTTGGCGCTGCACTGGGTTGGCAGAGCTGTGGACAGACAGCTGTGGCAGGTGTTTTGAGATCCTTGGTGCCTGGCAGGACCTATGTGGCTCAGAAGGCTGGCTTGGGGCAGCACCATACGTAAATGGGAGCTTCAGGGCTCAGCAGTGTGACATGTTGACAGAAATTACCCTTTTCTCCCTCCATTGGAGCCCACCAGAGGGGAGCCTACTGTTCTGTGGGGCTCTTGGCTGTAAATCTTGAGACCAGAAGATTAGGGATATGCTAACACCTCCTGTCGCATAGTATGGGGTTCAGTGGGGTGCCTGCCTCAGCTCCCTGCACACTTCTCATCTGATGGTCTGATGTGACTTGGGCTCTAGCCCCAGGATTTACCCACAGCGGATGGGTACCTTCCTGGCGTTGCCTCTGTGCCATAGTCTGAGAGGTTGGTGCCGTATCACGGACATTTCTGCCTGGAGGGAGCTGAGTAGTAGCGGACGGCATGGGAAGTCTCAGACAGGAAGCGAGTTCTGGGGCAGGTACAGTCCTCAGGTCTCACCGTTGGTGGTTTGTTTGGACCCCAGTTAGAGCTTGTGCTTGAGTTTGGCGCAGTTGCTCATTGAACCCATTTATGCAGGCCTGGTTGCTAGGCAGCTCAGGCCATTTGTTTTGGTTCATTGGTCCCAGCCAGAGCCTAATTGTTTTTTCCCTGTTCCCTCTGGAGCACCTACTCTGCAGCTTCGCAGACAGACAGACGGAGGAGAGTAGCGCTGCAGCCAGCTCCTTCCCTTTGCTCTCTGTCTCTTGTGGAACACTGTCCTCAAGTGTCAGGGTCTGTCTCAGGCCTGCATATGGCCAACCCACGGCCGTGGGGCCGTGGGGCCGTGGGGCCGTGGGTCCTGTACCAGCATCAGCTCCTCAGCAATCAATCGCTACAGCCCGTGCTGAGCTACAAAGGGAAGGGCAGGGTTTCTGTGGTGAGGGTGTGTGCACTGCAGAGCAGGGTCAGAACGATAGATGCAGTTACCAGGGAAATCTGGGTGCCTTACTGTGGGGCCTGGGCCAAGGAGTGCTGTGAATGGGTTGATAGGACAGATTTAAGTGGTCTCCGACGCTGTCCCCGTGTCTTGTACTGTGAATGGGTTGATAGGACAGATTTAAGTGTTCTCCGACGCTGTCCCCCGTGTCTTGTACTGTGAATGGGTTGATAGGACAGATTTAAGTGGTCTCCGACACTGTCCCCGTGTCTTGTACTGAGCATTCTGGCTGCCTCATGGCTGCTCTGCCATTGCCTGTGGCTCCCATTGCTCTGGGTGTGATGGGCACCAACAGCCACTGTAAGGGTGTGCTAGCCTGATAGGACCCGTGGCCGTCCTGACTCTAGGCTCAGACCTAGCGGCAGAGTCACAGATGTGGTGGGGTGAGGTGGGAGTAGGAATGGGTCGAGCCATGTGGTCCTGCTGGGTGGGGAGACTCCAAGGCGGGGGTCCAGAGAGCATATATGCTTCGTAGCACAGCTAGCACTTGTCTCCTTCAGATGAGCAGCAAAAGGTTCTGGGGTAGGGATCAACTTCTCCAGCATTTATTTTATTGAGAGCTTTTCAGACACGCAGCAAGGCACGTGGTGTTTTATAGCAAATGCTCGTGACATAGGCCTGGAACTCTCATTCGTCCTTAGCCTCTGCAGTGCTGGGATGTCTGGTGTGTGCCTGCCTGTCTTTGTTTTTATGTTTTAGTTTTTTCAAGACAGGATTTCCCTGTGTAATCATTGCTGTCCTGAAAGTCGGCTGCCCTAAACTCAGGGATCCACCGCCTCTGCCTTCCAAGTGCTGGGATTAAAGGTGTGCGTCACCACGCCCGGCTGTGCCTTTCGCTTTTTTGAGGGGAATTCTAAAAGTAGACTAGGTTGAAGGCACTGTCTGTTTTGGCTCATTGTGTTGCTTTATGTGTGGGGCACCACCATCTGCAGTCTAAGGGGCAGATTCTGTTCCCAACCTGCAACAGGGCGGGCCAGACCCTGTTAGTTCTTCCTAATTCAGAACTGTTCAGTTAAAAACACACCAACTACCCAGACCTGTGGAGCATCCCAGCCTAGTGTCACTGTTCAGATGTGACCAGCCCCCAGCCGAGCAAGGCCATGTAGGGAGGCCTGCTTTACAGTCACCAGCCGTGAGGCCCAGTGTGAGCTACCCTGTTGCATCAGGCGATGTCAGAGCATTGTGAGTGTAGCTCACAATTTTAAATTGGGACCATCTCTGGCTTTAGGGTCTGAGGAGGGCCTGTGCTGACTTGGGGCACGAGGCAGCTCAGCTCTCTGACTCTGCAGGACGGTGGTGCGGAGGTGCACCGCCCTGACCTTCACAGCCTCAGAGGACCACATCTTGGTGGCTGACAAGTCTGGAGACGTCTACTCCTTCTCCGTGCTGGAGCCGGATGGATGCGGCAGGCTGGAGCTTGGGCACCTCTCCATGCTGCTAGACGTGGTATGCGGGAGCACATAGGCAGCACTGTCCACTCCAGTCATGGCTGGAGATGTCCGTGGACAGGGCCAGGTGGGAGAAGCATGGGGATCCCAGAGCAGGAGGCTGGAGTGGCACTGACAGGCGGGAGATGCTCATTGTGTACCCCTGGACCACAGTCTGGGCAGTGCAGGGGAGTGGTGAGAGCTACTTGGCCTGTGGTCCTCCCCTCTTACCCCTCCTAGGGTTTAGCCATGACCCTGGCGTCCTGCCTGTAGAACTGAGACAGCCTGAGGTGGCATCAAGGGCTGTGTGCATTGCTTAGTATGACTCTGGCTGCTGCGGTACAGTGTGGGGGATGGGAGGGGTGCAGCGGGTATGGGGGGTGGTGGTGGAGCAGGTCTTAGTGTATAGCAGTATGGCTCTGGTCTTCATCTAAGCTGAAGAAAGGGAGCTGGCGCTTCTGAGGACCCTCCCACAGTAGGGGGCTCCTTCTGCACCCTGCCAGTTCCCATGGCTCTTCCAAGCTGCACTTCAGCTCCCTGAAAAGCCTTCGGGGTGGCCTGGAGAAAATCCAAACATTCTGATGGTATCTGCAAGGCTGCCCAGTGACTGGCTCTCTCTCTGTCCCCCCTGGTGATGTAGGCTGTGAGTCCTGATGACCAGTTTGTGCTCACTGCAGACCGGGATGAGAAGATTCGGATCAGCTGGGCTGCTGCCCCACACAGCATCGAGGCTTTCTGCCTGGGACACACGGAGTGAGTGCAACCCTGTCCCCTATCCAGACAGGGAAGTCTGGGTCTGATAGATGAGGGTGGTTGGGGCACTGGTGCTGTTGGTAGACTGTAGGGGTGCCATGCTACTTGGAGACTCAGAAGGCCGTATCAGGCCCTTGGCTCCCATGGGTGTGAGAGCTGCAGAAGTCCAGGGCTGTGGGCTGCTTGAAGCAGTTGCTTTGAGCTTAACCTCCTGGGCTAGTGCTCCTCAGCCCATTCTCCAGTCTCTCATTGAGAACTTCGGGCTGGGTTCTGCTGAGCCTCAGTCCGGTGGGCAGGCAATGCCCTCCTGCCGCAGGCTCCTGACCCTGTGCTGGTTTGTGGAACTACTGCTTACGTGGCAGCCTTTGCTCCTCTTCGCCGTTCTCTGCCTCCTGCTGCCTACTTCCGTGGGGACTTTACCCCTCTACCCCCACAGGCTCGAGTACAGTGACTTGAGAGGAACAGTACCCGTTAGCCTTTGGGATTTCTGCAGTGCCCGGGATGGAACCTCACCTGTGGCCTTTTCTGTGATGGCTCAGTGTAGTGCAGCTTGTGAAAACTGGTTCCCATTCTTAGCTGCTGAGAACTTGCTGTGACTTGGGCCTATGGAATGCACACAGCTTATTCCTCTTGGAGGGCCTAAGGGGACAACTAGGTCCCCTAAGAGATGGCAGCTGTTGGTCAAAGGCCGGCTGCGGGCCAGGTCTGGGTCGAGTTAGTGACTCGGTATTGGGGTAATGGGGATGAAGGGAGCCATGTGAACCAACATGGTAGGAGCCCCGGGTCTTGTGAACAATTGAAGTCTCTGTTAAGAGCTGGGAGAAGGGGCTGGAGAGATGGCTCGGCAGTTAAGAGCACCAGCTGCTCTTCCAGAAGTCCTGAGTTCAATTCCCAGCACCCACATGGTAGTTCACAAGCATCTGTAATGGGGTCTGACACTCTTCTGGCCCACAGGCATACATTCAGACAGGGCACTCATACATTAAAACAATATAAGAGGAGCTGGGCGAAGGGCAACACTGTTGCCTGCACTGGAGGTCATGTTCCTGGCCAGAGGGATTGCAGGGTAGGTGTAGGGTTCCTGGAGAGCCAGCTTGCTCAGGCGTACATCTGGTGGCAGAGTAGCTGCTGCTGTCCTGTGCAGTTGGGAGCCACAGAGCTAGGCTGGGTTTTGCGGGTGGCTTCACAGAGGCCTCTTGGGGTCTTCTCGGAGTGTTCAGTAGTGTGGCTTTGACCTGCATGGAGGCAGGTTTGTGGAGCAGAGTGAGGTGGTGAGTGTCCCCATGCAGAGCTGCACGTGACAGTGCTCTGGCAGAACTGGGCCCTACCCCCTTGGCCCATGTGTAATGTTGGAGACTCACACGTGCCAGCCGTGTTCTCAGTACTCGCTGGTACGGGTTAGGTCGGCAGTGGTTCCCTTTCTGAGCAGGGTGAGAGGCTCCCTCCCGTGTTGGGTGACCTGGCTTTGCTCCCCACAGGTTTGTGAGCCGCATCCTTGTAGTGCCCAGTCATCCCGAGCTGCTGCTTTCTTCCTCTGGGGTAAGTGGTGTGCTTGCTGCTGGGTGGTCACAGCAAAAGAAAGTATCCAGCCTCTTGTCCCCAACTAGGATGCCAAGTCCATCGGTCAGTCTCTGTTGTCGTGGCCACTAGAGGGAGAGTCTTCCTTCGGGGCTGTGAATATAGTTTATGTGCCCATGTGTGTTTGCCTGCCTGCTCCCAGCACAGCATGTGGTGTAAGTGGACTTTCTCAGCAGGGGAGTCTGGCCGTCTTGATTCCTTTGCCTGCTGGGCCATGGCTTGGTGTCTTGACTCGCCTGTCATCATGGAGGCTTTCCTAGGTGCCCTGGCACAATTGGTTAGCTTTCAGTACTCTGCAGAGAGTTTTCTTCATAAGGGAGCCCTAGCTGTCATAGGGGCTCTGTCTGCACCCAGCCATGTTCAGCGTCCTGCTCCCCTCCCCTCCCCTCCCCTTCCTTCCCCTCCCCTCCCCTCCTTTCTTGCTTCTGGGCGGACCTCTTGAGCCCACATGTAGCCCTTCTGTCTGTACAGGATGGCACCCTGAGACTCTGGGAGTACAGAAGCGGTCGGCAGCTGCAGTGCTGTGACCTGGCCAGCCTACAGGAGCCTGGAGAGCAGACAGGCCACAAGGTACCCGAGTGTTTGCCAGCCACCTCCTGTTGCTCTCATTATGGGGACATCATTTTTTAGAAATGTTTCCTTGCTGCAAGCATCTGGCTTCTTACAGTTTAGGGAATACACACAGGATTCCCAGTTCTGCGGCGCCTGATGGGAACAATTCACATCGCACTTTGTGTGTACACGGGCTGGCTTATAGGAAGGCCTCCGGGCATACTTGACTATTAAATGATGATGGCAGACAGCCTCACCGTGTTTTGTCAGTGCCAGGGGCACGTCAGCATTCTCTGTGCTCATGGAGTCTCCCTGGCACCTCCTGTGTACCCATGATTCCTCAGGGTGTTCCTGGACTGCTCAGCTTAAAATTGGGTGGCATGGTGCCTGCCCTCCCCTGGGCCAGCCAACGAGAGGCACGTCCTTTTTTTTCTACACTTGATGATTTGGGACTTCTTGAAGCTCCTGTGTGTATCACCTTTTATCCTGGGAAGCATGGACAGTTGTGTCTTTAATCATAGCCCCTCTTCCCATGTGTCCTGCTTTCCTGCCGTAGCTTTGGAGGCATATCGCAGGCCTGCAGGGACCGCTGGGGTCATGTGTGAGGACAGGGCATTGGCTGCACCCCTCCTGGTCATTCCAGATTGTTTCTGTGGACTCTTGCCCTGAGTTGGCATTATGTGGGACCCACGGTGCCTGTGCCCTTAGGCTCCGCTGAGAAGGGTGTTTAGGTGCCCTGGGAGCAGAGCCTGGCTAAGCAGCTGCTTTCCCTGCAGGGGTTGGCCGCATCCAGGATTGCATTCTGGGGACAGGAGAGCTATGTGGTGCTTCTGTGTGAGTGGTAAGACGGCGGGTCTCAGTGTCCATGGCGAGTTGGCACCCATGGGGCAGATTGAGGGATTGGGTATAACTGAGGGGTTCCTTCTGCTGCCCCTTCTCAGTGCTGGGGCAGGTCTCTGGTGCTCTGCATTCTGCTCTGTGAGGCTTGGGGTTGCTCTTTGCTCTCCTTAGACATGAGAACACTACAGGTTTGGAGAGGCGAGAACCCAGCCTCCTTAGGACCCAGCCTCCTTAGAACCCAGCCTTCCTTAGGACCCAGCCTCCTTAGAACCCAGCCTCCTTAGAACCCAGCCTCCTTAGAACCCAGCCTTCCTTAGAACCCAGCCTTCCTTAGAACCCAGCCTCCTTAGACCCAACTTCCTTAGGACCCAGCCTCCTTAGGACCCAGCCTCCTTAGGACCCAGCCTTCCTTAGGATCCAGCCTCCTTAGGACCCAGCCTCCTTAGGACCCAGCCTCCTTAGGACCCAGCCTCCTTAGGACCCAGCCTCCTTAGAACCCAGCCTTCCTTAGAACCCAGCCTTCCTTAGAACCCAGCCTCCTTAGGACCCAGCCTCCTTAGAACCCAGCCTCCCTAACACCGAGACCCTTTACTATAGTTGATATTGTAGTGACCCCAACCATCGTTACTTTTGTTGCTACTTCATAACTGCAATTTTGCTACTGTTAGGAATTGTAATGTAAATATGTTTGCTAATGGTCTCAGGTGATCCCCCTCCCTCCCTCATGAAAGGGTCATTTGATCCCTCCAGGGGTCATGATCCATGGGTTGAGAAACACTGACATCCACACTTGGAATGGGGTGGCCATTTCACTCTTCATCCTGTCTTAGTTCTTACTATAAAACAAGTAACTCCAGAGCTTGGACCATCTCCCAGAGTGTGGGTGGCTCAGGGTCTTCCAGGTAGTATAGGCAGGCCTAGGGCCAGAATGTCTTGTGAGAACGGTACGTAGGCATGCTGCTGTGTTGATGACCGGTCTCTCTCTCCTGGAAAGCGTTCCCGTGGTCTTCATCTTCCAGCTTGATGCCAGCAGACGGCAGCTGGTGTTCAGACAGCGGCTGACTTTCCCTCACCGAGTGTGGGATGTCGTATTTGAGGAGGCCCAGGGGCTGTGGGTTCTACAGGACTGCCGTGATGCCCCCCTGGTGCTCTGGAGGCCCGTGGGTGGTGAGTGGCAGGTGAGAGCACCCTGCAGCTCCGTGGTCTGATCCTGGTGTCTTGGGGGTGTGGGGTGTGGGGTGTGGCGGGGTGGGGCTGAGGTTTCCCACAGCCTTGATCCCATCTATCTAGGCCCTAAGGCTGTAGCCTGAGGCAGCTTGTCTGCCCTGGCTTGGGTCCTGGTGCCTCTGTGTACAGGAGGTTCCCACACTGCCGAAGGCAGCACCAGGCCTGACATGGTTGTGTTCTTCCTGTGTGCAGGCCTGTGTCAGGGCCTTGCTGGATACTGATGTGCGGGGAGGGCTGCGGGAAGTCCCTGCCAATCCTGTAAGGCTTTGGGTGAGGTAGGACAGCACTGGGAACTCTGGTCAGCTTCAGCTACCTGTGTCTGAGGCTGGCCCCGCCAGGCCTCTGCCTGCTCTCTCTGAGTCCCTGCTCACTTGTCACCTGCAGGCTGCTCCAGACGGTGCTGTGTCCCCGAGACTCTGCAGCCATCTCCGGGAGAGCTGGGCCATGCTGGAAGGTGAGATCTCTGTGAACAGGGTCTGTAATGCAGACAAGGTATGCTACTGCCGTGCAGTGAGGAGGGGTGGGGGTGGGGGGCCAGGGCAGTGACTCAGTTGCTGCTTGGGGTGGCCACTATTGTATTTACTGGCCAGAGGATGCTCATCCAGGCAGGTCCACCCAGACCCAGTCTCAATGAAACAAACTCTTACTCAGAAAAGATGTTGCAAAGCCGATTCTTAGAAGTTAGGGTTCTTAGACTTTCCGGGGTGCTCCAGCTGTGGTCTAAATGCCCTCTGAAGCCTGCAGGCTGGCTCGCTTGCCACAGGGCCGTCTAGTGGGCGGTTTCTCAGTTGAGATCTCCTCTGGGAGCATGACTAGCTTGTGCTGAGTTGAAATAAAAGTGGTAGGTGGGGCAGGTGGGGAAGGTATGTATCCTCTGGCCCCGGCTGCTCACCCTGGACCCCTATCTGCAGAGCACATCAAAGACAGCCTCTACAGCATCTCTTACTACGGGGGATGACGCTCAGCCTGTCAGGCTGGCGCAGGTGCTTTCCCTCCTGAGCCATCCTGCTGGCCTCCCGCTTGCTATACTTCCTCATGCTCTGCCTGGCCGGCTATGGGTTCTTCTGGACTTTGCTCAGTCTGGTTCTGTTGATGTACCTGGTGCAGACTCAGACCAAAGCCTGTCTTCATGTCTAAGATGCTCCACACACAGATGGAGCACATGTGGACAGGACAGGGAGAAGCACCACGCTAGCCTGTGCATCCTGAGCCTTGGCTGCTGGAGGTCAGGGAACCACACCCACCTGCAGGGTAGGGTGACCTAAGGGTCCTCTCTAGCATGCAGTGCTGATTGTCCTTGGCATGTAGCTCACTAGGGTGAGACTGGCTGAGGGGCTGTGCCAGTAGCACCTGAGCTTGAGCTTAACACTCAAGGAACTCTACTGCAGTGTGGCATGCTCTTACCCAGAGCCACAGCCTGCCAAGGGCTTGCTCTGGGCCTGGTGTCCTAGAGCTCCTGTGGCCTCTGTAGATGACCACCTGCCATCCACTGGTGTTGACTGACTCTGGCTGTCTCAGGTTCCCCTTGGGCAGGGTTCATTCCTGCGCAGGAGATGGTTGGAAGATTCAAGCCTCACTGATATGCTCCCTCAGTTCAGGAAGTGCAGACAGGATGTCAGCCAATCCCTAGTCCCTACTTCCCACCTCTACCCCTTCCCTTCAACATTCTGTTGGAACAAGTCCCCAGGTCCAGCCCGAGTGTGGATCTCAAGGGTCACATAAGGTCCAGCCTGAGTGTGGATCTCGGGTTGGTCACATAAGGTTTAGGGTCTCTGAGGTATCAGGGAGGTAGAATTCCCAAGGCCACCCAGTGAGAGGAGGTAGTGCTGGCCCCTGGGCCACGTTCCAAGTCACTCACCTGGCATCTCTTCTTGTCCTTGTCATAGGCTCTGTTGGTGCAGATGATGGCTTCCGAAGCCTGTACAAGGCCACCTTTGACAACATGACCTCTTACCTGAAGAAAAAGGAAGAGAGACTGCAGCAGCAGCTGAAGAAGAAGCGGCAAAGGAGCCCCCTCCCAGGGTCCCCGGAACAGACCAAAAAGGCATGCCTGGGGCAGTCAGCCCTTAGCTGCTGACCTTGGACATGGCCGAAGCTCTCATTCCTGAGGCCCCATGGACAGCTCTCTTCCCCCTTCTCCCTGGTTCATCCCTAGGGAGGGAGATCGTGGCAGCTCAGTCCCCACCACTAGCTCAACAGTCTCTGGTCCCCAGAGACTGCCTTTGTCACTGAGAACAGGCTCCTGCTGGGTTGCAGGGAAGACAGGTGGTGGTAGCTTAGCTGAGGAGTCTATAGCTGTGTGGAAGCACCTTCACATTGAAGGACACACTGACCCACAGCACCACACACGTCTGTCAGTGCCCACAGTGACGTCCCTGGGGATCTCTAGGGTGGCCTGCAGGTAGGACCTGCCTTCACATCATTGCTGGGGCTCTCCGGGTGGAGCTCTGTATGGCTCATGTAGCTGCTTGCTGTTTTGAGGCAGTTTCGGTTGGTGCTGTTTCTTTGTAGCCCGCACTCCTGGGCTGGGCTGAGCAGACCGAGCAAGCTTCGGGGCTCTGAGGGTGTGACCTTGCCAGGCCAGCCTTGTTTTACAGGGGATGATGGTGACCTTGTGGTTCTGTTGATCTGAACTCTGCATACATTGCAGAACAGAAGGAAATGAACAGAATACACAGCATCAATAAAGACAAGCGTTGCATAGCTTTCTGTAATGTTCAGCAGCAGTCTCCATAGCTGGTCTTAAGATAGTCAATGTGCGTATGTTCTTCAAATGACATGCTCTTGGTGGTTAGAGAGGGGTGTCGTCCAGCTCTGCCTACTCATGTCGTGTCCCAGACTAGCTGCAGTGGAGACAGTCCTGGCCTGGGGCAGATGAGACCTTAGTTCAAGTACCACCCAAACATACAGAACAAAGGAAGGCCGTAGCCAATCATACCTGCAACCCTAACACTGGAGCTGCAGACTGAGGCAGGCCAGCCTAAACAGTGACCTTAAAGGCTCTGTGAGATGCTGTTTCAAGATGAACAGTAGAGGAAGATGCCCAGTGTTATCTTCTGGCCTGCACACGACATGCACACGCAGTAGAAACAGTCTTGTGGCTACAAGCAGCTATCAATTGAGTGGGTGGTATTCATGGAGCAAGGTACTCCCCTCTGTCTAGGAGCTAATGTCTAGTGTCCTGGATGCTGGGATGTTTGGTCCCTGGAGAAATGGATGTGCAACCTGGGCTGTGGGCTGGGTCCTAAATAGTTGGAGATAAATGAGAAAAGTCTGAGGGCCCAGGAATAGAGCTTTGCTGAGCCAGTGCTGCGCTCTCTCAGCCCTTGGGTCACGTGCAGCCTGCAAGTCAGAGCCCATGCTTGCAAAGCACCAGTCCTCACAGGGCCACCATGGCCTGAGGGTCCATGCAAGGGGTATCTGAGGTCCCTGGTGTCTGCCTTGTAGGCTCTGAGACAGCCACACAGACAGTGATGGGGAGTCCTCGTGTCAAAGGAGAGGTGGTGCCTTCATGGTGGGGTTATTCCTAAGGTCCTGATGAGTCACAGCAGAACAGACAGCAGTGAGCAGCAGGCAGGCCCACCCCAACGATCCCAGTCCTGTCTCCACTTTTCTCAATAAAGTCCTGGTGTTGACGATTGTTCCTACCCCACAGTGACATCTGGATGTCCCAGGGTCCACTTACCTATGTGAGTGTGGCCAGTGGAAGCACCTGGTTTTGGGTAGAGGAGGGTGTTGGGCCTCCATGTCCTAGCCAGATCACAGCTGACTGGCAACAGGTTCTACCTTCTCTCTGGCTCTGGGGCCAGCAGAGGCTCTTGGTCCCTTAGGCAGAGCCTCTGAGCCTGTTAATGGGTCCCACTTTCAGGGGCCTTAATGCCCGTAGGCTGGGTACATACCATTGTGTTTACAGGACCCTGCTAGCCAGTAGGCTAGTCCACATGCCTACATTTCATGTGGTTCCAGAAATTTCTTCCAAAGTAGAAATTTTTTATTGGGACTACACTTCTATTTAAAGGGATTTGTGTCTTACCTGGTTTTAGGCCAGTCTGGCCTGGGCAGTTCATGCTATGATTTCAGCTTGTGTCAGGGCGTCTTCACCTCCAACAGCAGCTCCCCACTTCCGCTGGGCTGCGCTGCTGCCAGGGTCGTTCCCGAGAGGCTGTCCACAAGTCTTTGATAAGACACCAAGGCAATTTATATGAGAGATTAGCCGGCCTTCCAGTTCCAGGGGGCTGGGGGCCATGCTGGTGGAAGGGAGGCGTGGCAACGGGTGGCTAGAGCCCCAGCTGAGAGCTCCCATCTCCCACAAGCAGGAGGCAGGACTGGCAGACACATCAAGGCCATAGGTTCTAGTCCTTCTAAACTGGGGGGCCATTCCCATCCCACCAGTGCACAGAGCCCTCTGTCAGTTTAGAACTGGCCTCTCCCCTAATCCTCCTGCTTCATTAAACTTGTATCTTTATTCCTCATTACCAGGCTGTCTCTGTGTCTTGCTTTGAGAGATTCCTTGAGCTCTGCTCCACCTCTCACTGATTCAATCCATCTGGTGGTGGTCAAAGTTTTGTCTCAGTATGATGGGAGGTTGTGTGGCGCACAGCTGAAGTGCATATGAAACGACATGCTACAATGTCACCACTCATATTCACATGTGGGAATGTCACCACTCATTCACACCTGGGACTCCACACTCCCCTGTACTCGCCTACCAACACTGGTGGGCAGACTGGCCTCTGCCTATGCTCCTGTGCTCGGTTGGCTGCTTTTGCTGAAGTCTCTGAGATGTGCACACTGCATGTGGCTTAAGTGGTCCAGCTATGGAGATAGTAGTTTGCTCTACCCACAGGCACTGGATGGTTTAAAAGTATTGGCCTGCTGTTGTGGGCATTCGAGTTTCACAGGGAAGCATTTCTGTCGGGTACAGAGGTATCCCTCAATGTCCGTAGGAGATTCTAGCACTGCCAGGATAGCGATAGCAAGACCCCATCTTCTGCAGATGTTCAAAGTCCCTTGCATAGTGGATTTTTTTTTTTTTTTTTTTTGGTTTTTTGAGACAGGGTTTCTCTGTGTAGCCCTGGCTGTCCTGGAACTCACTCTGTAGACCAGGCTGCATAGTGGATTTTGTAGTACACTCTCCATGTGCCCTCTCCAACCCCCTGGACTCGCTGTGGTGCTGTGTGAGAATTCTCCCTCCCATCCTAGATCTTGAAGATTTTCTCTGATTTTTCCAAAAGGCTCCTGGCTTTGTTTCACATTTTTTGTTTGTTTTTCAAGACAGGATTTCTCTGTATAACAAACCAGGCTAGCCTCGAACTCCCAAAGATCTGCCTCCCAAGTGCTAGTATTAAAGCCATCTTCATCACCACTTCATCGTTTTAAGTTCACAGTCTACTCTGATCAGATGTGTGAGCTCTGAGCTCCTGTTTTGACAGCCCGTTTAATTGCTTCTGTTCGTTTCTTGGATACAGTTCCAGATTGTGAGTTTACAGTCTTTTTCCTTCTCCTAGGCTTTACTGCCTTGCTTCCATCCTGTAGATGTCTCCTCTGCTATATACTGTCAGCTCTCAGAGTCTCCTCCCTCAGCTCCTGAGCACCCTCCGTGCTTTGCTTTGTTATCCTGGAGATGGACTCCCCCCAAGGCCCCCAAGGTTTCTCCTTTGCTTGCAGGCACAGTGCTCAGCTCTGCCACTAGAGGGAGCAAGAGGCACACCAAGGATGACGGGGCTCTGGCTTCTTCAGTGCTGCCCTTTCTGGGCTTCTGTCTGTTTGCCTGCAGTGACTGCTCCAGCTCTCAGTAGGGAAGGGATTCCAATGTGGGTCTTGGTTGTCAGCGCTTTGACAGGCCCGCTATCCCATGTGACATGGCCACTTCCAGCACACAGGTTCTGTATCTCAGATGCAGGGGATGCTCAGGGTCTAGGCTCAGAACATCTTGTGCCTGGCTACCACTGAGAATACACATTTTCTTACTGTGCACAGTGTGACTTCCTGCTGCTTTTTTGTTTGTTTGTTTGTTTTGTTTTGTTTTGTTTTGAGACAGGGTTTCTCTGTGTAGTTCTGGCTGTCTTGGAACTCACTCTGTAGACCAGGCTGGCCTCTAACTCAGAAATCTGCCTGCCTCTGCCTCCCAAGTGCTGGGATTAAAGGCGTGCACCACCACTGCCTAGCTTGAAGCTTTTTCTTGATCATTTGTTTTCTGTGGTTTAATCTCTGTGTGTGTGTGTGTGTGTGTGTGTGTGCATGCATGTGAGCATGCATTCTATTTGGGGCTTCCTGATTATTGTTGAAGGTAACATCTTTGTCAAGCATGGGGCATCCCCAGCTCCTTTCTATTTCTGTAGTTCTGACTCTGGTGTGGCTGGCTTGCTTTGGTGACTTCCAAGCCTCTGCTCCTGGCTCACTTTTCCACTGTGCCTCAGGTCGGGTAGATTTCAGTTGACTGACCTGCCCTTGTGGCATCTAAAATGCCACTGCTCAAGGCGAAGGCTTTCTGTATTTCAGTTTTGACCTAAGCCTTCCCTTTCTCTGGCAATCATAATGTAAAGCTTTAAATTCATCATGTGCACTGGGATATGTGAGGGCTTCTGCGTGCTCCGTCATCTGTGTCATCTCTACATCTGTTCCTGGGGATTGGTAGAGAGGGAGAGGGAGAAGGGGAGAGACGGGGAGGGAGTATGTATGTATTTGTGGGTGTACACGCCTTAAAATTTTCTGATTGTTTCTGTGTATGTGTGTGATGGAGCTTTCTATAGACATGCTTCTCCAAAATGGTGAGTTTTTGTGTAGCAGTTTCCTGAAGAGAAAACAGTTTGTCTTAGAGGAAGCTTGCTTATGACACCAGATGTTCTCTCTCTCTCTCTCTCTCTCTCTCTCTCTCTCTCTCCATGTGTATGTGTGTGTTTCTGTGTATCTATATATGTGTGTATGTGTTGTTTCTGTGTCTATTGTGTGTGTATGTGTGTGTATGTGTGTCTATATGTGTGTGTTTGTGTGTCTATATATGTGTATGTGTTCTTCTGTGTGTCTATATGTGTGTGTTTCTGTGTGTCTATATGTATGTATGTGTGTTTATATGTGTTTATATGTGTGTGTGTTTCTGTGTGTCTATATGTATGTGTGTGTGTGTGTGTGTTTGCAGGGACGCTCCTTAAGGAAGTAAGCAACCCAAAGGTTTCAGGAAATCCCTGAAACTGACCAGATATATTAGGCCTCTACCTTCCTAAGCATATAACTTATAAGGACTAGCTGCGCAGTGGTGGCACACACCTTTAATCCCAGCACTAAGAGGCAGAAGCAGCTTGATCTCTAAGTCTGAGGGTAGCCTGAGGGTAGTCAGAATGAGCCAGAGCTGCACAGAAAAACCCTGTCTTTTTTTTTTTTTTTTAAAGATTTATTTATTTATTATATGTAAGTACACTGTAGCTGTCTTCAGACACTCCAGAAGAGGGCGTCAAATCTTGTTACGGGTGGTTGTAAGCCACCATGTGGTTGCTGGGATTTGAACTCTGGACCTTTGGAAGAGCAGTCAGGTGCTCTTACCCACTGAGCCATCTCACCAGCCCGAAAAACCCTGTCTTGAGCCCTGCCCTTCAAAGATTTATAACCTATAAGGGCTGCTGACAGACATGGTCAGACAACCTGAGCTTACTGGAAGAGGCTCAGGCCAGAGAAATCTCTTGGAAGAAGCAGGCATCACTGAAGATGCCTGCATAGGCTCAGATCTCTTAAACTGACCACAAGAGACAGACTCCACCCTGACAAGCTGCTTGCAAGCTGTGCAGCGCACTCCAGATTTCAAGACTGACCCATGCTGGGCATGGCCGTGGTGGGCGTGGCCGTGGTGGTGCAGCTGCCTTTGAGTCATTTCTGATCCTGCAAACTCACTGGTTGGCCACGTTGGCTTTGGTGGTGCCCTTTCTTACTCTGGGTTGCTGTTGGTACCCCGTCTGGGGTGCAGAGCCATCCGTTCACATCTTCCCAGGAACAGTCTCACAGCCGGGGTCAGCAACAATCTTGGGTGTTGGTCTTCTGTGTTGTTTGATGCAGGGTGTCTCGGCCATGGCTGCTTTCTGTGCTTGAGCTGGCTCTTGAGTTTCCAAAGAGTCTGTGTCACCTGTCTTCCCAGTAGAGGCAGGCTGGGGTTACAGACAGGTGCACTACTGTGCCTGGCTTCTGGGGACTCAAACTTACATAGCTAGGCTGGCCCGGCTGGCACTCCACCCACAGAGCTGCCCAGCCCCTAAGCGCGTTCTTTCAGTACAGATACTTTCAGTCACGCTGTCAGACTTGCCCCTGCTTCCTCAGGATGATGTTATGAGAGCGAGCTCTCTCCACTCGCTCCTGCTTTAAAGTGGCTAGCTGGCAAGCATGGACCGGGAAGGATGGCGGGGCACCCGTGAAAGCCACGGGCATGAGCTTGTTTTCTTACCTGCGAAATGAAAGCCGAGTAGCTCTCGGTGACTAGCCATTAGCTTGTCCGTTTTTGAAACAGACAATTACAAAACTAAGACTTTGACACGTACCCAGAAGCCGTAGCCACCGAAGGAACACGTCTCTGGATGCCATTGGGCTTGGGCACATATCAGTCCAAGGCTGCATCTGCCCCAGACCAAAAGGCTGGCCTCTTAACTTGATGCAGAGAGCCAACAGCTCTGATATACATGAATAAGGAATAGAACATGGGGGCTGGAGCATTGGCTTGGCAGTTAAGAGCACTTGTTGTTCTTTGAAAGGACCTGAGTTCAGTTCCCAGCACCCATGTGGTGGCTTACAACCATCTGTAAGTCCAGTTCCAGCGGATGGATCACCCTTCTCAGACCTCAGCAAGTACCAGGCATACACGCCATACACAGACATACACGCCATACACAGACATACATGCTGTACATAGGCGTACCTGCCATACACAGGTGTACCTGCCATACACAGGCATACACGCCGCACACAGGCATACATGCCATACACAGACATACATGCTGTACATAGGCGTACCTGCCATACACAGGTGTACCCGCCATACACAGGCGTACCCGCCGTACACAGGCATACCCGCCGCACACAGGCATACATGCCATACACAGACATACATGCCGTACACAGGCATACCCGCCGCACACAAGCATACACGCCGTATACAGGCGTACCCGCCGTACACAGGCATACACGCTGCACACAGACATACATGCCATACAGAGGCATACCAGCCATACACAGCCATATGCACAAAGCCAAACATCTATATGTGTAAGATTTAAAGAAGATGACAATGAAGATGGAGGAGGGGGAGGAGGGGGAGGAGAAGGATTTGGAGGAGGGAGAGAGGGAGGGGGAGGGGGGAGGGGTAGCAGCTCTCACTCTGTCCACTTCCCCAATTTCATCTTAGGTGTGCCACCCCCCTTGGCTAGCTGAGGGTCAAATCTACATCTGCTCCCTTCCCATCTGGTCATATCTTCTGGCTAGGGTCACCCTACTTCAGTTTCCCCTTTCCCATGTTGAAACCTACCTGTGGATCAGTCCCCCTCCTCGCCCTCCCAGCCCCCGTCAAGTTGCCGGCTGTGTAGGTAGTGCTATCTGATATACAGAGGACCCGGACCACAAATGCCAGCCACCGTGTGACTGAATGCTCTCAGAACCATATTAAACAGCCAAAGCTCAGGAGAAATTAATAAGCTTTTTAATTAAAGTAATATGGCCAAAGTGCTTTCATTTCAATAGACAACTGATATAAAATTAATGAGCTATTTTACGCTATCTCATTGTACTTGAGTGTTAAACCTGGTGGCTTTCTGCTCTCTCTGGGGGCCTTGCGAGACACAACAGCTCCGGCCGTCTTCACAAAGGAACTGGGCTACAGACCCACGACGGCAGAGGAACTGGGCTACAGACCCACGACGGCAGAGGTATGCAGTCACACTGACTGCAGGACTTCACACTGTCACCAGAGCACACCAGGGAAGACAGGGTCTGCAGTCAGTGGAACGGTCCTGGGGGAAAGGGTGGGGCGAGGTGGCTGGGATCTTGACGGATGTGGAAGCCGACCAAAATCATTGACTTTGCCTCCAAGTGTTGGTCACCCCGACCTCTTTCTCCCTTAAGTTGTGGTAGGTCAGGGTTGCTTTTAGCAGAAAAGCACAGATGAAGCTGGAACAAGCATCCCAACTCGTAGGGGCGAAAAGAGAGTGGAAGGTGCCAGAGACTGGGGAGTCAGTGTTTGGAAGGATGGGAGGATGGAAAGTTCCAGACGGGGGGGGGGGGGGTGATGACTACATGGCAGTATGATCAAACTCTTACTGAGCTGCACCTCGGGTAGTCAAAATGATAAATGTTGTGTTATGTGTACAAAGGATTCCATGCATAGACACACTTTTCCCGGCATGATTGAATTCTAACCCGCAGGTGGCCATTTCTAGAGGATTCCTAAAACACGAGGCAGTCCTGGTCCTCAGTGAGTGGCAGTGACATCTGGTTTAGAAGCCTAGGGACATACCTTTAGTGGGCACCTAAGGCATGTGGGAGCCACATACATCCTGACCTGTTCCCTGCTGAGACAACATTCTCTCAGACACTACTAGGCAAGGATACCCACCGTGGGCGTTAAGCTGTTCTGCCTGAGAGTGTGATGAGATTAAGACACCTAAACCCAGCTTCCCAAATTCCACAGCCTGTAGCCTTACAAAGAAAAGTCTCCCTCCTTTTCCCAATCCACCCAAGACACAGTTTCTCTGTGTAGCCCTGGGGGTGGCAGTGGCAAAGTCTTACAGAGTCCAGGCTGCTCTATTTTGTTTTGTAGCTGAGGCTAGCCTTGAACTCCCGATCCTCTTACATTTGCATTCTAAATGCTGGGGTCATTGGTGTGCGTGCTTCCACACTTAGCATGGTTGACTTTTCTGAGGAATTCCTTGGCCTCTTTGTCCTCAGGACAAAGGTGTCTGGTGACCCAGATCTGGTCTTCAGCAGGAAACTGGTCGGCTCAATTGGCTTGACCTCTGTCACCAACATAATTTCACAGTGGTTCTCTGTCCTGTGCCCTGGGGACACAAATCTTCAGTTTCTCTTGCTGCAGTGAGAGGAGAGCCGGTCTCTGGCTCCCCGCAAAGCTCCCTGCCTGGTCCCTGCACTTGCGGGAGTTGTCGAGCAGCAATCTGCCTTGATGAGCTCTGATCCCCCACCTCCCACCCTGCCACTCGGAGAGTGAACGTCTTAATGCTTGCACACTTGATCCGTTTCTTTGTTCCCTGTGCTCTCCTGCTTTGGAAGACGATCTAACACTTCTCCCTAATTGTGTGGGAATAATGTCCTTTTTGGCTTTCTGAATTCTAAGAGGAGATAGAGGTCACTTTTATGCATTTTACTGGAGCCAGAACCTAACAAGCTCCTTCTGTGAGTTCACCTCCTGCGGGATTTCCTCCCTAGGGGTCCTAGATAATGGCGGTCTAACACGTCATCCCATAAGCCCACAGCAGGAAAGAGATGGCACGGAAAACTGGGTCACCCAGGAGGGTTTATGAGTCTAGCTTCAAAGATGGGGAAGGTTAGGAAAACCCATATTCTAATGCAAAGGGCTCAGGCAGCTGCTGCTTGTTTTAGGTAGGAAAGGCCAAAGAAGAGCTTACTCAGAGCAGGGGGATGTGCTGTAGAGAGGCCTGACCAGTGTGCAGCTTTGCTCCTTAGCAAAGGCAAGATCAGAGAGGATCTCAGCGACTCTGCCAGCGAGGGCTACACACCACACGGAGACATCCCACCCACTCAGGGCACCAGACACACTCTTTTCCAGCACCATGAGGTGTGTGCCTCGACAGTGTGTCAGAGTCCAACCAGGGCCCAGGTAACCTAGTTTTAGATGATCCATGGCTCAGGAAGAGTCTCAAGGGAAATTTAAAAAAAGACTGTGAACTGAGCGGAAATGAAAATACATTGTATCAAATTCAGCCCCCGGGGCGGGGCTCGCAGCTAAAGCCCGGCTGGGAAGGAGACACAGTGGGAAAGCCAGAAGGGAGACAAAAGATCAAGTCTCTTAACTAGACTTCAACCCAGATAAAAAAGACCAAATAATTAACCCAAACAGGAGCCGGGTGTGGTGGCGCACGCACGCCTTTAATCCCAGCACTTGGGAGGCAGAGGCAGGCGAATTTCTGAGTTCGAGGCCAGCCTGGTCTACAAAGTGAGTTCCAGGACAGCCAGGGCTGCACAGAGAAACCCTGTCTTGAAACAACAACAAAAACGTAAATAAATAAATAAAAATAAACCCAAACAGATCAGAAGAAGGAAATCTAAGAGATTAAATTAAAAACAACGCAAGAAGTGTGCGACAAGAACTGAGCCGGCTCTTTGAAAGGACAGGGCTGAGAAAGGAGAGGACCATTATTAATGGGGATGGACAAGGGTGTGACCAAGGGACTCTGCAAAGCACTCACATATGACAGCTTACAGAGAGGGACCAACTGTTGGAAACGGTACCGATTTCAACAGCTCCTGCCACTATGAAATGCAAACAACGATTAAAATGTACCATCAATCGCCGTAAGCCTTTAATCCCAGGAGGCAGAGGTAGGCAGATCTCTGTGAGTTCGAGGCTATCCTGGTCCGCATAGTGGATTCCAGGACTATGTAAGAGACGACGCATTTCAAGGGGCTGGAGACATGGCTCAGGGGTTAAGAGTACTGTCTGGTCTTCCAAAGAGCACCCACATGGCAGCTCACAACTGTCTGTAACTCCAGTTTCAAGGGACCTGTTGCCCTCGCAGCAATGCACAGACAATAAAATTAAATGAATTATTAAAATGTACCACCAACAGAAACAGCTCCTGCCCCAAGAGGATGAGGAGACAGTTTATTCTGGAGCTAAACGTAAATGGCCGTGACCCAGGAACACAAAGTTTACCCTGGATACTATGCTCCAGCACTGTATCGGCTCTGTGGTTTACAGTGAAGGAAGAAAGCAAAGCTTAAATCAAGGCTCTTTAGAACACATTTGTGGGAACATCAGATAGACAGTTGTGGGGGGCGTTCAGCAAAGCAGGGAACCCCTGCCATGGCCTCAATGCTGTCTGAGGGCACTCAGCCTGTGGGTGGGTAGAAGATAGGGGTCTGTTTGCATGTTCCAGAAAGATTTAACTAATAGTCACAGGCTATTATATCACACACAGAGGTGACCAATACATGGCTCTGAGGAGGCTAAGATACCCCAGGATAATTTGGCTCTGGACGGGCAACATTCCAACTTCCCCAGCTCAGAGGTGGCAATGACTGAATCAACCCTATAGAATCTTTACGTGGGTGTGACTTTTTCTGGAGCCCTCAGTTCATGGTCCCTCTCTATTCTCTCCCTCCCCCGCCACCAAATGGCTATTCTTCAGTGGTTCCACTGAAAATTATTCCAGGCGTTTGAAGAGGAACTGGCACCAATCTTTACCACCTTTGGCAAAAAAGCAGAGGAGGCAGAAACCCTTCTCAGTTCCTCTGTGAACCAGTGCTGCTTCACATCAGAGAGACAATAAACATCCATGGAGAAATCCTTAACTAAACACTGCAACACTTGTATTGATTCTCTGGGAGTTTCCCATCATGCACTCAATCACTACCCCTCCCATGTCCACCCTGCCTTGTGACTTCCCCCTGCCCCCGAAGAAGCAACCAATAAAAAGAAATAAGAAACAAAAAAGTCCACTTTGTTTTAACTGCATACTTTCTTGAGTGTGGACAGACTCCCAGTGGCCTGCTCCTTAGATAGAACTGCGTCCTCCGTCCCCACACCTCCACCAGGAACCATCAGTTGTGAAGAGCTACTCTTTGGCATCTTCGTCATTCTTCTTTGGTTTGTTTGTTTGTTTGTTTTGTCATTTGAGACAGGGTCTCTCTGTGTAGCCCTGGCTGTCCTGAACTCAATTGTAGACCAGGTTGGCCTGGAACTCACAGAGATCCACCTGTCTCTGCCTCCTGAGTGATGGAATTAAAGGCGTGGCCCACCACACCCACCTGGCTCATCAGATTCTTTTAAGAGTTCTCTTTGGTTGCTTCCTGCTAAGCTGTTATTTTTGTAGGAATGGGGGAGGGGTGGGGCTGGGGTAGGGGAGGTAGAACCCCTCCTTAAGATGCTTTGCCAGGCATTTTGTCACAGAGGTGTGACAGATAACCGGTACAAATAACTGGTACAATGATATGATGACCTGCGCTGGAAGTCCCAGAGAGTCTGCAAACCCTATGAAACAAGACAATACAACAAAACCAAAACTTGATCCAAACATGTCAGCTTAGTAAGTCAAAGGACACCGTTATGTTTCTACCAATGAGCATGTGGACAATTGCCAGTTAAGGCCTGGGTAATTGTTACCTGTCTAGCCTGCCATGTTGTGCTTTTACTAATGGCATAAGGAAACTTTCTCAGTACCCTGTTACGAGGATTTTCTGGGCTTTGTGCTTTGTTCTGTGATTGGTTCTTGGAAACCAATCACAACAGAAGTCGGAACCGCTTTGTATAGCTAGCCACAGGAAACTTGGACCTGGACCAGCCACCCGGCAGTACTCCTGCACCTGGGTATGAACTTTGATGGTGTACGCAGCATACGCGGCCCCTAGGATGGACCCCAATGTAAGAGACACCTGCACCAATAGAAGAAACTATTTGGAAAAAGACTTCCATTTTGAGTAGTGGTCGAGTACAGTTTAAGTTCCCAAGACCTTCCTGGGAGCTGACATCCTACTTGGCAGAGAGAGCCATGTATGTGGTAACTGACATCCTGGTTGACAAGTTAAGGCATGAATGTTAGACAAGGCAGGTCCCTGCCACAGTTGAATACCCAATCAATGGGAGCAGGATATGTGTACAGCAAAGATGTGTTCCTAAAATAATCCCTATTCCTAAATCCTGACTGGTGGAACAACATGGCACAGATGTTTGTAGACTTTAGACTTAAAAGCCCTATAGGATTAAGATCAATGTCGCGGTCAGTACTGTGTCTGACCTATGGCCCTGATCAATCAGTCCTGGGCATATACTTAATAAACTATCCCTGTCTGACTGGGATGGGTGTTCATGTGGTTTCTGAGACAACTCCTGGACCCCAACAGCCTTAAAGGTATATTAGCATATCTCATCACTCAGGAAAAATAAATATTGAAGTGTAAACCAACAAAGTATGTCTGGACTAGAGACTTGAAACATAGAAATAATAGTGAAAAAAATAAATATCTAAACAAATGCAGACATACCTTGTTCCTGGGTTGGAAGATCCAGTTTTTCAAGGATGTCAATTCACTCTAAGTTGAAATATACATTTAATTAAATGTCTATGAAGACACAACAAAATTTTATTTATTCAACATATATTATTTAATATATATATTACACACACACACACACACACACACACACACATGCTGTAGCTGTCTTCATACACACCAGAAGAAAGAGGGCATCAGATCCCATTACAGTGGCTGTGAGCCACCATGTAGTTGCTGGGAATTGAACTCAGGACCTCTGGAAGAGCAGTCAGTGCTCTTAACCACTGAGCCATCTCTCCATCCAGCCCCACAACAAAATTTTATAAACACAGGTAAGATGACTGTGAGATACCGGAAGACTGCAGTGGTCACTACTGACTGTTAACTTGATCGGGTCTAGAATCACCTTTGAGACGTGTCTCCCAGTTGCTTATGCAGGAGTATATTGGTTATGTTCGCTGAGGTGGGAGGATTCACCCTAAGGAGTGGGCGGCTCCCTGATGCGGAGCCTGGACCCGTCAAAACGGAGAAAGTGAGCTGAGCGGAACAGTAGCAGCTGTCACTCTGCTCTCCGACTGCATCTGCAGTTGTGACTGGCTGACTCATGTTTCCTTGTCGCCACCCTTACCCCAGTCAGCATAAAACTTAGTCTATAAAACCTGAAGTTGTTTTTGTCAAAACATTGTCTCACAGAGACAGCAGTAAAGAAGCTAGCGGAGCCGGGTGTGGTGGCACACGCCTTTAACCCCAGCACTTGGGAGGCAGAGGCAGGCGGATTTGTGAGTTCGAGGCCAGCCTGGTCTACAGAGTGAGTTCCAGGACAGCCAGGGCTATACAGAGAAACCCTGTCTCTCGGAAAAAAAGAAGAAAAAACAAAACAAAACAAAACAAAAACATTGGTAGCAATTCCAGATGGCCTGGGTTTGATTTCTAGAACCCATCTGGTAGCTCACAACTGCCCTAATTCCCATGCGAGGGGTTTTCTAGCGCCCTCTTCTGGCCCCCTTGAGCACTGCACTTAGGTAGTGTGCAGCTATCCATGCAGGCAAAACACCATCTCAGTTAGGGTCTCTATTGCTACAATGAAACACCATGACCAAAAGCAACTTGGGGAGGAGAGGATTTGTTTGGCTTACACTTCCATAGCACTGTGTATCACAGAAGGAAGTCAGGCCAGGGACTCACCCAGGGCAGGACCCTGGAGGCAGGAGCTGATGCGGAGGCCAGGGACTCACCCAGGGCAGGACCCTGGAGGCAGGAGCTGA
>NC_034610.1:26453936-26460576 GCF_900095145.1 Mus pahari | reverse complement strand
CAGGCAGGCAGGCAGGCAGGCACAGCAGGCAGCAGGCAGGCAGGCAGGCAGGCAGGCAGGCACAGCAGGCAGGCACAGCAGGCAGGCACAGCAGGCAGCAGGCAGCAGGCAGGCAGGCACAGTGCAGGGGCAGTAGCTGAGTACACCCTGAGCCACAAGGCAGAGAGAGCTAACTGGGATTGGCATAGTCTTATTTGGTTGGTTGTTTGGTTTTAAACCTCAAAGCTCACCCCCAGTGATATACCTTCTCCAACAAGGTCGCTTCTCCTAATTATTCAAAAACTGTTTCACCAACAAGGAACCAAGCATTCAAATAGATGAGCCTACGGGTGGCAGGGGTTGGGGGGGGGACACATTCTCATTCGACACTAACATGCACAGGTACATGGGGATACATACACCCTGTCTCTGCTCATACAGAGGAGGAGGAGGAGGAGGAGGAGGAGGAGGAGATTAACTTAACAGAAAGTTCATACTTTTCTGGGCATTCCTTCCAGAGAAATTGATCCGTAACCACACAAACACCTGCTGATTAATTAATTGCACAACTACCAAAACCAGGAACCAGCCTGGCTTCCAGTTTACTAGTAACCCGGTACACCTACTGGTCAGTCCACCCTGTGTCCCTGGGCTCGGCAGCAAGGAGGGGCAGGCTTTCGGTAGAGCTACGACAGTTAACCTCATTTGTCAACCTGACGAGATTCAGAGTCTTCTGAGAACAAACCACTGGACGTTCTTGCAAGGGGCTGTCTTGATTAGGCAGTCGGGACAGAAGACTCATGCTAAATGAGGGTACCGTCATTTCCTGGCCTGGGATCCCAGACAGCACAGGAAGGTGAGAGGGGTCAGAGTGACAGCATCGACTCTTTCTGCTTCTTATCTGTGGAGGCAGGCCAGGTGACCAGCTGGCTTATGTTCCTACCCCCACACCTCAGCTGTCCTCATGGCTGTACCCTCAAACCAAGAACCAAAACATAACTTTCCCTCCCATATATGGCTTTTGCCAAGCACTTTGTCCCAGCAAGAAGAAAGATGATGCCCACAGAAGTGATGACCTCCATGAACCTCTAGGGATAGCCTGGGAATGCTGCTGGTGCAAAGGCTAGCCCAAATATTCTTTCAAGTCTCTGGGCTTCCTGGAAACCCGGCCCACCCTGGGGAGTCCCAAGAGACAATGGGGAGATGGAGAGTTACACTGGACCTGACTCTTCCTCTATACTCAGTGTTTGGAGACCTTTCCGGTCCCCTAAGTCCTTAAGGACTGTTGGCCTTGGAGTATTAGCCTGGGAGAGTGTTAGACTTGGTATCTTATACTTCTGTGGTTCCCCATTGACTAGGTTTGGGCAGAGGAAACCCCACCTCTCATAGATGAGGATTCCAAAGTTGCCTCAAAGGCCCTTTGACTTGAGGGCTTCTATTGCCACGAAGAGACTCGGTGGCCACAGCAATTCCTCTAAAGAAAAGCCTTTAGTTGGGGCTGGCTTATGGTTCTGAGGTGTAGTCCATTATTGTCCTGGCGGGAAGCATGGCGGCATGCAGGCGGACATGGTGCTGCAGAGGTAGCTGAAGAGTTCTACGTCTGGGTCCACAGCAGCAGGAAGAGAGAGTGAGCTGCCAGATCTGGTTTGAGCTTCTAAAAACCTTAAAACCCACCCCTCCAGCGACACACTTCCTTCAGCAAGTCCACACCTACTCCAACGAAGCCACACCTCCTGATCGTGCCACTCTCTATGAGCCTAGGGGGACATTCTCGTTCAGACCGCCACACGCCCTTATTCCTCTCCAGGAGAGACTGGCCTAGAGCTCTTGTGGTCTGTCCAGGTGGGGGGGGGGAGGGAGCAGGTGTCTGGAGAAATAGTGTGAGCTCTAAAGATGTCCAGGAGCCTCGTAGAGACTAAGAGATGCTAGAAGGACCCTCTCTATGGAGCCTCCGAGGGAGCACGCCCTGTAGATCCTGACCCTGGCCCTAAGCACTGAGAGAACTCATCTTTGCTGGTTCGAATCCCCATTGTGTGTGGACTTCTGTTACCACAGCAGTGGAAACACGGAGAGAAGGGGAGTGATTCACTCTGTGGGAAGGTTCAAGGCCAGCTCTGTCAAGCTTTGTAGAGCTGATGACTTTATGGTGGCCTTCTGTCCTGAGGGCAGAGCCAGCCCAGCTCACAGGTATAAGCAGTTCAGTGGGAGTCAGAGGGGAGTCAGGATGCCCGGGCCTGGAGGCTGACTGGTATTGCACTGAGGAGGGTAGCTTGCCTAGAGGCAGTGGGTAGGTGACACGCAGAGGCCTCTCCTGCCTGGCTTCTCCCCACGTGGCACACCCTGCTCAGGGTTCATCAGAGAGGGCTGTCTGTCTATCTGCCACGCGTCTTTCCTCCTTAGCGCTGTAGGGCTGGACGTCGGCTGGCTACAGGTGTCCCTGCACACTGACCTGTGGCAGTAACCATCTCCACAGCCTGGTGAGCAATCTGTTGCTCACCATATCTTCTGCACACTCACTGGCAGGCACATCTGGTGTGTTTTGGATTTTTGTTGTTAAAAAATTAACTTCAAATAATGATGATGATGATGACAAAACCAAACAGGAAGCCCTGAGTTCTCGTTACCACGAATCATCAGACATTGCACAGCCTAGCTCTCCACCGTACCTGTCCCCCCTGTTCCTGAAGGTCACCCAGGTCGTCTTTACTTTCATTGGGTTGGTCTGTAAAACTGCTGGATGCCGGACATCTTCCCGTCTCTGAGCTCCCTTGCTGTCAGCCATGAGCAAGGCCAGGGAGGTGACATGTGTATGCATGTCCATAAGTGGACATACATGGGCAGTCATGGACATGTTTGATACATACCTATAGGAACAGACTCTTCTGCCCAGTGAGAGTTACAATGGGATTCTTGTCTCCTATGTGACTGCGTAGGTGAGCGAGCTCAGATGGCTTCCTCCCTCCCTTCCTTCCTCCCTCCCTTCCTTCCTCCCTCCCTCCCTCCCTCCCTCCCTTCCTTCCTTCCTTCCTTCCTTCCTTCCTTCCTTCCTTCCTTCCTTCCTTCCTTCCTTCCTTGAGCTCCTAAGAAGTCCTACCCCTGAAAATCACCCCTGAAGGTCAGGAGCTAGGAAGTTTGTTTGTTTGTTTGTTTTTGTTTTTAAGCTTTATTTATTTATTTTTTTTAAATGTATGTGAGTACATTATCACTGTCTTCAGACACACCAGAAGAGGGCATCAGATCCCATTACAGATGGTTGTGAGCCACCATGTAGTTACTCAGGACCTCTGGAAGAGCAATCAGTGCTCTTAACGGCTGAGCCATCTCTCCAGCCCTGGTTTTGTTTTGAGACAGGGTTTCTCTGTGTATCCATGGCTGACCTGGGACTCTATTTAGGTGGACCTCAAACTCAGAGATCCCCCTGGCTCGGCCTCCCAAGTGCTGAGATTAAAGAAGTGTGGTTCCTGGTTTCCTGGGAAGTGTTTTTTGCAGGGCGCCTGCCTACATGAGCCATTTGGATCACCCACAACCAGGATGTGACACTGTGATAGGGGGCCCTATGTCCTGTGGGTCCAGGGGAGACTGTGTGGAGTAGTTGACATCTGAGTGGGGTGGGGGTGGGGGAGACCAGGAGTTCCTGGCTGACTCTGAGATGTGAGGCAGGTCACAGGGCAGCTCCAACGACAGAGGCAGGAAGGAACCCAGGCAGGACTCTCACCCAGTAACTTGGCCAATTCCACATATCCCAGGCATGGCAACGAGTCTTGGCATGTCCAAGGAGGCCCTAGGATGCAGCCCAAACTCCCCCTCCCCCGCAGCGCTCACTGGTGCATCCGGTGCTGGGGGAGCGGCACAGGCAGGGAGAAGACCCATCAGTGATGTTGGTAATGTGAGATCTTCAGAAGGGCTGGGACTTACAGCAGCTCGGGGAGTAAAAATTCCCAGCCTCGGCCAACAAGGCCAGTTACCTTAGAGTACACTGAAGGACGAGAAGACCAGGAAGGGGAGAGTGGCCCATGAGGCGGGGTGAGGCTGGATCAGAGCCTCCAGACAGATGGTTAGGGAAGGCCTGACATCAGGTACTGGAGGAGAGTGAAGACAGAGCACCTCCTGGTGGTGATGACCATGTCCTGCCCCCATCTAGAATGAACTTTATCCAGGCAGGGAGATGGTGTGGGGAGATCCGGGCTCGGCCCCCATGATGGGAGTGTCCTGGGTTATCCACGGAGCACTGAGTTCCAGTCCCAGGAGGCAGGGGATGAGGCCCGGGGTGGAGGGTCTGAGAGATGGGGAAGAGAGGGAGGGAAGGGACGCGGAGGCAGAAGCAGCCCAGGGGAGCAGTCACTTGAAGCCACCCAGAAACGTTTTTTATCTGGAGCCTCGTGGATGAAACTGACCTTTGACCCAGAGTCTGGAACTCTGGGAGTGAACTTTCTGGGGGAAAGGAGGCTGCTGCAGCTGCACGGAGGTCGGAAGCAGCAAGTTTGTGTCACCCTTGGCTAGGTGCTCACTGTCCCTATACAACGTGCGGGGATAGCGCACAGCAGACAGGCTTTTTCCCAGCTCCCAGGCAGGAAGCCAGATGTCTGGGTGGTCTGCTGCAGCAGGCTCTTTAGGGGCAGGAACGCATCTGTCTTCCCCCAGGGTGAAGAACACACAGGATTCTGTGTCTCTTTTGCCAGGGTGATACACTCAATCATTGGACTCCATACCCATGACCTCTTAGTGCCATCCTGGGGCACCAGAGCATCCCAGACCGTCGGTTATGAAAATATACTAATAACCACAGAGTTCAGAAAATAAAGAGCCCCTGCGATTGCTAAAGATGGTCCCAAGAGGAAAATGAGCAAAAGTTTGGTTCCACTGAAGAGGAAAGCTATATGGGCAGTGAACAAACAAAACACTTAGACAAGGTACAGATCTCACCGCCATTAAGGGGGTGGAGCATCCTCCTTCAAAAGGCATGCTGGGAAGCCAGAGCCTAGGACTAAAGACTAGGGGGAAGGGTGGCCAGCGTTCTGCCCAACAAGCCGGAGACTGATTTATCTGGGAAGTGAGCAGGGCAGCTCAGAGAGCTCTGCGGTGGCATAATTAGAGCCTGGTGATAGAGTCCGGAGAATAGCGCTGTAAGTTTGTCAGCTGAATGGTTTAAGAGTTGCTTGTGCTGAGAGGTTAAGTTCCTGAAGTGACAAGGGCAGGTTGGAAGGCATTCGAAGGCCTCCTGAGTGACCCCAGTTAAGTCTCCAGTCTCTGGTCCTCCTGGTGTGGATGGGGCAGTATTCATGTTCACAGCTCATGTTAACTTCAGGCTGGGTGTGACTCTGGGGTCTTGGGAGACTCCTAAGTCCTAATGTCTAAGGACAGAAGCCAGGTCCACCAGTCTTCTTCATTCTCCCTACCAGAGCAGAGTCCTAGTCAGTCCACTTGCTAGGTGGTCACTTACGCAGACATGGCCCCTTCCCCTCCCCTCCCCCTTCATTCCCAGGGGGCTCAGGGGTCTCTGAGACTCAGAACTCAGGATCCCAGGCAGGGGCGGGGGGGGGGAGGGGACAGGGCGGGGCGGAGTCCTTGGTGGTGTGGTAGGAAGAACAGATGGGACCGGAGGGGCTTTTTCCAGTCAGCATAGCAGGTGACTGTCCTGTCCTGTAGGGTGACAGAGGGCCTCTGAAGTGCCTCTGGATTAAGGTGACAGACAAAAGCAAAGCCAAGAAGAGATGTGACCCAAGTGGGTCAAAGGAGATGGGAGCAGTCACTGTGGTAGGAGGCTGAGAGGCTGAGGAGGGGCTCAAAATCCAAAGGCCGGCCAAAGGTTAGCCTGGGCTACATGGAAGTTTGAGGTTAGCCTCAGCAACATGGTGAGGAAGACAAGCGCGTGTGCACATGCGTGCGCGTGCGCATGAACACACACACACACACACACACACACACACGAGTGTGCACAACCTACAAAGACAGAGAGAAAGAGAGGGGGGAGACAAAGAGAGAGAGAAAGAAAGAGACAAAGAGACAGAGACAAAGAGAAGAGACAGAGAGAGACAGAGACAGAGAAAGAGAGAGACAAAGAGACAGAGAGAAGAGGCAGAGAGATAGAGATAGAGACAGAGAAAGAGAGACAGACAGAGACAGAGAGGGTAACTACCCCCAATGAATTATTCAAAATCGAGAAGTTAACATTCTAGAGCTCACCCAGAGGGATAGGTGTTTCAAGGAAAGCCAATCCAGTATGTAAGGGTCCCAACAGTGGACCAACTCTGGCCCCCAGGGGAGTAGTGCTGGCCCTGTGTCTCAGGACATGGCCAGCAGCATCTCCATGCTTCTTGTAGATTGAGATTTTAGAGTCCAGGTGCATGAGAGGACAAGGGAACCACGTAAGCAGGGTGTATGTGACCACCTCTTTGTGACCTGTAGGGCTCCCTGGGCAGCTACCATGGGAATTGGAATGTCCTCACTATCTGTCTTCCAAAAATGAAGGGCAGGGCATCTCTTCTTTTGGAACAGAGTCCCACTGAGAATTTGAGGAGTAAATCCCAATTCCCTGTGGGCATTCAGCAGATGTCACTGTCCAGGTGTGTCAGGGGGGATCTGTCTGCCACATCACCATTCTGGTACATGATGCCTCAGCCTGCCTCACTCTCCTCCTCCTCCTCCTCCTCCTCCTCCTCCT
>NC_034610.1:26452827-26453861 GCF_900095145.1 Mus pahari | reverse complement strand
TCTTCTTCTTCTTCTTCTTCTTCTTCTTCTCCTTCTCCTTCTCCTTCTCCTTCTCCTTCTCCTTCTCCTTCTCTTTCTCCTTCTCCTTCTTCTTCCTCTTCCTCCCCCCTCCTCCCCTTCCTCCTCCTTCTTCTTCAGTTTTTAGAGACAGGGTTTCTCCATGTAGCCCTGGCTGTCCTGGAACTCACTCTGTAGACCAGGCTGGCCTTGAACTCAGAAATCCATCTGCCTCCCAAGCGCTATGATTAAAGGCATGCGTCACCACTGCCCCGTATTCCCCAGCTTCTGTACACATCCCTAATACCTTTCCTCTGTTTATAAACACAGGACAATGCACGCCCCTGTACTTGGGCACCGTTCTGACGTTTAATGTGGAATTCACATGATCCCTCACATCCCATCCCACGGTTCATCCACATGAAGATACATCCAAGGGAAAAACCAGAGTTCTTGGAAGCCCGAGTCTAAAACCCAAAGAAAAAAATACAGACCCATTTCTGTATAAGAATATATTATTTAAAAGACAGTTTAAAAATAAAAATTCTGTACAGCATTGTGAATTCTTGTTTTTATATCAGTGGACAAAACGGTTCTTAGAAAACATGGTCTGTGGCAGGTCATCAGGGGTCGTCTGGGCACGACCGTCCTTGTGTGGAAGATCCTGGGAAGCCCCGCTTGGCTCTGTCCACTCAGAGGCCACAGTTCATCTGCTCTAACTGGTACAGTCTTCTGGAAAAAGAGGAAGATGGCATGTTTTTCTCTGCTGGGCCTGGAGGGAGATGGCACAGCCACAGGCCCAAGTGGGGATTTGAGATGGTAATAACATACATGCAAGAAGAAAGCAGAAAACCTGGGCTGGGGAGTGCTAGGAGTCAGCTCTGCTCTTGCAGACAACCCAAGTTCTAGCCCCAGCAAGTACCTGTAACTCCAGTCCCAGGGTATACAATGCCCTCTCCTGTTCTCTATGGGTACCTGCACTCATGTGCACATGCCTGGACATGTGTGTGTGTGTATGCATGTATGTGTATGTATGT
>NC_034610.1:26446941-26452427 GCF_900095145.1 Mus pahari | reverse complement strand
CTCTCTCTCTCTCCCTCTCTCTCCTCCTTTCGTTCTTTCAGCAGCAGTCGGCTGGGGAGGATTCAGGTCTTCCAGAAGACCTAGGTTTAACTCCCAGCATCCACATGGTGGATCATAACTGTAATTTTAGTTCCAAGTGATCCAGTGCACTCTTCTGGCCTCCACAGGCACACACGCATGCGCGCGCGCACACACACACACACACACACACAGCCAAAGGGGGCTACTAACTGGAGAATGAAAGAGAACCCTCTGGCCAGGACAAGCAGGTGTGGGGGAGGGGCGGGAGCAGTGGAGAAGGGATAATGGTGCACATGTCTGAAGACACCAGGGTGAAAACCATGACTTTGTATATGAATCTAAAAATTTAATATGATATAAAAGAATGAGGTTGGGACAGGGAGCTGGCTTAACAGTTAAGAACAATGGCTGCTTTTGGGTTCAGTTGCCAGCACCCACGTGGCAGTCCACAGCACCTGGAACTCCAGTTAGGGGATTCAAAGCCATCCTCTGACCTCTATGGACTCTAGCACACACATGATACACATCCTCAGACAGGCAAACACACGTACACACAAGTAAAATAAACTGAAAAAAAAAAAAAAAGGTTGTCAGCCACACAACACACGTGGGCAAGATTAAACAAGGCCGGTGCCATTTTCTTTTCAAGAACAAGACCTGGCTTCAAGGTTCACTGGATGGACACCTCAGTATGGAACAACAGTTCACACAACTGCTCAAGTCCCAGTAATGACATGGTGACATGTCGTCAGGCTTACAGATGACAGCTCTGTGGTTCACACACGGCTGCTGCTCGAAAGCTTTTACTAAAAAGCACATCTTAGGCTGACATCTTTGCTGTTTCCCTTTCAAACCCAGCTTCTCCGGCTCCATGCAGAAACCCGAGGCTTATCCCGCAGACCTAACAGCCATGTGCTTAGTGAGAGGCTAGGGAGCACTGGAGCATTCTCCGGGGCAAGCGCTGGCTGTGTCAGCAGATGTCAGGGGACATGCTTGCGGTGACGAGGGTAAATGCTTTTTAAAAAGCTCTTAATACTCCAGATGCACTTCATCTAAAGTGAGGCCCACATTCTGATAATTAATCCTTTCTCTATCCAAAGTGTGAACCCTTCCCATCAGAGCCACGTTCTACTTGGGATGCGCAGGATTAACGTTTCACTTATTGGAAAGCGGACTGCATGCTGTGGCTTGACTCTGCTCTTGTCCTGTAAGTGTATCAGGCAATTGACACTTTGTACGTGTCCCTGGAGTGTCCCTGGTGCCTCTGGAGTGTTCCGGTGCAGATGCTCAATCTCCACTGTGAGGTTAAAGGTGAAAACACCTGGCTGTAGTACACATATTTGGAAGGAGGCTGTGGGAGGTGGTTAGGACAGACAAAGGTATCAGAGTGGGTGTCCCATGACTGAGTTTCTGGTGCTTTATAAGAAGAGGGTGGGGGGACCACACACACACACACACACACACACACACACACGCACACACATGCATACATGCACAAATGCATACACAAACACAAGCACAAGGGCACACATACATTCTCTCTCTCTCTCTCACATACACACACACATGCATGCATACATGCACAAATGCATACACAAACACAAGCACAAGGGCACACATACATTCTTTCTCTTTCTCTCTCTCCCTCTCTCTCTCTCTCTCTCTCTCTCTCACACACACACACACACACACACGCACACGCACACGCACATGCATGCATACATAAACTCACTCATATTGCATGTACCCAGTCCTCTCCACATACAGAACTCCAGTGGTCTGCCACTTACTGCACACACTGAGACATCCATCAGTTTGGAGGAGAATGGCCTTCACTGTCTTTCGCATCTCTGTTCTTCTCTGTGGTGTTTTCCATGGCCCCAGATGTTAAGCTCTCCGTCTTCTTCTGCAACTAAGGGAACAGAGGTCAAAGTTAGTCCCTGGAGAGGCCTGGCATCCCTTCCCACTGAGCAGTGGAATGTCGGATTGCAGACTCAGGTCCTCCCGGAGCAATGGCTGATGGGATGGCTGTGCTAGCAGAGGCCCCTGCAGCCTTCCTGTGGGAATCTGGACTGGGAATGCAGTCTTGCTGTGGCCCTTTGGTGTGTTTTGCTCTTAGTCTTTCAGAGCTGTCTTGTGTCTGTGGCAGGAGATGCCAACCAGGGACATCGGGTATGGGTTCCACATAGGTCCGTGACATGCCTAGCATTGCACACTGGGGATTGCAGATGTGGCTGAGGGGGATGTGACCAATACCAGGCCACACCTGGGAAAGAAGGCAGAAAAGATGGATATAGAGCCATTCATTACTAGGTAATCTGGGTGGATGGGTACCGAACTGGAAATGAGATCCCGAGGGGCATCCCAGGTTGGGTGGTGGTGTCATGGTGGCCAAAGAGAAGTCTGGATTGTATAAGAAGTGGGGCAAGTTTTCTGGGTCATGGATGTCCTGGTAGGAGCATCAGGTGGGTGGAGAAAGACTACATCTCCCAGCCACGTCAGGCAGGAGGTGTGAACTGAATGCCAGAGTGTGTGGAAGAAGAGATGCTCACACAGAGGCTAAACAAAAAAGCCATACTCCTTTTAAGAATCTGTTAAGAAGAGGGTAGTGACTCCTATCCTCTTCTGGGATTCAGAATCTACAGTGCCCTAAAAACTATCTTCCAGACCACAGGGGTAGCTGAGTGGCCCTACGTGCACTGTTTCTGAAAACAGGGACTTGGGCGCTTGCTTTAGTCCTGTCTTTTTCAATGCAGCCCTTACTGAACAGGCATCGTGGCCGGGAGGAGAACACGGGCCACGGAGGTGTTAAGGGACACTGCAGAGGCAGTTCTCCAGGGCCACATGGCTGTGTGCTGGCTCTCATTGGTCAGCAAGCTCAGAGGAGCACTGCTAGGGAAGAAACTCTGCTTTCAGCCTGTGTATGTGTACACTGTTGCTGTCCTCAGACATGCCAGAAGGGCGCATCGGATCCCATTACAGACGGTTGTGAGCCACCATGTGGTTGCTGGGAATTGAACTCAGGACCTCTGGAAGAGCAGTCAGTGCTCTTAACTGCTGAGCCATCTCTCCAGCCCAAGGCTTGGCTCCTGTGCCTGGCCTTTGTACTGCCTGCCTGCCAGTCCCTGACCTACCTGCCTGTGCCCTCTGCACTGCCTTTACCTCCTTCATGGCATCATCCAACTGCTTCAGCTCCTCGTAGTGTTCTCGGGACTCCCAGAGCGGCCGCAGCATGGTCTCCTCGACAACGGGGAAGAGCTGGAGAGCAGAGGGTCCAAGGTCAGCCCCCACAATCCTGTTAAACTGTGAAGAACACTGAAGAAGGGCTGTCAGGCCCTTGTAGGTACTTGTGAGCCTCAGGGGTGTCACTTTCCAGTGGCCTCAAATCAGGGTCTTCAGGGAAATCCAAGGAGCGTGTGTCTCCTAGCCAGTTCCGAGACCTGGAGACATCAATGCATCCCTACCCACCTCCCATCTCAGCCTCTGGCTCAGGTTCCTGTCACTCCTCATAGGACCCCAGAAAGCCTGCAATCTTCTCCTGTCCCTACTCCTTCCAGTAGGTATGGCCTCAGAGGGGCTTATGCAGGGGACAGATCTGATAAAATTCCTGGTGGTAGTCCTAGGAATAGAAATGATGTGGGTGGCTCTGAGGCACCAGGGAATGATGACAGCAGTTGGAGGTGTGACCAATGGGGTGGCAAAAGATGAGTGTGTGTTTGGGAGCCAGGACATGGAAGTGGTGGCCTTGGACAGGATGCATAGACAGCTCGGGACTTGGAAGGTGGAGGCTACAGAGGCTGGGTGATAGAAGGCTAGGACCTGGTTGTGGGTACCGATTCCTGTTGCTCTTTTAAGGCGAGGCCTGGAAGGACAGGAGAGCCAACAGCTGGTACAACTGGCTGGGTCTTAAAGTTGGTAGAGCTAGGCAGTGGAAAGAGGGCACTGAGGGCCTGACTTACACACAGGGAGCTCTTTGAAGAGCACGGGGGAAGAGCACTGGACACAGCCGAAAAGAATGGCTGCCAGGCAACCATTACCATGGTAACAGATGATGAAGTTGTAGAGGGTTCATGCATGTCCACATGCATGTCTGTGTGCACGTGTGTTTACTGCTGCTATACCGACAGCATGTACTCACCATGCATATCCCTAAGGTGCACATTGCATGCATATGTGCACATGTGTGTCTATATGAGTATAAACATGTGTGTTTACTGCTGCCGTACCTACAGCATGTACTCACCATGCATATCCCTGAAGTGCACATATATGCATATGTGCACATGTGTGTTTACAGCCCTGTCCCAGCAACATGATCACTCACCTTGGTCACTGTTTCAAACATTGGGATCAGGACAAACTTGATGAACCCAATCTGGGCTGTTGCCTTGGTCACTTTGTCTCGGTCCATGAATGGGGCCACAGGAAGGCCTTCAGATTTTTCACGGTCACTCTGCAGGGAACAGAGTGACAGTGACATTAAAGGCACAAAGGCCCATGGACTTGGGGACACAGAGCAGTCCTGTTCTTAGAAGAACAGTACATGCCATCTAGCTGCGATCCTTGTGACCACACAAAGGCAGTTCAGTGGTGAGGCCCCAGAGCCTGCAGTATAGAGGCTACAGATGAGCCAAGGTGAGCAGGTTGGAGCCGTAAGGCCCAAGTCTAAACACAGGCTCCTTGTCTGCATCTCCTATCCCGTCCTAACCACTATCCTCGTACATAACTACCATATGAACAATCCTGTTTGGATTCACCCCTCCATGGCGGCTGTCCCTCCCCTTGGGTCTCACTTCTCAACCCTTAGTCACTTTTCTTGAGTCTGCTTCCAAAAGTGTCTCTATAAGTGGCCATGGCTGGCAGTTCCACCATTATGGTTTTTCTGGTGGCCACAGTCTCATATCTACAACACACCCTAATCAGGGCTGGCCTTGAACTCCTGATCTTCCTGCCTCCCAGCTGCTAGGACTACAGGCGAGTGTCACATGCCTACTCTGAATGATGCCAAAGCAGAACGCCGTTTCTGCCGGGTGTCTACGCAGACAGTGTCGTGGAGGCTGCTGGGGGGTGGAGTGCATATGCCAGCTGCCCTGGTCTGGTCTTTCCAGTGCAGCGCTGTCCGCAGAGCTGGAAGGGGCGCCCGTAATCTGATGGCTCCGTGTTTCTTACCTGCATAAAATATTCTTCCAGTAAACAGTCCACCCACGGTTCTGCCACCTCCATGGGACGGACTTCATTGGAGATATCACAGCATTTTATGAGAATCATCTTCAGCTGAAAGGAGACGCTGGCATTTAGGGAGTTGGTAGATACAGCACAACCACCGCCACGTGTGGGTTGACTGGATCCGCCATCATAGGTGGGAAAAAGAACAGGATGTGCGGGGGAGGGGTGGAGGCTGGGGGACCATCAAGACAAGAGGTTTTCTACCTCTTCCCTCCCTCCCCCTCCTCCCTCTCTCTCCC
>NC_034610.1:26442505-26446914 GCF_900095145.1 Mus pahari | reverse complement strand
CTCTCTCTCACACACACACACACACACACACACACACACACACACACACACGCTGCTGCTGCTGCTGCTGTTGTACTTTGCACTGCGATCTTGCAGTCTGAATTTCCCAGCTTCCCCAGGGAAGGATGGGAACCCATCAGACACACGCCTTTAGAACGCCAGCTGTAAACTGTCACATTAAAAAGCAAGCGAGGAACCCCTCATGTTTGAAACAGTCTCACTCTACAGCTCAGGCTGGCCTTTAGAACTCAAGGCTGGCCTTGAACTCCTTATCTTGCCTTAAGCTTCTAGGATGACAGGTTATGTGTCACCAGGCCTGGTTGTCAAAACAAGAACAAAGCAAGAAGATGCAAATTCAAGGTTGGCCTACAGGGCCAGCCAGGACAACTTGATGAGACTCTCGTCCCAAAGTGCCAAGTAAAAACAGGGCCGGGGACATGGCTGAGTGGCGCAGTGTTTGCCTGTCACACAGGAAGTTCGTTCGGCACCTTGACAAGCTAAGTAATTTTGAGACTGGGGAAAACAGAAGAAAAATATATGGAGGAGACATTATCTTGTTCCAAACACAGAGCCTTCCTATTCAGCCTGTCTCATGCCTGGGTCTACACACCCTGCAGACACATCTCGCATAATGGCACCAAGTGTGTGACTGGAAGTGACCGTGTAGGTCAACTCCTGGCAGCTTTCAAGCCACCCCAGAGCACATGTCCCTTGTAGTATTATTATCTTGGGCCCACAGCAACCTCTTGGGTTTGGTCTCCCAGGAGGAGGTACCTCCCGCCACTCAGGAAGGAGGCTGGCTGCTAGCTGGAGCATATCATATCAGGCCTGGGTCACGCCAGTCAAAGGATTCTGCTGCACACGTTTTTCTCCTGAGCTAGCTAGAGAACTAAGTCTGCCTGGCTGCGGGGGCTGGGATCCTGGTGCTCTGGCCTTGTGCAAGCACAAACATCACGAGATACTGTGACCTTCCTGCGTGAAAGTGGAGGGTGTCGCGCAGGCTCTGAGGGTGATCAGGCAGGAACATCTGTCTGAGGCACACAACCCGTAGATCCAGGTCTACTTGCTTTGTTGACATTCCCATGTAGGAGAGGGAACATGGCCTGATTATGCACACAGCCTTGTGGCAGCATAGCAGGGTGGATTAATTCTTTCACTCTGTCTGGGCCTTGAGGGACGTACGCATATTTGCTGTGCCGCCTGCACGCTGGGCAGAGTCCTTGACCTTTTGCTTGTCACAAAGTCCTGAAGCTAGCCTTCTTCAGGTCACAGACAGAAGTAAGGTATGCAGGGTGCAGCCGCCTTGCCTCCTTCAGCTCCTTACCATCGTCCTTCATTCTTGGCTCTTTACCTAGATCTTAGCAGATCTTACCACGGATCCAACATGGCTGTACAACAGCGCCCCCTTTTGCCCCTGCTTTTGCCTTCTATGCTTTTAGTTACCCAAAAATATATTAAATAGAAAGTTTCAGAAATAAAGAGTCCATCTGTTTTAACTTCCACACTGTTCTGAACAACATAGAAAGATCTCACACCTTCCACCCTACCCAGGATGGGGGTCCACTTTGACATGTCGACTGCCTATTATTTACTGTGTGGTCCTCTTGCTACTCTGCCTCAGCTTGGTGTTAGGCTCTTCTGTGCCTGGCGTGTAAGTTAAACTTTATTGTGGAGATGTGTGACTAGGAAAAAGCCTGCTACACACAGGGTTTGGCCTTCCCATGGCTGCAGGCACCCACTGGGACCTTGTCCTCTATGGATAAGAAGACAACTGTGCCCCTCTTCTTTCCTTGGAAAGGGGGTGCTCTTGAAGGCCCCAGCTTGTGGAAGACACATCCTCCCACTGTTCAGGTGTTAGCCACGAGGGTCCTTACTTCTCTGCATCCTCATCTGTTTACTGGGATTCAGCATTTTTGGAGTAATGGCCCCACAAAAGCTCAGAGTCATGGGATGGAAGCCACAAATTAAGCCTCACCTAAGAAAGGAACTCTCACCTACTGTCAGTCACTTTGCCTCAGGAGGGGCCAAGTGGTGGCATTTGCTTTAAAGACATTTATTTTATGTGCACGAATGCTCTGCCTGCATGTATGTATGTATGTATGTATGTATGTATGCATGCATGTGCAATGCCTGCAGAGGACAGAAGAGGGCAACAGACACCCCCCCCACCCCCCCAAATCTGGAATTAAACATGGTTATGAGCTGACATTTTAAGTTTTGGAAACTGAACCCAGGTCCCCTGCAAGAGCATCAAGAGCCCTTAACTGTTGAGCCAGCTCTCCAGCCCTATGGTACTAGTTTTAAAGAAATTAAATGGCGGGCTAGAGAGATGGCTCAGTGGTTAAGAGCACCAACTGCTCTTCCAAAGGTCCTGAGTTCAAATCCCAGCAACCACAGATGGCTCACAACCATCTGTAATTGGATCAGATGCCTCTTCTGGTGTGTCTGAAGACAGCTACAGTGTACTTAGATATAATAATAAATAAATCTTTAAAAAAAAAAGAAATTAAATGGCTTAAAAGAGACTATGGTACATGTCTCTAAAATAAGGCACAAAACAATTATCGTAATCTCTGAATGATGGGATATTAGTTGTTATTTATTTTGTTAACGAGTTTTACTCACTTTGAAATTAATTAATTTTCGAGGTAGAGTCCTACACTATAATCCAGGCTGGCTGGGAACTCATTATATGTAGCCCAGGTGGCTCTAAGGTGCTGCAATCATGCTGCCTCAGGCTTCCCGGTGCTGTGGATTACAGGGATGAACGCATACTGGGTTTGCATTTTGCTCTTTTGAGAGGGACAGACACTGGACACACTCAGGCCATCTCCTTAAGGATGGAGGTGGTACTTGAGCCATGGAATACTCTCCAGGAGGTAGCCTTGCCTACTGCTGGCCTGGGAAGGGTTGTGATACTGTAATCCAGTCCCTCCAACCCTCCATGACCAGGTAAGACACCTGCTCTTCGGGTTTCTCACCCGAGCTACGGCTCAGCTTTCTAAAGACACAACCTACCAGGGTCAGGTGCTCCTCGTTGCTGTAGTCAAAATTCTCCATTTTTTCTTTGAAAGAATCCATAATTTCAGCGTGCCTTGCCATGTCGGTAGCCAAGATCAATGTGATCATCCCCTGAACAGTGAGAAGGAGGACATGGTGTCACACACACCAGAACCATACACTCTGCTCCGTGTGACCATTGCCCCCACGTCCACAGGCTGCACATCACAGACTGAAAGATGGGTCATCAATGCTCACTTGTGAAACCAAACAGATTTTAGCCAAGGCTGGAAGTCTCCTAGATTTAGTCACCAGGTCTGCAATTAGCCCTGTTCAGAGCACGCTGACGGGTTTCAGTAACGGAGTTTCCAAGATGGTTTTCCCATTGCCTCATTTGTATGTGACTATGTATAGGTTCTGAGTCAGATCATACTGATAACATTCCCACTTTGAAGTTTGTAAGCGGCCGTGAGGCTATAGCTGTGCTGTGGTTTGAACATGGTTGATGCTCTCCTAAACTCAGGTTGAAATCTGCTCCCTGCGGTGACTGTATTACGAGATGGGATACTTAGGGAGTGTAGGGGTTTTACCTTCATGAAGCAATTCATTGTCTTCCCCAACCCACCCAGCACTGGGTTAAATCCAGAATGAATTCTCACTCTTGTTTTGACCGTCTGTCTGCCCACATCCCTCACCAGAAACAGAGCAGGTGTGGATGCCAAGCTCCTAGACGTTCCAACCTCGAGAACTGTGGGTGAACACAAACCTCTTCCCTTTTTATATTTCCCAGTCTCTGTGGTTTTATTATAGCAGCTGAAACTAGATTAAGGCAGTTATTTTGTTAACTAAATATTGGCTTAGGAAAAGTAGCATGATTTGAAACTATAACTTTCATTTCTCCTGCCTACCTAGCTTTCTGTGAATCTATGGTATTCTGCTTGTCTATATGTCTGCCCATCTTTCCTTCCATCCATCATCCATTCACCATCTAACCATCTGCCACCCACCCACCCACCCTCCAGCGCATCCATCCATCACCCAACCATCTGCCACCCAGTCACCCACCCATCCTTCCTTCCATCAATCACCCAAGCATCTGCTACATGCTCCTCCACTCATCCATCTGTATTCAACTCTTCCATCTATCTCTTCATCCACCCGCCCATCTACCACCAAGCCATCCATCCACCCATTTACCATCCATTTGCCACCACCCACCCATCATCTACGTGTCCTATCCATCTATCCATCCATCTATTATTCATCCATCTTTCCACCACCTACTTGCCCCATCCATCCTCCATTTATCCATTCATCCATCAACCATTCATCTATCTATTTATTTATTTATTTATTTATTATTATTATTATTATTTTGGTTTTTCAAGACAGGGTTTCTCTGTGTAGCC
>NC_034610.1:26417864-26442480 GCF_900095145.1 Mus pahari | reverse complement strand
CCTTGAACTCAGAAATCTGCCTGCCTCTGCCTCCCGAGTGCTGGGATTAAAGGCATGTGCCACCACGCCCGGCCATTCATCTATTTGTTATCTATCCATTCTCCATCCATCCATCTATCACCCACCAATCCATCCACAATCCATTCATCTTCCATCTATCTATCCATCCAATCATCATCTATCCATCCATCCTCTATTCATCCATCTATCCTCTATCTATTATCTATCCATCCATCTATCCATCCATCAATCCATCCATCTATCCATTCATCCATCCTCTATCATCCATTCATCATCCATTGATCCAACCTCTATTCATCTATCTATCCTCTATCTATTATCTATTCATCCATCTATCCATCCATCATCCATCTATCCATCCATCTATCCATTCATCCATCCTCTATCATCCATTCATCATCCACTGATCCATCCATCATCCATTTATCTTCCATCTATCTACCCATCTTCCATCTATCCATCAATCCTCCATCCATCCATCCATCCATCCATCCAGCATCCATTCATCTTCCATCCTCTATCTATCCATCCTATCCATCCATCAATACTATCTATCTATCTATCTGTCTGTCTGTCTGTCTGTCTGTCTGTCTGTCTGTCTATCTATCCATCCATCCTCCATTCATCCTCTATCCATCCATCCGTCATCCATCCATCCATCCATCCTTTATCTATCCATCCATCCATCTATCCATATCCATCCATCATCTATCTACCCATCCATCCATCCATCCATCCACCCATCCCACATTTACATAACATCTCCATGCCAGATGTAGAGCTTCACTCTTCCAAGAAAACAAGACCACCAGCCTCAAATGCTAATGTTGAACAGTCAGTATGAAGAATCTCAAATGTATATTTCTTGTGTGTGACATCACTTTGCATTTTGAATTATGAACTTTTTTCTGTAAAGACTAGTATTAATAGAACATTTGGTTATCCCTCAAAGTCTTCAATGACAAAACTATGTGTGTGTGTGAGTGTGGGTGCACACATGCCATAATTAGTTCATGTGGAGGCCGGGGGACAACTGTGGCTGTTGGCCATTGCCTACCACTGTTGTTTGTTGTGGTGTACACCAGGCTAGTTTGCCTGTGAGCATCAGGTAATCCTCTTATCTCTGCCTCTTGTCTCCCTATAGATATGCACTTCAAGATGCTGGTACTCCCCATAGCTGTGTGATTATAGGTGCTAGTACTCCTGCATCTAGCTTTGTTGTGAACTCTGGGGGGTCTGGACTCAGGTTGTCTGACTGTGTGGCAAGTGCTTTACCTATTGAACCAACTCCCTACTCTGTGACAAAATGTTTTTAAAATGTGGATAAATGATTTTTTTTTTTTGAGACAAAGACTTATTTTAAAACTCACAAAGCCGGGCATGGTAGCACACGCCGTTAATCCCAGCACTCAGGAGGCAGAGGCAGGCGGATTTCTGAGTTCGAGGCCAGCCTGGTCTACAAAGTGAGTTCCAGGACAGCCAGAGCTACACAGAGAAACCCTGTCTCAAAAAAAAAAAAAAAAAAAAAACAAACAAAAAACAAAAAACAAAAAAAACAAAACAAAACCCAAACCAAACAAAAACAAACAAAACAAAACAAAAAAACCTCACAAACTTCTGGAGTAGGCCAAGCCTTGCTATCCCCATGGTGGCCAGCATGAAGAAGATCCTGTTTGTAGGAATTTATTGTCTCCTCACCCAATTAGATGACTCTCCTTCTCTGGGATGCTGCCTGACGTATCTTGCTGGGAAAGTTGCACACTAAGGGATGCCCCATCAGGCCCCGGGCAGTCACTGGGTGTGCTCTGTGTGGCCACCACCCTCCCTCGCATTGCCCTTTAGCCACTTCAGAGAAGGCTGGTTATCGTCATCATAACAACCTATGGCACGCACTGATCGGGTGCCTCTACCTGCAGGCAAACATGAAAGAAAGGGCGGAAGCCTACAGATAGAGGAGAGGGTGGAGGGGGCTGGACTGGGCATCAGTGGTTCAATATTGATTGTCATAAGCATGACAGTTGGCTTGGAACCTCGCAGGGAATGGACAAATAAGGAACTAATGGTTTATGAGGCGGGCTAAGCTCGTGGGTTCCCCTGGAGACAGATGAACATTTCCCCTGCATCAGTTCAGCTGTGTTGGGATGGAAGCCAGCCAGCTGAGACTCAAAGGGATGACAACAGATGACTCTCAGAGGGCACAGCCTGGATGGCCTTGCTGAGTACTACCTGGTATGGGATATAGTCCCTTGTAGTTCTGGGGTCTGGAAGCCAGGATGAAGGTGCTGACATGTTCCCACTCTTCCCAAGGGTTGAGAGAAGCCTCCTTCCCGCCCATTAGAACTTGTGGCAACCCATGACCTGACTCTGTCTATACTGGTATCTGCCTCTATTGTCCCATGGCCTTTTACTATGTTCATGTCTCTTTCTGCTCGTTCTGTCCTCCATAAGAACACTTGCCATTGGTTTAGAGTCACAGTGGCACCAAGAGATTCAACTGAAGTAGGTATGTGTGATGGTTTGCATATGCTTGGCTCAGGGAGTGGGACTATTAGAAGGTGTAGCCCTGTTGGAGTGGGTGTGGCCTTGTTGGAGTAGGTGTGTCACTGTGGGTGTGGGCTTTAAGACTCTCATCCCAGCTGCCTGGAAGGCAGTATCCTGCCAGCAGCCTTCAGATGAAGATACAGAACTCTAAGCTCCTCCTGTACCATGCCTGCCTGGATGCTGCCATGTTCCCCTCCTTGATGATAATGGACTGAACCTCTGAACCTGTAGGCCAGCCCCAATTAAGTGTTGTCATTATAAGACTTGCCTTGGTCATGGTGTTTGTTGCCAGCAGTAAAACCTTAACTAAGACAGTATGCCAAGAAATCCCCCTTGCCTCCAAATAAGGGCTCATTCATAGGTTCTGAGGGCCAGCTACCACCGAGCTGCTAGCTTTCAGACAGGAGTCACTCTGGGTCCCTCCATCCCCTGTAAATGACACCAGTGATTCAGTTATGGTTCACATGGGACTTTTGCATGGGGAGGGCGATGTTTGTCTCAGGGCAGGGGTGACTAGGCAGGATAATCTGCTAGTACAGGTCATGGGGGAGATGAATGACCAAGCCCAGTGGGTAGCAGTAGCTGAAGCTACACAGCCGATACCAGCTCTAACTGGTTGTCTGTAACATAGGTGCCGGTCCAGAAAGCATACTGTAGCCTTGGGCCAGATATTTCCCTTTCTCTTCTCAGCTTCTTCCCTGACTGCAGGGACATAGGAGTCACCTTAAAGGGAGCCCATTAGGGTTGTAATAATAATAGCTGTGACATCAGGTATATATGGCAAAGCCCATCTTGTTGGGGACTACACTGGGCCCTGGCGGAAGAGGGGATGGAGGGCTGGTTTCAGCAACTCTGACGGGCACTGCTGTAACCAAACCTCTGCAGAGCGGAGCTCTGGCCCCACACACCTGCCTGATCTGCCTGAAGCCCTCGGGTGGCACGCTGGCGAAGATGTTGCACTCGGGTCTCGCCAGGATCTGGAAGGCAATGGCGCAGTGGTGGTTCTCCAGCGGTGAGATGTCGTTGTAGCGCACAGCGAGCTCTGTGCGGGCGTTGATCTGGTATCTAGGGTACGTGGAGAGAGCAGGAGACTCAGGCACCTCCACACTGGCATGGGCACGTCATGGTGTGCGTGGTGCCTGTAGAGGCTGGAGGGGCGCGCTTAGAGCCAGTGACCCGGTACCGTCTGCGCACACCAGAAACTTGCTTCAGCTGCAACTCTGACTGTAAGTGGATAGCCTGTGCCTTTAGGTCTAACCTGTGACCTTAGCTCTCTCCCTGAGTGATGACTTGAAGGTATCAGGGTTCTAAAAACTGCCAGGTTTTTCAGTATAGGCAAAGGCAGGATTTTGGAAAGAAGAAAGGTTTATTCTCTTATTCTCTGTCATCTGTCTGTCTAACTATATATATAAAACAGGCTCTCATTTGGTAGCACAGGTTGGCCTGGAACCTGCTGGCATCTTGCCTCTCTCCCAAGAGCTGAGGTTAAGAAGCACCCCACTGTGCCATTCTAAGGGCTGAGTTTTGAGGGGCGGAGTTAAAGCTAAAATGAAGAACTCTTTGCCAGCCTCGTGCTGGCAGCTGTGCCGACGGTAGAATGGCAATAACAGATATGTTCTTGGGACAGCTCTTAAGGAACACTCACGGCCACAGCTGGCATCTATTCCGTCCCGACCAGCCTCTGAGGACCCACACTGTCCTGACAAATGGTAGCAGTGGCCCCAGGTGCATCTGATGATGATGCAGGACCACAGAGATTCATTAGGAAACAAACAAAACAAAACACCAACGTGTCACTGAATGCAAGTTCACACCATGATGGTGGCCCATTGGTCCCACAAGGTAGCATTCTACCCGATGCAGACAGGAAGGGCTTAGTTAGTGTCCTAGACATGGACCCATCTTCTTGGCCCCATCACATGCAAATTCCTTCTGCTCTGTCCCAATGTACCACTCACCCTGCCCCACCCCACCCCCCTTGGCCTGTGCCTTTGGAAGAAGAAGTCTCCAGGCAGAAAATAGTATGGAGACCTGCTGTCTCCACCTCGGGGAGGGGACAGGCTGCTGCTGCTCTGCACCTCCTGAGCCTGGGCTGACACAAAGGGACTGTGGCTGCCTGTAGGGTTTGGTGGTCTTGGAGGTTCCATGCTGGGGGAGGCCTAGGGCCCCCGGACAAAATCCAAAACCTGGGAACTGCATCCTGCAGGAATGGGGGATGGGGTGGGGGAGGGGCTCTAGGTTGGCAGCTCTATCTGAGAGCTGCTCAAGGGACAAGCCGAACTTCCCCTGAGAGAAGGGACACTTTTCAAAGAAGAACCGAGAAAGAAATCCCAAACGTACGTATTGTTGTACCCTGGGTGGTCCAGGTCATGGCAGATGGCCGCAGTCATCAGGACCAAGATGTCCATCTGGGAAAACTTCTCCTGGATCAGGCGAGAGTCAGGTGGTCTGTCCTCCTCATGGGAGGGCAGGAGGGGTGGGGGCAGTGACAGGGGAGGACACGGTCCCCCCAGGCTGGGGGAGAGGAGGACCTGGGTACTCGTCAGGGGCTGTCAGGACCCACCTGGAGGCCACAGAGCCAGACCATACTGTACATCATCTGTGTCACACAGAAGCAGTGCCGAAAGTTGTGGAAGGGGTTGTTCCTGTAGTTGTCATGCACACAGAGCTGTGGGGGAGGGGGGGAAAGGGTGAGTCCCCTGAGCGTGGTGTCCCCTGCTCCTCTAAGGCTCCCTGGGTTTTGCATGCTCAAGCCCAAGGCCTTCAACACGGGACAGTGTGCTCCAGGAGCCCTGCAATCTACTACTACTCTACCATCTGGGACAGGCACTAGGGCATCCCCCAGGGGTCTGCTGAGCCACATTGGCGTAGGAAGTTGGCAGCATTTCACCAGGATTTCTAGGATCCCAGGCCTATGGGACAATGAACAGGATTTCAGTTCTTGGTTAGAAGTAACAGTCTATCGCTTAGAGAAAGATCTGCTAGGAAGCCCTCCATACACCTGTCTCACCATGCACACTATGCACAACCCCAGAGGCACACCCACACCGCTGCAGAGACATACACCCTCACAGTCACACGCATCCTCCCAGGCACACGCCCAGACACACACCCCTGCTTTCGTGTGCTGTCTTGTGGGTGTCTTCCTGATGGTTGTACTGTTTCCTCGCTCCTCTGAGGGACATGGGGGGAACAGATGGGACAAATGACCTCATAGGACTTCCTTGATACCAACACCCACTCTACAGGAGCCCACTGGCACCAGGGCATGCAGGGCAGTCCACTCCAGTGTGACAGGGAGGAAGTGACAGGTCCTACTTACCAGCCACCTGCGGAGTGTGATTGGGTTGATGCTGAAGTCCCTGACCAGACCGAGGTCGTGGTACATATGCTCTAAACAGCTCAGCATCTGTGGGAACAGGGCCAGGGGTCAGGGGTCAGAAGGAGCAGGTATGCCAGCCGCCCCTCGTTCCCATGGACTGTCCTGGATAGTACCACCAGGGTGACCTGGGAAGGTGAGTTTCAGCCGTGGATGAGAGAAGCCAATTTTAGGATCACCCAGATGAGCTGTGGGTCTGTGACAGCCTGTAGGTCTTCTGGGAGTGAAGTGACAAGTTCAGAAGCCCATGAGTATTCCAGGCAAGATAGCAACTCTGTGTATGGTGACACCACTTCAGAGGATGATACCAAGATGACCATAACTTGAGCAGAGGTCTAAGGGTCAGGAGGCCATCCTCCGTCTATCCATCTGACCCCCCATCCACCTTGCGTGCTCAAGGCTGGAGATGGAAAGGGCTCTGATGAGCTGAAGTTTGCTCCTCTTACTGGGATTGGAGATGCTTTCTGATGTCTTTTTCTTGATCTAAAGGGCGAACGGATCTCATTTCCAGGAATTCTGTCACCTGTGGACACTTGGTGGGGGGCAGGACAGACGCGGTATTTAATCCCACAGGTCATTTTGCAGGTTTCTGCAGACGTCTCCCAGAGTTTTGACGTGAACTAGGCCAGTGAGGAATTTGTAACCAAGAGCCTGGCAAGAGCTGCTATGCTCTGGGAGAAGAAGGTCCCAGCGATTCAGGAGCTCTACAATACAGAGCTGAGTGAGCCAGCCCTGTGGGCACGTGGCATGACCCCAGCGGAGAGCACTTCCGTAGAGGCCATGTATCAGTGCCTGCCTGGTCCTGGGCACCAGTGTCCCAGTACCTGCACAGGGCGGTAGTTGTCAGTGCTATAGCCTGGCCTGCTTCCCCTGCATCTGGACATTGAACTGTGTCCCATGGACATAATATACTGAGGCCCCACTGTGACCCTCCAATGTGGCCATATTAGGAATAGGTTTTGACAGAGGCAGCTAAGATAAATGTGGCCATCAAGAGAGGGGGAGTCCCAATTTGATCTGACCATGACTCCGTAGGGACAGATCAGAACACAGACGCATAGAGGTGGCTGAAAGAAGATGCTAAGGTGAGAGAGAATTCAGGAAGGACCAGTCGAGGATACCTTGACCTTGGACTTCCGGCTCCAGGGCAGTGAGACAATAAGGTGTTGTTGAAGCCACCCAGTCTCTGATGGTTTGTTGAAGCTGAAGCCAAAGAGATTGTTATGTAATGTGTATGGGCTGGGCATGCCATCGATAAGGTGAAGCTGTGTGACTATAACCCTAACCCTAACCTTAACCCTAACCCTAACCCTAACCCTATAATATTTCAGTTCTGTCGGGAGTGGAGAATTTTATAGTATCTTGAAGAGTTCATTTGGAACAAAATAAAAAACAACCTCTTATTCAGACCTAGTAGGGCAAGCAGGGCGACTAAGCAGGGGGACTTTAGACAGTCACAGAGGATCCAGAGAGCATGCTGGTCACATATTCATCTTCCTTGAGAAGCCAACGACTTTGAAGCCGAAGGTCCCAGAAGGGCCTTCCTGCAGAGTGACAGATGTCACTCTGATCTTGGCTTGAGGATGGCTGGCTCTCAGGCTGAAGGCAGCTGCTGCCCAGAACTTCCCACCCCTGCACCATCCTGGATGCCAGCTCAGGACCCTTGGGCTCAGAGGCCCAGACAGTGTTCTGAGCCACCCTGGAGAGAGGAAGCATCTGCTGTGAAATCAGAGTTGAGGGATGCAGGGAGCTGCCAGACTAAACCATCTGCCGCCACTTCTGTGACGGACGTGGTGGCTTGGGAGCAGTAGTGACGGTGTTTTCTTGACAGTCCTCAACCCCAGCCGAGCCAGTGAGCCAGGTGGTTCTCGGTTGTAGCCATGAGTAGTGAGTAAGACAGAGAGGACTTAGGAAATGCCAGTGGGTGGCCCTTCAGCGTGACAGAGCAGCCGCCTTACTGTGTGCAGCCTTGGGATGGAGCCCCACGGATCAGAGGCATCGGAATAACATGAGATCATATCCTGGGTTGCAGTTGAGAAGGGCTAGACACTGGGTAGAGATGTGAGTCGAGGTGGCATGACATCCACCAGGAAGGACAAGTGAGGCCCAACAGGGCCCCAATGTTCCTTGACATCTCAGGGCTGGGTAGCTGCCCGGTTCCTCAGCGAATCTCCACTTATACATCACTGCTGCCCACACTTGTATCTGCCAGAGGCATTTCTGGCTTACCACTTGATGGTAGTAAGAAACCACCAGAAGCATTCTGCCAGCCTCCCTGGCCAAAGCTATGGGTCGTGGAAGATGTCTCACGGCTGGGTCAGGCTATGAAAGGCACTCACCACGCCCCCTCGCCTGCCTGTCAGAGAGAAGCTATGAGTACAGTCTCCAAAGCGAGGGCAGAGGGATCACGCTTCTGTCACAGCCTCGGGGACAACCTTCACCTCCCACCTCAGGTAGCACAGGGCTTGGAGGTCCCACGGAGCAGGTAGTGGTGGCAAAAGAAATCTCAAGTACTAATTTCTATGCAGCCATTCTTATGGGTGACTTTGGTCGGTTAAGTTCAATGACTGGGTGGGTATTGGGACCTTCCTTAAGGATGTGCCAGAAGCAGGGCTGGCCATCCGCTGCTGGGAGGAGCCACTTGGCCCCTCGTTGTACCTTTATTTGTCATGGTCTTGCTCTCTTCAGGTCCCAGACGAGTGGCGCTGACATGCCTCTTCAAAGTTCTATCTTGGTTTCCCGTATCTGTGCTCAGGGGCATGTGACCCCACGCTGTCCCAGGAGGACTGCACACCTAAGATGCTGCCTGAACCTTTGATTTCTACATTCCAGCCCCAGACCTCAGAGCTGGAGGGCAGAACCCTTGGCAGCTTAATCTCCTATGTGATCCTGTATGAGGGGTTGATGCGGTATCTTCCCTTATTGCTCTCTGTCTCATATACTGAGACAGGGTCTATCAATCAAACCCAGAGCTCACAGACAAGGCTAAGCTAATCAGCCTGCTCAGGCCATCTCAGCCTCCCTCCTGCTGAGATTACAAGCAACAGCCACGCCTACCTGATGTTTACGTGGGAGCAACAGATTCAAACCCGGTCCTCACTTCCTCACTGCGCACAGCAAGTTCTTTTAGCCACTGAGCATCTCCCCAGCCTGCCCTCTGCTTTTCTGGCCAACATGCCCCAGCTAAAGGTCTTCTTACGCCGGGCAAGCGACACGCTGGAAGAAGAAGTCTATTTGGGAAATTTGGGCATCCTCTTATCAAGAGGCATGGAGTCCCATTGTCTGTGACTGATCTTGTCAAAGGCAGCAGGGAACATTTTTGCCTATTTTTATATGTCTGTCTTTAGAAAATCTGGGAAGAGTCCTTAGGTTTTTGCGAGCTGACCATTTAGAGCGACTTATTCTTTCAGCCTCCATGTTGGTACTTCTTAGTGAATGACACACATTGAAGAAACATTTTCCTGTCACAAATGACTCCTTTCTCTGCAAACCTCATATCTCTGCTATCTTGTGTCCAGCTGCCTGGGGGACTCTGCTGGCGACTCTTCCCATGTCTCCTCTGGAGGCCCCTTTCTATATTAAATAGCTGTTCTAAGCAGTTGCTATGCCTCCTACAGATGTGGGTACACCCAGCCCGGGGCCTGGGTCAGCTGGGCATACTCCAGCAGCAGCCTGGGAGCTGGTGGTTGTTTCCCTCGGGAAAGCCCCTTTCTCCTGTATCCCCCTAAGCCTATCAAATGTCCATTTGAATTAAAATCTATAGATTTGAATTCGGGGGGTTATAACTTAAAAACAAGAAAGGCAGGAGAAATGCACAGGAGGGATAGCCCGGGCTCAGTCCCCACTCATACAATCCTGAGCAGCTGCTCCCAGTGACCAGGGAACTTGGATGTCCCTCACCTACCTCGTTGGGTTCCCAAAGCCAGACATCAAAGGTGGGCTTCCGTAGGGCTTCAATGGTCTCTGGGGAGAGCAGGTACTGGAAAGGATGGGAGTGGTATGTTAGCCAGACAGTAGGGCTCTGTGAGTGACAAAGGCCATGGCCTCAGAGGTCTGACACTGTGTAGACTCAAGCTTGCCTTTCTCTGGAGAGTGTCAGTGGACTCCCAGCTGTAGTGTCCTGGGCTAGGGCACAAGGGGCTTCTTAGGGATGTATGAATCCCAGCAACCACATGGTGGCTCACAACCATTCATAATGAGATTTGACACCCTCTTCTGATGTGTCTGAAGATAGCTATAACATACTTAAATATAACAATAAATAAATCTTAGCCGGACGTGGTGGTGCACACCTTTAATCTCAGCACTTGGGAGGCAGAGGCAGGCGAATTTCTGAGTTCGAGGCAGCCTGGTCTACAGAGTGAGTTCCAGGACAGCCAGGGCTATACAGAGAAACCCTGTCTCGAAAAAGAAAAAAAAAAGGGGGGGGGATGTATGAGAGATAGAAATGTTCCCTATAAACCCTACAGGAAGACCAACAGAGTCAACTAACCTGGACCCCTGGGAGCTCTCAGAGACTGAGCCATTAACCAAAAAGAATTAACAGGCTGGAATGGGGCCCACGGCACACATGTAGCAAACATGCAGTTCAGTCTCCATGTAGGCTGCTCAACGATGGGGGCGGGGGGACTGTCATTAAAGCAGAGTAGCCTTACTGTGGAATCCATTCTCCGACAGGGCTGATTTGTCTAGCCTCAGTGGGAGAGGATGTACCTAATCTGGCAGAGATTTGATGTGCCAGGGTTTCGGGATATTGGGGGGAGGGATCACCCTCTCAGAGAAGAAGGTGAGGGAGGATGGGGGGGATAGGGAACTCTGTGATGGGAGGGGGCAGGAGGAGGAGCAGCAGCATAAATAAATAAAAGAAGTATTTCCTATATTTGTCATGATAGCAATTTCACGACTACATTCGTCAAAACTCAGATTCCAAGAAGATGAGCTCTCAGCTGTCAATCAGATCTCAGCAGTAAAACTTATATACCATTCGGTGTATGTTCAAATCTCTGCTGAGAAACTCTGTTAGGTTTGTCTTGCCGGGAACCACACCTGGAATCAGCCATGAGCTAAGTCACACACTGGCTGATGAAGGCTGATGAAGGCCTTGGCCCAAGGTCAGCTCCACCGGGCACTAAGGTTTTGGGTGAACTGTCAGAATCAAGGTTGATAGTCTAGACGTGAGGCATCAGTGGCAAGCCATTCGGGCTAGCCTTCTCCATTTCCTTAAGAAGGGACTAGTGTGGAGGCCAGTTCAGTTTGCTCCAGGACTGGGCTGTGAAACCATATTTCCCTTGGAAAAGGATGATAACTCAGTGGATGGGTAGGACCCAGGTAGAGTAAATCACTGACTAGTGAAAACTGGGGACCTATGGGGGTTTCCAGGAAAACCAGTGGGTGGCCAGCCTCACCGCAGAGTAACTGCGAACCAGGGCTGAAGCGGAGGCATCTAAAATAACTTTAGGTGACAGCTACTTGACTAAAGGCTTGGCTTCTTTCAAAACTCACAAAAACTTTTGTGCAAAGCTTTCCATAAAACCTCTGTTCAGGAACAGGGGAGCCAGTGGTGCAGATTTTAAAGAACCTTGTTAAAGTTTCTTGGCAGAACGTTTGTATGCAGATGTCTTTTACTGTAAGCCGTGGGTCCAGGAGGGAGCCAGAAGGGCCATTACCTCCGCGCTCTGGAATCACTTCTCTAAACAAATGTCCAAGAGAAAAATATCCTGCCCAAGGACCTCCCATCCTTCCTCAGCCAGAGACAGGGATAGAGCGGGGTTGTTATCACTGTGCAGGGTGATGGGCCAAACCTGGGTTCCTGTGTCCTGGTGCTGGGGACACAGAGCTAAACTTATCCCTGAGCCAGAAATCTATCTTACCTTGGGGTAAGTGGGGACATCACGTCGAGGTGTCAACTTCTTGTTATCCAAAAAACTGTATTTACACGGACAGTTGGCCCTGGAGGGCAGAGGGAGAACCTGGTTACAGCTGTGTGCACCGTGTGCACTGGCTCGGAGGCACGGCGTGTGCTGCTCAGGACATCAAAGCAAATGGAGCACACAGCCACCAGCCAGCCCCGGGATTCATAGCCCCAGCCCTAGAACACACAGACCCAGCCCACTGGATTCGTTCTGGGAATCTGGGTCACAGGGGCTGTGAGATGCTTGGCTCTCAGTCTGCAATAGGAAGCACCCATAAAGCCAGATACTAATGCAGCCAGAGTTCACTGTTGGTTTAGTTTCTACAACACCTTTTAAAATGGCACAAGTAAAAAAAAAAAATCTCTTTTTCTTTTCCTTTGCTTTATTTTTGAGATAGGATCTCATGTAACCCAGGCAGGCCTCAGAATTGATATGTAATCAAGGATGACCTTGAACTTCTGATCTTGCTGCTTGGTAGGATAATAGAGGTGCCTTAGCACCCCCCAGTTTATGTGGTGCTGGAGATGGAAGCCAGATCCTCATGCACAGCAGGCAAACACTCCACCAACTGAACCACATTCCACACTTTTTTTTTTTTTTGAGATAGGGTTTCTCTGTGTAACATTGGCTGTCCTGGAATTCACGCTATAGACCAGGCTGGCTTTGAACTCACAGAGATCTGCTTGCCTCTGCCTCCTGAGTGCTGTGTCTAAACGTATGTGCCAGCAATATCCTGATCACAGTAAAACATTTTTATTCTCGAAGATGCGATGACACGTGTGATGTCAGCACTCAACCAATGAGGCTGAAGAATCATTTGTTTGCAGCCAGCCAGGGCTATATAGTTGGAGATCCTGACTCAAAACAACAACAACAACAAACAACAACAACAACAAAACCCAGGAGAAAACCAAAAGAAATCCTGAAGTCTTCCATTTTCTCCCTGAGCCCCACACCCTGGAAGCCACTCTGAGAACATCTTAGAGTCTTTTCAGAGGTTCTTTTTTTTTTTTTTTTTTTTAAGATTTATTTATTATTATATCTAAGTACACTGTAGCTGACCTCAGACACACCAGAAGAGGGTGTCAGATCTCATTAAGGGTGATTGTGAGCCACCATGTGGTTGTTGGGATTTGAACTCAGGACCTTTGGTAGAGCAGTTGGTGCTCTTACCCACTGAGCCACCTCTCCAGCCCTCAGAAGGTTCTAAGGCATGGAGGACACACATGGCTACACTTCTGAACCTCCAACTATATTTGGTGTTGGGTTAAGAAAAAAGAGAGAAAAAAAAATCTATAACCTGGAGCGTTAAAATTGAATCTACTTATTTTTCACAACATTAAAAGTGAAAAAAGATCACAGAACAGTAGATTTAAGTTTCTTTTCCTTCAAAACTAGATGAACACACCTAGAGGGGGAAAACCCCAGGAGCCTGGCTTTGCAATATATTTCAACTGAACCAGTGACCCGCCCCCAGCCTCCAGCTGTCTGAAGTCTCCCATGAGCCTGTGTGGTTTCCCAGCCTAGAATCATAAATCTTTTCCTTTTGAAATATAGCCTTTGGTTGCTTCTCTCTCAACTGCACCACTTGCAAAACCTACCAGCTTATTTTGACAGTCGCTGTACCAAGGGGATTCTAACAGATTTAGCAAATGTATAGGATTTGCTATAGGAACCAACAGAAGGAGCCAATCAAATGCTCCAGCGAAGCCATCTGCACCTCCACCCTGACTATCAGAGGTCGCTATGCTCTTAGCTATATAGGGTAACATTGTTTCTCCTTCAGTCTCTCCTAGACACATATCCGCAAAGTGTTCTGTTCTGCATTCTGCCTTCTGCCTTCCCTGGGAGGAGACGGAAGCCCTCCCAGGCAGGAAGCTGACTGCTGGAATCCAGCTCCTTCCTAGCCACTGGGGCCTTGGGGGCAGACTGGGATGCTTGGTGCCTGCTGACCCCGCCTTGGCCAGCCACTTCCCGCTCTGAGCCCCGTTGCCACAGGAACCAGCACCCTCCAGCGGGCAGAGCAGCTGGCCTAGTGCCTTTTCTTTTTGTTCGGTCTGGAGCTCTTTTTTTTTTTTTTTTTTTTTTTTTTTTGCCTGGGCTTCCCATCCTCTGGGGCTCAGTTCATGGCCAAGGCCATTCGACTGAGACACATGCAGAGAGTACAGACCTCAAGCCTCCGTCAATACTCTGTGTCTGCATTACCCTACGCTGGCCTTGCAGGATGCTCTTTCCTTCCTTGCATGGGAACCACAGCAACCATACTCCCCAGTAGGATATGTGTGCGCTTCTGCCCTGAATGTGAGCTGGCCATTGGAATCCATCCCTTTCAGGGAAACAAAGGAACCTCAGTGAGTCTAAGGAGAATACCGGCTGCCCAAGGCTAGGCTCTACCTCATCTGGTCTCCTGTCCCTCTGCTCCCTGAGGAAGGCAAGAATGTGGTATCTGTACCCCTCAAGGGTGTAACCTTTCTCCACAGTCTAGGTGATCTACACAGCCTCATCCTGAGAGGCGGGGAGGGGCTTGATTGCTGAGTGTGCTTCTGCACTTAAAATGGACTCTTTCCACCTATAAGATAGAAGAGGTACTTTAAATACCACCTTCTCCATCCTGCATCCTGAGCATTAAAGCACTGGCTCAGATAGAAAAGTGGCTCCAGGTGCCTGAGCCAGGACTAGGCACAGACTAGAGCCAGGCCAGAGCTTTGCTCAGGACTAGGCACAGGCTAGAGCCAGGTCAGAGCTTCACATCTGTTTGCTCATTTGGAAGCAGAGCCTGAGCATTTCACCCTGTCTCTTTCTTACAAGGGACGCCTCCAGTGCTGTCTGTCTCTGCGAGCCTGTGGAGGCACCAGAGGGCTCTGCTTTATGTCTCTAAACTGTACTTGTGGGGTACAGAGGCACACTTGTCACTGAGACAAGCCAAAAGCTCACTACAGGCAGACTGCCAGCACTGCTGATGGGGGCTGGCACAGAGGCCACCTGCCATGGTCCTGGGTACCATGCCTTCCAGGGTGATCACAAGCTAAGTGAGGTCTTGGGTCAGAGGCTGTTGCACTGGTTCCCAGCCTCAGCTGAGTGTCTGCCCCCCCACGTGACTCTGGTTCTTCGAGGTCACGCAGAAGGGACTCTCCTGGCCCCTGAAGAGCTGCCTTCACAGGAACAGTGGAGGTGAGCTGTCCTACGGCTGCAAGATTCTTTGCCCTGCCCTTCACCCAAATCTAATGGAACAGGAGCTCCTTGGGCTGGAGAGACGTCTCAGTGGTTAAGAGCACTGACTGCTCTTCCTGATGTCCTGAGTTCAAATCCCAGCAACCACATGGTGACTCACAACCATCTATCTGTAATGAAATCTGATGCCTTCTTCTGGTGTGTCTGAAGACAGCTACAGTGTACTTATAATCAATCAATCAATCAATCAATCAATCTTTAATAATAATAATAATAATAAAGAGCTCCTAAACTGGGCGTGGTGGTGCATGCCTTTAATCCCAGCACTNGGGAGGCAGAGGCAGGTGGATTTCTGAGTTTGAGGCCAGCCTGGTCTACAAAGTGAGTTCCAGGACAGCCAGGGCTATACAGAGAAACCCTGTCTCGGAAAAAAAAAAAAAAAAAAGAGAACCTTAACTTTACACCAGCTAGCTACCCCACATGATCTTGAGGTGACACGGTCCCCATAGGATACCCCGATTCACCTCTCTTCCCTATACTGTGCCCTCTTGGAGACAACCAGGCTGGCCACCATGGTGGGAATTCATGGGGACCACCAGATTTCCTAGTACCCCCTCCGTGCAGGCAAGAGCCACGCCCCACTCTCACTGGCAGCCTGAGAGGTTGTCTCTAGAATGCTTGAGGTTGGGGTCCTAGGAAAACTGACATCATTTGTTCAGGACTGGTCCTTAACTCAGGATGCTGCCCTGAAGCTGTGGGTCCTGGCTTTGGAGGACGGTCCTACTGATAAGCCATGCTGGAGGCAGGTTTTGCTTGTGTTATTATTGGTCACTGGTTTCTTCACCCTTGAAGGGCCTTGTGACCCAGTCCATAGAAATGGAAGCATCCACGGTGCTCCTCTAACAGAGGTCTACCCCTGGGAAGTAGGAGACCTGGGGATAAAAACTGGGTGCTTGTTCACTATAAACCAAACACCTTTGTCTTTTTACTGTTATTTTTTAAAACAGGTATCAGTTGGACATGGTGGCACATGCCCTTAACCCTCAACAAAGGCAGGCGGATTTCTGAGTTTGAGGCCAGCCTGGTCCTCAGATCCAGGACAGTCAGGGCTACACAGAGAGACAAACAAACAAACATATAACCCCCCCCCAATCAAAATAACAAAAAAATGGACAGCAAATTCTTTCAAGTGTGGGATTTACTGTTACACAGGGCTCTGGAGAAGAGCTGCTTCCCTTGCATGTATGCACATTACCCAGCTACAAAACCAACCCCTTTATAAGAAAATGTAGGGGTCTGGAAAGACGGCTCAGCAGTAATGAGCATTTACTGCTCTTGCAGGGGGCTGGGGTTCCATTCCCAGCACCCACATGGCAGCTCACAACTGCCTGTAACTCTAGTTCCAGAAGATCCAATGCCTTCTTTTGGCCAGCGTGGGCACGAGACGTGCAAGTGAGACACAGACATGCCTACAGGGAACCACCCATAGACATAAAAATAAAACTTCCTGAGTTCAGTTCCTACCAACCACAAGGAGGCTCACAACCATCTGTAAAAGGATGTGGTGAAGACAGGGTGTACATACAATATATAATATATAATAAATCTTTTAAAAAATGAAAAGGAAAGAAAGTGGGGGAGTAGTTGACCTCTGATACAACAGGCTGTGTTACCCATGTTGGAAGCGGATCAAGGCACATTTGCCATAGCCCATCCCACGGTTTCCACAGAGCCCTGTCCAGGACCGGCTGCCGCAGGCTCTGGACACAGACTTACCTGCTGTTCCTAGCTGCCAACTCCTCCCGCATCTTTTTAATGTCACTCTTGCATTTTTCGATCTCCACCACTTTAAGTCCTTCCACTGGTGACAAAGAGACACAGATGGGGGGGGTCACCGGAAGTAATCGTGGGAGGGTGTCTAGCCAGATTGGCAGATGAGGGTCCCAGAAGGATGCTGGACTTGTGGCAAAGGTGTCTCTACCTTCCCACACTACTGTGAGGGTTCCCTCGCCTTCCCACCAGCCAGGAGAGAAACAGGCAAAGTCAAGGAGATAAGGGGCCAGACTCAGCCCTATCTCTGGGTCCCAGCTAACGGACGAGAGTGGCTGCCCACAAGCTGGTTGCCAATCTGCTCCCTCGGAGCTGGGAACGGTTGGAAATGCTGCCGGAAGCTGGGTTCTTGAGGAAGAAAAAAATTATGTCTGTAACTTTATGACTGCACCTCAGTTTCCTGCTAAAGAACACTATCCACTGTGTGAGCTATTCCCCTTCCCACTGATAATTGCTAAAAACACAGCGTGACCCCTTCTAAAGGAAACAGCCACTTGGGGACTTGGTGGGTTCCTGACAATGCCTCTAACCCAAGAAGAGGAACTGCAGATTGGGTGCATGTGCAAAGGCAACCTGGTGTGACCCCGCCTCCTTCTGGGTTCTCCAGAGTTTTCCAAGGTAGTGGGCAACCTGGGACAGGGTTTAATAGGGACACCCGTCTCTTCTGCACAAAGGGACACGGTCAGCCCTGGGCCAGGTGACTTGCTTCTGGGACAGAGAAGCTTCTGCCTGTCCCATATAAGGCTGGTATGTGCAGACCAAAATGAAGGTCTTTGCCATCAGTGTCTGGGGACAGGGCGGTGGCAGCCTGGGGACAAGTCTAGGTAGCAGCTGTGGGGAACACAGAGGCGAGGCAGGTTTGGTCACCCACTCGATCACCCTTCCTTTTGAGCGGGGTTCTTCATGCTTTCTTGTATCACTGGCATCCAAAGAAGCTGTTGAAGGCCTCGGGACATTCTTCCGAGGATATCGCTCAAGCACGCTTGGGGTTCCCTAGCGATGCGTTCAATAAGGCCGCCACAGTCTTGTATAAATCTGGTCGCTTTTTTTTTTTTTTTTTTTGCAGGCCGAAGGCTTGCCTCTGGGACATGGACCAAACATGAGGCAGATCAATAAGCAGAGCAAGCTGTAGCTCAATCAATCAATGTTCAAAAGGCAGAGCATGGAGGAAGGCCAACAGAGCCTAGGAGACGTGTGGCAGATTCCACCTGGCACGTGTGTGAGAGACCACAGCCTGGCTCCAATGCGCAACCTTCCTGTCTTGGTTTGTAAGTGGCTGGGATTAGAGGTGTGGCCTGGTGCTCTGCAGTTCATTGCAGGCCCCCTTCAGCCCTCCTACTATCAGATCCTGCAGACGGAGGCCCGTTCCAAGGGGCAGGTGTTCCATTCTGCGATGCCTTCACAGACCATTGGACTCAAGGCCTGAACATTAAAGCACTGTTTCATCCATTAGGGCCCCACGGTGGTTTGAATATGCTTGGCTCAGGGAGTGGCACTATTTGGAGGTGTGGCCTTGTTGGAGGAAGTGTGTCACTTTGGGCATGAGCTTTAAGACCCTCCTAACCACGGGGGTAGGGTGAGGGTGGGGGTGGGCAATGAGACCCTTGTCCTAGCTGCCTGGAAGCCAGTCTTCTCATGGCAGCCTTCAGATGAAGATGTAGAACTCTCAGCTCCTCCTGCACCATGCCTGCCTGGATGCTGCCATGCTCCGGCCTGGATGATAATGGACGGAACCTCTGAACCTGTAAGCCAGCCTCAATTAAATGTTGTTCTTTATAAGAGTTGCCTTGCCAGACAGTGGTGGCGCATGCCTTTAATCCTAGCACTTGGAAGGCAGAGGCAGGTGGATTTCTGAGTTCTGAGTTTGAGGTTGGTCTACAGAGTGAGTTCCAGGACAGCCAGGGATACACAGAGAAACCCTGTCTCGAAAAACCAAAAAACAAAAGGACAGGTCCCTTTGTCCCTCTCAAGTTTGACCTACAGGTAGGCACAGATCCTCCAAGCTAAAGTAGGAGTCACCCTGAACCATTTGCCATTGCCAGTGCCCTGGTGACACAGCCAACGTAGGCCTTCTGACATGCTGGCCTGCAGAGTTACCTGCTTTGGAATCCTGGGAAGTGCATGTGGACTTCAGAAGAGGGGAATGGCTGCAGAGGCCAGGGAGGGCGATGGGGTCCCCCTGGAACTGGAGTTACAGAGAGCTATGAGCCACGTGGATGGGTGTCTGCAAATCAAACCCAGGTCCTCTAGAACTGTAGCCAGTGTTCTTAATCGTGGGGCTGCCTCTCCAGCTCCAACTCAGAAGGGGTTTCTGTGGGCTTCTGTACTTTGTTGAATTCCTAAGGGAGAAGTTGGCTCTGTGGAAAATACTCTTAGCAGTAGCTAAAGGCAATTTTACCTTCTTCCACACTAAGAGCTCACAGGAACTGTGGACATACTCTCTCCTATCTGCAAAGCTAAGGGACATCACTCAGAGAGGAGACAGGGAGCTACTTTTCAGTGCTTTCTCCTGGGACCGCTCTTAAGGTTTGCCTCAGGCACAGTTCCTGAATGACACTGAGAGACTGGCTCCCTTCAGTTCAGTATGGAAGTGTGAGTACCCCGGTGTCTACCTCTGTCTTCTGGCGTAGGCTCCCACTGGTGTTTAGGTCTTGGTGTCGGTCCAGGGCACAGGTACAAAGAGTAGAGGGAGCAGGGATGCCCTGTGTCTCCACCACAACACACCAGGAAGGAAGTGAATAGCTCCCGGCAGGACAGGAGGCAAGGGCCAGGCTGTTCCATGGTTATGAAATCACCTTTGACCCTCCAGTAATCCCAGACTCCTTAAAAGCTAAACATTTACACAGAAAGGGGGAAAAGTGCTGACAGTCACAGAGGAGAAACGTGTATTTGGTTTAAGGTCAAAGAGCAAACAGGAAATTCCGTTCACTACAAGGTCAGTGCGGCGTGGGGGGGTTACAGCTGGATGTCCCTTACCCTGAGACACAGATAACAGTTAATGACACTCAGATGGGCCTGCGTGTGCACACATGCCTTCCAGTGTATCGGTCGGTCCATGTCTTTGTGTATATGTTTGTGCCTGGTTGTGTGTCTGTATGGAACAGTGACTCGGGTGTCTCCCTGGCAGCCTGCCCAGCCACCGAGGGCCAGGATCCTGAGAATACCACTCGATTTAAACAAAAGATCCTTGGCAGATATTAGGTAAAGAACTTGAAATGGGTACACCCTCGATTCAAATGGCAGTGTCTTTACAAGAAACAGCCGGGGCATACTGAGAAGTGGCAGCTGGGGCATACTGAGAAGTGGCAGCTGGAAGGAGGGAATTATTGGACGACACGCAGCTGTATGGTGCTCCCAGCTAGGGAGAAGGATGGACCGACGAGAGTCAAGCTAGAACTGACTCTCCCTCAGATCCCAGAGGAGCCAGTCTTGCTGACACTTCCCAAGCTGGACCTTCCAGCTTCTAGCACCTGGGAGTGGGCACTGCTGTGGCTTACACATGCCTCCTGCGTGCTGTCCTTTGCTGGAGCCGTCACTAACTTTTCTGTGGCTCCTCACCATCCCCAGGTGGGACAAGATAGTCTTGAGGACCCAAAGGCCAGCTTGACTTGGGGAAGCCAATGCACTCTGAGAGGTACACACGGGACGATGGGAGACATGTACCAGCTTATTCCAATGGTCCAGGTGTTGTATGATAGATTTTTTTTTTTAATGAGAAGCAATTTAAAAAAATCACCCCCCCCCAAAAAAAGCAGCATTTTGTCTTATGAACATAGCCACATATTCTTCAGGGGTGCTGGTCTCCTGTTTGAATTTTGTTTACTCAGCCCAAGTTAATAAATCAGGTGCTCGGGTATCACCAGGCTGAGTCAGACAGTGACAGAGAGCCTGGCTGTGGAGCTGAGGGTGCAACACCGGCTCCGTGGGCCTGTGGAGCAGAAGCATCGATCCTTCATTGATCCTGTCACTGCGGATGAGGTGACTTGAAGCTATTTCCCTCCCCAAATCTGGCTGGCTCTTTGGAAATGGAATGGAAACTGGACTTGACTCTCTCTTGCTTGCAGCGGTCAGAAACTGGGACCAAAATGTCACCTATTCCAAACTCTGCAGAAGCAAGCTGCACAGTGGTGTGAAGAGAAGACCCTCCTCCCCACCCCCCTGCCTCATGGAGAGAGGAACAAGAGCTACAGCCCTGGCAGAGGTTCTACCCGGCCAGACACAGGCCGTTGGGGTTTATAAAGCTTCACACAAGCTGTGCTTTAACAGAAACACATGCTCACATCTGCCCTTGGCCAGCCTCTGCCAAAATCAGAGTGGCACAAGGAAGGGATGCATTTGCCTTCAGCACCAAACCGCTCACTGTTCTAAGTGGCTAATTCCACAGGAGGTTAAAAAAAAAAACATAAGCAAAAAGCAACAACAACAACAACAACACTCACGTTCCACCCGTTTCTCCAGCACGGCCAGGTGATTTGCAACTTCGGCTTTCAGCTCGTTGATCTTAAACGCTCTGGGGGCAAAAAGCAGGGAAAAAAGGTAAAACACAAGACCCAGACCAGCAAAACGTTTTTAGGTCCCTGCCTGGGGTGAGGTCTCCAGGGAGGCTGGGGAGGGGACCAAGACAGCAGGAGGTGCTTTTAAAGAATGCATATTGTCTTGAGTCTGGTGCTATTACTACTCTGTCCTGGGCTCTCAGAGTAGACTTAAGCTGGGTTGACCCATGCCTGTGCCCCGCCCTGCCCAGTAAAGACAGCTGCGGGGTACTGCCATGCCCCATGGTGGTTCAATCATTTGGTTCTAAGCCACAATAACATACCATACAGAAGTCGCTTTGGGAAACTGACAACGGAATTCTAGGGTGTTGACAAACTAAAGGGAAGCCATCCACTCACACGACAGCATCTCAGAGGGAAACACCCCTCGGTAGAAGGGTGTTTTGTAGATGGCTCTGAGCCTTATAAGAATGAAGGGGGATGTATTCGCCACCTCCAGAACTCATGTTCTATAAGCGGCCATTGGACATGTTTGGGGATATGGTGAAGGTTTGCTAGGACAGGCTGCACTAGGCTGGCTACAGAAGCGACAGGAGGCTGACTGGCTAAGGGCCCGCTCCAGTGAGGTTGGAAAGGATGTACAGAGAGCATACGGTACCTGGAGAATTGTTCTGCCACCTGGGCCAGCACGCCCTGGATGAGTTCTTCTCGTTCTACAAACCAAAGAAGAGAAACCGATGGAGCACAGGCTGGCAGGACAGCCGTGGAGACAGGCAGGTGGCTAAGGGTACTACTATCCCTGTGTGAGCCACAGGTGCTCCTGTGGAAGGACATTTGGGCTGTCCATGACAGGTAGCAGGGCCTCCCCGGGTACCGGTTTCTCCTCTTCTCTGTGGCCTGCTAGTCCTGGTCCGTTGCCAGTGGCCCCAGGGCTGATGTTTTCTAGACGCTGCCACAGCTAGATAAGGCAGACAGGCTCCGGGGGCTCTAAATATGGGCAGCGTTCTCATGGTGCCCGTTTTATGGGGACAATTAGCAAGGCAGAGTGGGGTCAATGCGCCAGTGAGTGAAAACATGGTGTTCTCAGGATGGGCCTGCAGAGAGGAAGCGGGCTGGGTGGAGCAGGCCTGGCCTCTTCTGGCCTGCCCTGTAAAACTGGGCTGGGTGGTTGGTTTTACAAGGTTCAGGTCCCAGGCTGATCATAACTTGTCTCTTTCCTATTTCCTGACCAGCCCAGTTCTGGGACTTGCAGACGGTCATGACATCACCCTTTGAAGTGACCCTATCTGTGCTCTTGAGAAGGGGAGAGCTTCGTGTCCCAGCTAACCATTCGCTCATGCCCCCCAAACTCAGACTCTATAAAGGAATTCATAGACTCTTCTTTGTTGGCCTGACAGATGCTTAACTCTCGCCAGCAAACCAAACCAGCTCAGCTAAGACAATATTTCAGTAATTTAGTCCAGCAATGGGACTCAGAAGCTAAGAAATGTCCCTGGGTTTCCACCCAGTGCCTGCTTTCTAGCAAATGGCCACAAACCTACAGAGAAGATAATACATACACCACAGCATCATTTAATACAACGGAAACCTGCCCAGCTTGTCTATGTGTGGTGGCGGCGGGGGCGGCACGTGCATGTTACAGCATAAATATGGAGGTCAGGGGACAACTTGTAGGAGTCAGGCCTTTCCTTTCACTGTGTGGATTTTTGGGGATCAAACTCAGGTCACTAGACTTGTTGGCAAGTACCTTTAACCACCAAGCCATCTTGTGGGCCTCAGGATTTGTTAAATTAAATACGATGTGTCTGCATTGTAGACTCATATTCGACTATTGATAGTAAATCCAGCTCAGAGCACCTTTAAATCCCAGGGCGGGTAGGGGCAGGAGTTATCGGGCCAGGTTGGTGAGAAGAAAAAGGTCAAGGTTAGCTTTAGCTGCACAACAAGATCCTGTCTAAAGTGAAAAGAAGAGGAAAAAACTAAATAATCATTTAAAAACGTTCATGTCTGGGAGGCAGAGGCAGGAGGATTCATTCATGACAAGCCAGCCAGGGTTACATGGCAAGACCCTGACTCTGAAAACAAAACAAAACAAAAACCAACAGAAAAAGTTAACATCTGTTATTAGACTTAAAAAGCGGATTTTAGGGGCTAAAGAAATCTTTCAGAGATTAGGAACATTTGCTGCTGCCGCAGCGGACCAGCATCTGATTCTTAGCACCACACAGAGGCCCACAGTCAACCATCTAGACAAACCTCCAGTCCCAGGGGATTGAATGCCCTTCTGATCTCCACGGGTATGAAGCAGGCACACACATGTTCAGGTCAAACACATGCGCATTAGACAATCTCAAAAACTTCATTCAAACGATCTTTGAAAACATGTTCCATTTTTTTCAAGCATGTTGGGAGGGAACTTTCCAGAACACCAGCAGTAGTTACCTTTTGTTTATGAGATTCCATTTTGCTATTTTTGATGTCTCAGGGAACCCTTATTTCCCCACCATGAACATATATATTAATTTTACAATGAGAAAGAAGTGTTTTCCCCCTCACATCTTGGTCACCTTCAGTCTAAGGAACAGAACATGTCCAGCACCAGAAGCCTCCTTGGGCTCCCTTAGTCCCCTTCCCCCCACAGTCCACCTTTGTCCTGATCTAAGCAGATGCCAGCTCATGGGCTTCACAGGAATGCAGGGGTGCTGTGCGCGGCCTCCCGTGTCTAATTGCTGTCTTAGTCTACTGCGGAGACTGGGTTGCATCGGTGCTCCATAGCAAGGACCTGCCATGAAGGTACATCGATCGTCACCAGGCTCATGCCCCTAAAAACTCCAAAATTAGCAAATCAGGTCCTCAGCCGTGAGAATACCATTTCAAGCAGTACAGGGCTAGGCGACACTGTGCTGGCACATGCAGATGGCATGGAGTCCCTTAAGGAAGTTCTGCGGTTGGGGCTGGATGGTGTAGCCCGCAATGTGAGCCCCTGAAGATGCTTCCACGTGCGGACACCACACTCCATCTCCGTGCGTCTTCAACAACAAGCTGTTGTAACACCCCCTCCTATGGACATTCAATATGACAGGAGCGGTGGCCTGGTCAGATCTACTTCCGGACGTTTTGTGCTCCCTTCCTCCCTTGCTTTTGGCAGGATTTGCTACGTAGTCCAGGCTGGCCTCTGCCTTGGGCTATCTTTATACTGCAGCCTCCCACATGATGGGAGCACAGGTTTCAGCCATCATGCCTCCTATCCCCTCTCCTCCCCTCTCCTC
>NC_034610.1:26411828-26416143 GCF_900095145.1 Mus pahari | reverse complement strand
TAACAGGTCACAATAAAGGCACTCACCTTCAGGTCACCTTCTGGTTTTGTTCTTATGCTGCTGGCCTCTCTGTGTGGCCTACAGTCACCTGTCTATCATAAACAACGGCATCTTTGCCTCAAGCTGTGTCTCCTAATCGTCCAAAAGGTGCTCCCTACCTAAGTCCAGAGCCTTTCAATGGAGTGGGTGTAGACAACCCATGGCCACCCAGCTTCATATCCTGTGAGAAGGAAAGTCTCAGGCTGGAGAGTTGGCTCAGTGGTTAAGAGCACTGACCACTCTTCCAAAGGTCCTGAGTTCAAATCCCAGCAGTCACATGGTGGCTCACAACCATCTATAATGGGATCTGATGTCCTCTTCTGGTGTATCTGAAGACAGTGTACTCATACACATAAAATAATTAAATAAATAAATAAATAAATAAATAAAATCTTAAAAAAAAAAGAAGCCCACAGGTCAGAAAGGAGGAAATAGATCAGCAGCCCTGACTGCCGATGGCAAGACTGCTTACACAGAACGCTCCAAGGATCCTACAAATGCAGCAAACGCCTCTTCTGGAGACAGCAAGTGAATTTAACAAGGTCATGAGATACGCACACAATATTAATAACACACACAATGATTATATTAAAATTTCAATTGCATTGATAGTCACTCAGAAAAGCTTCATGGCTCAGGTACAAACATAACAAAACATGCAGAATTTATATGTCCCAAACTCCAAATGTCACTGGAAAAGATACATAAGTCAATCACAACTGGTGTTAATGACTTAGTAAACTTGACACAGCAAAGATGTCAATCCTCCCTAATTCTGTATTGCAGGCTTAAGTTTCTTCCTGTCAAAAAAAAAAAAAAAAATAAGGCAAGCTCTTTTGTGGAAATTATTCCACAGGCAAAAAACTCATGCAAAATGTGTTGTCCATGGCTGTAAACTATAACACACAGGGACACGACCTGCAGAGTGTGGAGGAAGTCAGGGACATCCGAGACGTGACGCCCAAATACACAGGGGAAATCACTAATCCACTTGATCAAAATTAATTGTTGTAGTAGGAAGAATAGTGTTAGGGGATGAAAAGACAGCCTGAAGCCACGCTTCAGGCAGCCACATGCTCAGGGGTAGCTTGCCAACACAAAACAGATTCCATGTTTTGGGGTGAGGGTGTGTGTGTGTGTGTGTGTTAAGAGAGAGAGAATATGAAGTTGGGTGGGTGGCTGGGATATGGAAGGAAGTAGTAGAAGTAAATATAAGACCAAGATACAGCCGAGCAGTGGTGGTGCACCCCTTTAATCCCAGCACTTGGGAGGCAGAGGCAGGCGGATTTCTGAGTTCGAAGCCAGCCTGGTCTACAGAGTGAGTTCCAGGACAGCCAGGGCTACACAGAGAAGCCTGTCTCGAAAAAACCAAAAAAAGAAAACAACAAAAAAAAAAACAAGAAAAAAAACCAACCAAACAACAACAAAAAAATCCCACAGCGCACCGCACCACACTGCAGCACCGCACCACACTGCAGCACCACACCACACTAAAACAAAACAAAACAAAACCCAAGATATATTTAAACAAATAAAAACTAGAGGTAGTCAGGGTGGTGGTGACACATGCCTGTAATCCCAGCACAGGTGGATCTCTGTGAGTTCGAGGCCAGCCTGGTCTATAGAACAAGTTCCAGGAAAGTCAGGGCTACACAGAGAGACCCTGTCTTGAAAAGTCAAAATAAGTGAAGAAATAAATAAATAAAATAAAAATGAAGTAAGTAAAAAATAAGTCACATCCCCCCCCCCCAAGGACAGAAGAAGACAAATCTGCAGCCCGCTCGGGCGGAGTATGTGCAAGCGGAGTCTCTGACAGGATTTGAATACAGTGTGTAGGAAAAGCCGTCAGGACTCCACAGCAGAAGACAACTCAATTTGGAAACAGACAAGAGGTGACATACTGATTGCGTGCAGATAGGTGTGAGCATGAGACCTAGGCGGCATCTAGTCACTAGAAAGGCACATCAGAATGCTTATCCTAAGATCAAAAAGGCTGACCACACCCAGGGCCAGGGAGGACTAACCTGGGTCACTCATATCCTGCTGGTGTCGTGGGGATTCTGTGGAGAAGTTTGACAGTAGCTGACCTTCCGGGTAGAGGGAAGTAAATCTAAGCTCACCTGTGAGCTAGCCACCTGGCTGGAAATGGTCCCAACCTGGAAACAAGCCAGACACCCTCCCGAGTGACTGCATAAACTAACCATGCTCCTCCCGGGACAGGAAGCACGAGGCAGCCATAAAAAGAACTCACTTCTATAGGAACAACTTGGACGGATCAGGGTGCTGGTTCCGAGTGAGGCAGCTAGTCACCCAAATTATGGGTATGACTGTATTTATTCAATGCTCTAAGTGACAACATTAGAAAGCTGGTGATCTCGGGTTAGTGACTAACAGGGGTCGGAGACGAGTGAGTTCAGGAAGGAAGCGCACAGTCGGAGGGATGGGGGTGGGGTGGGGGAGGGGAGCCGCACACAGGAGCATGCCAGTGTGCATAGCTAGCTGGGTCACTGTGCTGCAGGTTGTGCAAAGTGAGCCGGAAAGGTTCCCATGTGCATCTGAATTTGAACTCCAAGCCACCTCAGAAGAAAATAACAAAATAAGGAAGTCGGGAGAGATGGCTCAGAGATATGCTGAGTAGCGAGCGGTCTGGGACTTGGGTCTCAGCACCCACATGGCGGCTCACAACTAGAGTAACACCAGGTCCAGGGGAGTCTGACACCCTCTTCTGGTCTCCTTGGGTATAGGCACCCGGGTAGGACACAGGCATCTATGCAGGCAACAGTCACACATATAAAATAAAAATAAATAGGTCTGGAGAGAAGGGTCAGAGGTTATGAGCACTGTCTGCTTTTCTGAAGGTCCTGAGTTCAAATCCCAGCAACCACATGGTGGCTCACAACCATCTGTAACAAGATCTGACGCCCTCTTCTGGAGTGTCTGAAAACAACTACAGTGTACTTACATATAAAAATAAGTAACTTGTCAAAAAGGAGTTAATGAAGGGCTGTCCTTTGGACTTGGGGGATGGAATCCCTTGGGTTTTCATACTTGTATTGGATTCTAGGGGACGCAGGAATCAGGACAGTATTCCCGGCTACATCAAGGCTGAACCTTACTTAGCCTTAGCCTATGGTTCTCTTAGGGTGTCTTTGTTCACAGACAAAGTGAGTGGCACACCCGCTGGGGCCACAGTCAAGCTGTGACATGTATACAATTCAGCACAGAGAGCTCACTGGGTCGTCTATACAGAGTGCAAAGAATGGATTCTTTTCCAAGAGAAAAGAGAAAAGAAAACTCCCGTATAACATAGCCAGCCAGCCAGCCACGTGTCCATAAACACAACCCTGATCCGGAAGTATTGTCAGCCATCACAGGGATTCATACAATAACGCTGTTTCCTCCCAGTGCACTTGAAAGCAAGCAAGGGACCTGTGCAGAGTCCTCAGGGCGGTGTGTGGCTTGTGGCAAATGCCACTGCCTTTGTCCCGGTTCCTGCTGCCGCCTTGCTGTCCCAGGGTCACTAAGGCTGGCTGACAGACAAGATTTGCCCTAACCTCTCTGTGGCTTGCCCTTTCCTGGTGTGTCATAGCCTTTGGGACATGGGATGCATCAGGATGCCTACATAAGCTTTATTCCGTCGTAATTATAGATGGAGCTCACTCGCACAGATCGAGGGCGTTTACTGTGACATTTCTGCACGTGAACACATTCAAGCTTTGATGGCGTCCATCCATCTTCTCGTCCTCTCCTTCCGCTTTCCTAATAATTCTTTTTTTTAACCTCCCTGTTCCCTTTTGAATAGATTTCCACATGAGAAAAAGCATGCATTGTCTGTCTTCATTGATGTCTTTATAAAAAAGATAAAGAGAGGAGGACTAGGTTTTGGTGGAGGTGTAGCCAGGTATGGGGAAGGGGTGCCTCTGTGGGCCCATGCCGAGGCATCCCTTCCCCCTGAGGGACCAGCCACACGGACGATGGTATAGTCTATAATAGAGTTTATTCAGGGTATGGAGAGAGGGGTCAAGTCAAGAGGGTAATAGAGGCAGAGAAAGGCAAAAGGAGGGGAGAGCGAGGGAGAGAGAAGAGAAGAGAAGCAGAGAGGGGAGGGAATGAGGAGAGAGGGAGAAGGGGTGAGGGGACAGACAGCAGGAGCAAGGAGTCAAGAGCAGCCTGGCGGTGGTGGCGCACGCCTTTAATCCCAGCACTCAGGAGGCAGAGGCAGGCGGATTTCTGAGTTCGACGCCAGCCTGATCTACAGAGTGAGTTGGCATCCAGG
>NC_034610.1:26388156-26410748 GCF_900095145.1 Mus pahari | reverse complement strand
AGTCAGAGGTAGTCAAGCATGCCCATGAATCATTGCTGCAGGCAACTGTCATCTCCTTGGGATCCCTCTGGACCGCAAAGGTTTTAAGCATAGAAGAGAAAGAGTCTGGGGAGAGGGAGTCGGCTTAGCCGATGCTAAGCCACCTGAGCCACGCAGCCCGACCTTGTTTCCTAGGGAAACTCCAGGAGCGGAGTTAGCAGGCTATGCAGAATACCCACTGGCCGCTGAGGCTCCCGTGAGTGTAAAGGAGCTGATGGAACACACCGGGGAGGACTCCCAGGTACTGAGTGTAGCAAAGGTAGGCGAGCGCCTTGTGTTGCGAAGAACAGCTTCCTCCAGGCTGAGAAGCCAAGCACACAGCCTCAGAGCCAAGCACACAGCCTGGGCAGGCCAGGCAGCTTCTTGCTTGTTGTCACTTTAGCTCCTGCTGCCTGCTGCAGACTTCCCAGGCAAGCGTCCACAATAAACGCTGCCTGCCCGGAGCTGGGGATCTCTCATATTAGCTCAGGAGTGCTGAGTTTCATTCTAGGGCAATCTTAGGGGAATCTAAGAGGTCCCACTTCGAGGATGTTTGGACAACACAGCAGGGGAGCAGATTAAACCCAGCTCTCATATCCTCTGAAGAGGGGTCTGGAATGGACCAAACCTCTGTCAGTTCTGGGGGAGCTACTGGGGTGTCAGGTTCAAGGTTCTCAGACAGAATCCAGCTGGTAGGATTCAAACAGGCACAAACGGGATAGGTGCCCTGCCCTATGGGGTTTCCCCATGCTGCAGACCATGGCCGCCCAGTCTTAAGTCCAACTCCAGCTCGGGTTATAGGGGAACATTCAAGGAACCTGTCCCTGCCTCGCCCACTTCCTGGAACTGTTTATGTTTCAGACAATTCCTGACCCTGTCCAGGACTCCTGTCATTGAGTGGCAGAAGGACACAAAGATTTGGTTAAAGGGACANCCAGGAAATTCTGTCATTCTTTTGCAAGGAGCAATTGTACACAGAATGCTANCTGAGTCAGGCAGGCTGGTGTCTCGAAGTTCTTTGCATACTNAGCTGAATAGGGCAATAGCTCTGTCAGGTTTTCCGTGCCCTAACCCCCAAGTTGATTTGGACATCTCCCCTCTTCCCTGTCCCAGTCTCCTGCATGGGTGCCACCTACATCTTAGCTCTCTGACCCTGTAGAAAAAGCTTTATGAGTTTCAGGGGCGGGGTGCATGCTGACACACACAGGTAATCCTCCAACTGGGGCGGCTGAGGCAAGGGGACAGTGAGTAGGAGGCCAGCCTGGGTTACACAGTGAGATCCTTCCCGAAATGGAAAACAAAGGACACACTGCCAAGCCTCACCTGGCAGGCAGGCAGCGATGGCTTACAACTCCACAGGGCTTGCTCCTACTCTATTCAGATGGAGCCACAGGCTCAACTGCAGGCAGCAGATGGGGGTTTCTGACCATTCTCCCAGCTGCATGCACTCAACAGAAACTTCCTAAAGTTCCGAAAAAACGAAACCAAAATGGAGCGAGACTCAAACAACAACAACAACAACAACAACAACGATATTTCTACCTTTCTTTGGGTCTCGTCGTCAGTCGTCATCATCATCATCACCATCATCATCATCACCATCAGCCACCATATTAAGGAAAATAAGCCCCGTTCCTTAGACTCAAAGAGAAAAGCCTCCCAGGAGCCCTGAAGTCAACAGAAGATGCAGATATTTTCCCTCTCGGTGCCACCCTCCCCCTAACAGAGAGTGGACTGACTCTCGGCCCTTGCTCTGGGAGCCAAGAGGGACCAGACTCACCTCCTGTCCNACTTCTCGTCTCTCCCAGGCTCTGCAGCTGCCCTCCAGGCCAGNCCACCTTCTAAACAGCCTGTGGGGATGTTCTAAGGCTGGAAGGGTCACTGGCNGGCTCATTGTTTATGGGCACCATAAAACTGACATTCAGAAGGAAGGGGGAGGGGGGACACACTTCCTTTATGACCCAGGACAATAAAGTTATATGATTAACAGTGACTTTGCCTGGCCTTCTTAAAGCAACAGGTCCTCCGAGTTTGCCCTGCTGGGAAATCGGCGTCTCAGCAGCCGAAGGACTGGCAGAGGGCATGTCAGTGACCAGCCCAGCCAAGGAGCCAAGGACCCTGATGTCTGCAAGCCAATGTCGTGGTGGTTTGGAGCCATCGGGTATGGGAGTGTGTCTACGGCATGGCACTGTTTTTGGGGTGGGAGATGGAGGTCTGTCCCTGTCTGTGTGGTCTGCACGACTGTGACCTCAGGTGCACAGCATCCTTTCTGTCCTTGTGCCCACCCCACCTTCCCAGGGAATGGAGGAAGAGACGTTGGTGTGTATGGACAAGAGAGGGGAAAGGCGGAGAAAGGACCCCACTGCACAGGAGCAAACGAAAGAAGCTGGTCGGAAAGGTTCCAACTACAGGAAAAGGAAAAACCAGGGAGACAGGGAAGATGGGGGTGGGAGGCAGCAAGGAGCAGTGGAAATACACACACACATACACACCACACACACCACACACATACCACACATACACACCATGCATACACACACACTACACACACTACACACACTACACACATACATGCACACCCCCATACTCCCACATACATATATACATGCACCCCATACTCCCTGCTAGCCACTTTGGCTTTGATCCTCACATGCTAGTCTTAATGATTCCCCACTCTCGGCTTCCTCACACACACACACACACACACACACACATACACACACACACACACACACTCCCTGCTAGCCACTTTGGCTTTGATCCTCACATGCTAGTCTTAATGATTCCCCATTCTTGGCTTCCCGAGGAGGCAGGGCTTTAGGCACCATCAGACTTCTGGAAGCCGAGGAGGTTAAAGCTATCCATGATGAGGCCACGCCGGGGGACACATGCATGGCACTGTGTATTTATAAGGACTGGAGAGTAAGGAAAGCCAAGAGTGGCCCACAGTGAACTATGGGCTCCAGAGAGTATGACAGTATGACATGTCTGTCACTGAGGGTGTAGGGAGGGGGTAGATAGGAACTGCACTTGTCATTTAACTTTGCTATAAATCTAAAACTATCAAGTCTATTAGTTGGAGATGAGTGGAGGGTGGAGACCACCCTGCTTACAGCAGCAGCTCTGAGTGATGCTGAAGGTGGCTGAGAAGCAGGGGGCAGGAGTGAGACGGGATGTGGACATCTGTCTAACTAACATGAGAGGCAGCAGAAAAGGAAAAACGACAAAACCTGAGATCAGAAAAACAAACAAATAAACAACAACAAACCTCTCAAACAAACCCCAAGGGGCCTCATGGCCAAGCCTGCATAACTTGATGGTATGACTGCCTGATGGTATGGGGAATTATTTATTGTAGATGTTCTGCTGAACATGTGTATGTGTATGCATTCCTGTGTTCATGTGCATGGATCCATGTGTGCCCACATGTGAGTATGCATGTGTGTGTGCACACATGTGCATGCAGGCATGTGTGCACACAAGTGTGTGAGTGTGTGTGCACGTGCATGTATGTATGCATGTGTCTGTGGGTGTGCACCTTCATATGAGTGTGTATGTGTGCATATATGTGTGCATGCACATGCATGTAAATGTGCATGTGTGTATTGCACGTGCACAGCAGCATATGTGTGAGTGTGCATATATGTGTGTGCCCACATGTGAGTGTGCATGTGTATGTGTGCACATGCATGCATGCTTGTATATGTATGTGTGCATGTGTGTATGTGTGAGCCTCTATGTGTACATGTGTCTGTGTGTGCACACACATATGAGTGTGCATATGTGTATGTGCATGCACACACCAGTGTATGTGTGTGTGCATGTATGTATGCACCCACATGTGAGTGTGCACATGCAGGTACACTTATATATGTGTGTGTGCGTGTGTGTGCGTGTGCAGGGTGATGCTGGTGAGAGATGAAGACAAAGAGAATGAAGCCAAGAGATGTCCGAGAGAGCACAGCAATCTAGCGGGGTTATAAGGAGAACTGAATATCTGGGGGAGGGAAGACCATGAGCTGGAGCAGTTTAGGGTAGGAGGCAGGGTATGAGGAGCTGAGAGGAGCCAGGATGCTAGCGTGGACTCTGAAATGCTTAACGGGTGTTTGTGATACTCAGGGAGCCTGGACCCAGCGTGTGCCCTGGTATCTAATTGGCACCACAGGTAGCCATTTGTCCCTTCTGCCAGTGAAAAGGGAAAGGGCTCCTTTGATAGAGGGGAAGTATGCTGGCTTTTGTCTAACTGCCAGAACACAGGGAAATGGAGTTTCCTTTGTATTGACAAAGTCAACCTTAGCCTCATCAGTAGATGTGTAACATGTGTGTTCGAAGACAGCCTCATCTACAAAGCAAAATCAAGGCAATGCAGGGCTACAAAGTGAGTCTTGGATGGGAAGCCTCAATATAGGAGCGACATCAAGGTACTCTAAATCCATCAATACGTTGAAAGTACTCACAATGTTGTAGATACGTTCTTACATTTCTTTTGAAATTGACAATGGAGAAAACAATCAAGTTACTTAAAATCAACCCAAAAAGGAAGACATATATGTATGGTGTTCTCCCTGCCCACACCATGTAGTTTGTTTAATACTGATGCTAGGAACCAGGGTGGTTGATGGGAAAGGAGCTGCCTAATGGGTTGGCCTAATGCTATTGGTATTCTAATGCTAATTTGGAGTCCTCAAGACTGGCATCCCAGAGTTGAGATATTGATGTTGAGTGACCCCGCCCCCAGTTAATTGTGATTGGTGAATAAAGATGTTGACAGCCAATAGCTGGGCAGAGAGAAGCTGGGTAGGGTTAAGGTATGGTGGGTTTGGGAGAAGCAGAGAGCAGCCACCATGAAACAGAAGAATGTATAGGAGAGGAGAAAGGAGAAACCATGGATTAGCTGAGCCAGCAAAACAAAAAAACACAAAAAACAAAAACAAAAAACAAAAAAAGTGGCCACGTGGGCTGGCCAATTGGAGCTAAGAGCAGCCCAGTAGGAACATAGAAATGAGTAACTTGTAGTTTTCATAGGAAAGTGGAGGGTAGAGAGCCACGGGGAGAGCAGAGGCAGCAGGGTGGGCTTTGAGGGGGAAGAGAGGCTTCCTTCTAAAACAGAGGGGGCTGCATTAGGAGGGACGGCACGGCGAGGGCCTGGAGGGGCAGCGGTCCTCAGAGAGAGAAAGCTCCTTACTTTGCAGGTTTTCAGGCAGCAGTAGGAAGTCCCCACCGCCTGGCCTTGTCGCCATACCAAGGGGCAAGGTGGCATGCGCCGGTCAGGACTGTAAATTATCTTATAGTTGCAAGGGGGAAGGGACTGGGCATGTTTCTCCACTAATACCCCAGTGGTCTAACCATCCCCAGCAGGGCACACCAGTTCCCTCACACAAGGAGGTATTTCCCCAGGCTACCACACCTGAGTCTTAAAGCAACAGGTCCATGATCTAAGGAACAATCGGAGCAGACAGAAGGACAGACAGAGCAGTCACTGAAAGGCTAGAAGGAGCTGTGTTGATTGGCAGTCTGTTTCTGAGAAGGTGCAAGCGTGTCCTGAGCAGCCAGACTCTTAGCAGGTCTGGCTGTCACAGCGTGCGTGCGTGCGTGCGTGCATGCGTGCGTGCGTGCATTTAGAGAGAAGGCTGCATGGTGACCGCTCTGTAAATTGATCTGAGACGGATCACAGCTTTAAGACGAAAGCTGATTCTGAGAGAAGACCAGGGAAGCACTAAAAACGGCAAAGAAAATGTGTTATTTCCATGTCGTCAAATCCACTTGCCCCTCTGATGACCTCATTTCTGGGCATGGAAAAGGTGGTGGGGGAGGGGCGGGGGGCGATGGAAAAATCCAAGCCCGGGACCAGAGAAAACACAGCTCCGTGTGACAGAAGAAAACCACACGGATTAGTGTTCTACAGCGAGCCATCATAAAACCATAGGAGCCAGTTGAAAAAGTGGCCAGAAAGCTTGGGACAGTTTGCCAAGTAAGATACTCAAATGGCCGGTACATATATAAAACACCTGCCCGGCAGCCTGGGAAACAAGTGGACCTGCACCAGATACAGCGGATCTCATACCGACTTGAATGTCTCAGCTGGTACTGCGTAGCCGTGAAAGACTCAGGCACTGTGACAATGAATGCTGCATCTGCCTACAGCATTCACCTACGTCCTCAGGAGCCCACGGTCCTTCTCTGCCTCAGTTTCCCCTTTCTCAGAGGACTTCCTGAAATTATCTCAAATAACGCCAGGAGAGCCTGGTTTCAGCTCCTGGCATGTGGGAGGGTTAACACACATATAAGGCACACTCTTGCTGCCAGGCTGCAACCAGGAAGCAGTGTCCGCAAGCATGCCCACGGTAAGGGCTTCATGGCGATCAAAGCAGCTGAACCCCCCATGTCCACCCATAGGGACTTAAGCATGCTGAGCAGCCCAGAAGTGGGCAAAGCCTGTGGCACCGAACCAGAGAGTCCAGGCAACAAGGTGGGTGGCACACAGTAGGTCTCTGCACTTAGTGGCCCTTGAGAGCTGGCAATGCAAGCTGCCGAAACAGACAGAGATGGTGGCTTCTTATGGAGTGCATTTGGGGAAGCTTTCAAGGTTGGTGGAAATATCTGTCTTGACTGGCATGATGGCTAGCTAGCCTTTATCGAATTCCTCACATGGTATCCTGTGGAACTGCGCATTCAGGTTAGATCTGGCTGAAGACTGTGTTCTGCTGGACCTCAGGGATGTCAGTACAGAGGGGAGATGGACCATGCATGGCCCTGAAGCACTAGTAGTATTCAATGCCAGAGCTGTTCTTATCCAAAAGGAGCCCTGCAGCCAGGACAGCCACTGCTTGCCACCCACGTTTCTGGCTGTGGCCTGCTGCAGCCCTGGCCAGCTCGACCGCCCTGGAGGAGAATCGTGAGCAAGCAACTCCAGGAACAGTTATGTGTTGCGTTTTATACGCTGCATCCTATTTGTTTTTAAAAAATAATGCAGGCAAGGATGATTAAGGATGTGTTTATGACGCCTAAAAGCCTCTGTGCTTTGGGATGGAACGGCACTAAATATAGAAAATATTATTAAGAAACATTATTGTTGCTCATGAGTAACATATCTGCGTCCAAATTCAGAGCAGGAACTTGGCTTCCGAGCAAACCCAGAGCCCACAAGCCAGGTCTGGCCCTGAGGGATCTCATCCCCACTCCATTGAAATCCTGAGGTTCTGTTGAGCCAAGCTTTTGCCCAGTGGCTGCCCGCGAGGTTACTTTAAATGATAGCTACCATTTGTTGAGCATTGCTAAGTGGCCAGCCCTCAGTAGGCATGCTGCATAAATTACATCACTTACCCTCTGAAGAACCCTGCGGAGGTGTCTATTTTAATTCCTGTTCTGCACAGGAAATGGAAGCACATGGGGCGAGATAGCTATCCTAAGGCCACTTCACGCAGCTGGCGGATGAATGCAGCTTCAGATGGGCCCTTTATTCTTGGATTCCTATTTTCAAGTTCAAAGCTCTAAGTCTGGGCTCCCACAAAAGGGATCTAGAGATCATTTAGGGAGGTTATGCAGAAAGTCTTCCAAAGGAGGGGAAACAGAGGCACGTGCACGAGGAAGTGACCATTGTGGAAGTATGAAGATGGGTACTCTGGGGTCCCTCTGGGCTCCTGCCTTGGTGATATCAGAAGACTGTCCTCTTGGAAGAGATGTCTGGAGCACTGGCTATCCAGTACTGCGGGTCTTCCCTCATCAAAGGAAGTCCTCAGGCAGAGGGGACACAGGGATGGGGAAGGATGTGGTTGGTGGGTTTCAGAACTGCCCACTGAGATATGGGGACATTAAGGACAGGTGAGGCTGGAGTCCTATGCTTTGCTGGGAACCTTCAGGCCCTTCCCCTCATGTCTATTGGATTTCTAAAAAGAATGACGGGCTTATTCAACTCCCCCTGTTTCTTGAAACAGTTACAATGTTGGATGAATGTAACATCCACCCAAAAATACACTCGAAAATTCAGAGCAGTATTGCAAACAATAGCTACAAGCCTCAGGCGTGTTCCCTGATGAATGGGGGTCAAAATGTGGCCCACCCATATGAGGCAACATCAGTTACCCCTAGGTTGAATGGTACAGCAACTTTGTACCGCACAGAACATGTGGCCCCCAAGATGTACCCCCAAATGCCACAGTGGCATATCTGAAACATGGGGACTAGGGAGATCTATAGACTATGTAGGCTAGAGGCTGCCCAAGCCTGGGAGAGGAGGGGTAGGAAAGGAAGACTCAGGGCCCTCAGGTGCCAGCTTCCATAGGGTGATGGAAACATTTAAGGATACACAGATACACAATGACAAGCAGAAAACCTGTTCCACCACAGGCTGAACCGTGGGTGTAGCAGCATGCAAATGATGTCTGGGCAAACAGGGAAGCTGAATGCAAATTCCCCAAGGGGTGGACCTCATCTTCTGTCTTCTAAGATAAGCGTGCCCGCCACACTGACGGGCTGCTTTCTCTGGTCTGAGCGGATCTGGCAGAATGTTCCATGTGGCAGGGCTTGGAGTTCTGCGGTGGCGCTATAGACATTCCTGATGCCTTCTCAGGGGCACCTTCTGGCCTTGGAGGCCTCTGCTGTAGTCACTGAGACACTAGGCTCACAGCGTGTGGGAGCATGTGGGAGCGTGTGGGAGCGTGTGCGAGCATGTGGGAGCATGTGGGAGCATGTGGGAGCATGTGCAGGGTGAAGTTTCACCCTCAAGAATACACGACCCCTTTGACATAGTCTTTCCTAGATCTCCAGCAAAGGCTGCCTCTATCTCCACAAGGAAGGGGGAGGCGGTGTGCCTGTCCCCAGCAGGAATTCTGAGCACTATATATCACTGGCCACTTGCCACTTGTACCCTGCCCTCTGTCCTTTGGAAACAGCGGTGGTACCAAGGAAGCGTCTGTAAACAAGGCCCTGGACATCCCCTGCACTGTAGCCTTACCCAGTGGTGCTGATGGCATATGCTGTTGAACAGACTACACGGGACCTGCCTCAACCAGATGGATACCAAACTGGCAGAGTGTGGCTGCACAGGCCTGATCTGGGCTCTAGGGGAAGGCTGGGGGAATGGAGGGCATACAGAACCCGCAAGCTCCCTGCAGGGTTCAGAAACTGAAGATGCCTGTCCCCAGGTTGAGTGTGACCCAGTGGTCAACAGCCGCTGTGTCTTGAGAAAACCACGGGCACCCAGCTCTTCCGGGGACCACAGGGACACTACAGGTCCCACCAGCTCCACACACTTTGCTTTGCATCTTGCTTAGGGCAAGAAGTGAAGCAGGAGTCTGTTTCCCGTCGGCCGCTGTGCAGTGTGGCAGCCTCTGCTTTGGCCTTCACCTGAGGGCGGCTCAGACCAGGGTCAGCTTGCTTCTTTCACAGGATCACACTTTGGTCCTATATGGGTCTGAGGGCTCAGGACTGTGGCTAGTATTCCAACATCTTTGTCTCTCTCAGGCAGGCATGCTGCAGTGGGCTGTCAACCACAAAGGTATATATTGCCATTGAGAAACGCCTCAATTTTAGCTACTTAAAATAAAAATGATGGACTACGGATGCCATTGACATAAAAAAGCCTGTCCGATGGCTTCTGTCACAGCTACTGACTTTATTTCCCCCATAAAAGGAGAAGCAATCTAGAAGCAGGATTGTCTCCCAGTGCTGGGGAAAAAGATTCCTCCCACACACACACACCTCCCTTCTGCTGCCTCCTTTCTTAAGTTTTGGAAGGTCTGTGTAGCCCAGCCTCATCTTGAAATCTCAGGCTCAGGCTGTCTCCTTCCCAGCCTCCTGAGCAGCAAGGCAGAGACTTCCGTCTTTACAGAGGTTGCCACATCTGCAGAGAGAAGGCAGGCAGCCTTCCCTCACCAAACCCAGCAGGGGCAGTAGAACTCTCTACAACCCGGTGGCCAAGACTGGCCTGCCCCCCCCCCCTGAAGCCCTAGCTCCGGGGGGATGCTCTTCTCTGGGTGTCTCCTGGGTGTTTAAGTATCAAACAGCAGAGCACACTCCCTAGGTCTGGTGGGGGCATTCTCTGACACTGGGCGGGAGGGAAGCCCCCTGGGAAGGGCAGGTAGAGGCCAGACTGCTGGTGGCCAGCCTTAGAAGAAGAATTCCACTTCCTCTTCTTTGTTCTTAAGCTGCGGTGGGTGTGGCCCGTTTGTTGAGGGGCCTTTGGAGCCATGGCCTTGACCTCAAGGATGTCTGAGTGGATTAATTAGTGGCCTTGGGACAAAGGTAGGGTGGGGTTGGGGTTGGGGTGGGACTGGGGTTAGAAGTGAGAGTGGAAGTTGTGTTGGGGAAATAGAAAAATCAAGAATGCCTGAGAACCTGCTCAAGGGGTGGCCGAGTCCCTTTTCTGCCCTTAGGTGTCAGCCGTCTCTGGGACACCAACTTGGCCCTCACTGGTACACTGGAAGAAAGGGTGGCCTGGCACCCAGAGCCTCTTGGGTTGACTAGGAACATGATTGAAGAAATTCGTGAGGGAGGTGCTGACATCTCTGGGGGTCGGGGACAGACACTACCTCTGGAGACAGCTCTTTCTCATTGCAGAGTTTGCATTGGCACGGCCAGGTTGATCTGGAGGGCAGAGCAGACCCAGACCTGGCCCAGACCTCCCCTGGTTGCTTCTGTCTCCAAGAGCAGAGACCTGCCTTTTTTTTTTTTTTTTTTTTTTTTTTTTTTTTTTTGTTCTCTGTGTAGCCCTGACTATCCTAGAACCCACTCTGTAGACCAGGCTGTCCTTGAACTCACAGAGACCTGCCTGTCTCTGCCTCCCAAGTGCTGGGATCAAAGGTGTGCACCGCTACCTCTTGGCCTTTTCTGTTGAGCAGAAGTTTACTGCTGCTGGCCTCACTCACCCTGCTGCCGTTCTCAGAGAAGCCACCCTCTCAGGCTCTTCCCTCACTTAAAGGATGCTCATGCTGACGGCATGAGGCAGGTGCTTTCTGGTTCTGTCCCACCCTGGCCCACTGAGACGAGTCATCCTTCACTCTGCGTTCACTCCGCCATCCTGAGCGTTGGTCCTCTGCAGCGCTGTCTGTTTCTCAAAGTCCTCGGTATCTCCCAGGACCCCAACTGTGGGAGGAGTTTCAGCATCCCTGGACCAGCTGTTCGAGTGTGCCCTCTGCCTGCCCTCCAGGGAGCTCAGCTCTTACTTCCCAAAGTTCCCGCTTAGGCTTTGTTCTAGCTTCTGTTAGTGAGTCAGATCCCAAGAACCTGACTCCAGTACGGCTTGGCTCCAGAGTTACAAAAAAACCCATTCTTTGAGTATGTATCAGGATTAACTTTTCTAGCGCAAAAGCCATATGTATATGTAGTATTTGTATATGTATATGATGTATATATGTGTATATGATGTATATGATGCACATGTATATGATGCATATGATGTATATGATGTATATGTATGTGTATGTGTTTTTTGCAGTGGTAGGAATTTAACCCAGGACCTTACACATGCCATGTGACCAACTTTAAGCTCCTGCCGCCTTGATTTCCCCACCAGGATGGACGGTGCAGCCTTGAACTGTGAGCCAAAATGAACCTCTTCTCCCTCAGCTGTGCCCGTCAGAGTATTTTATCAAGTCAACAGGCTAGACACTAAGTGTGACTCTTTCACGCATCAAGAAGCCTCACAACTCGGTAAGTGCGGGAGTGGCCACCGAGAGCTACCGAGGAGCTGGCCAGAGATGTCATAAAATAAATATAAAATGGATACTTCAAAGACACTCATGGTTAGTCATCATTAGGGAATCACAAACTAAAGTAAAAAAAAAAAAATTCACAAATTGAAACCGCGGCGCATTCCACATCTGCAGCCATCAGAGGGACTGACAGTTGCAGAGCTCCAAGAAAGGAGCCAGCTGCAACAGAGATGCCAGAAAAAGGAAGCAGCAGGTTTGGATGGAGCTAAACTTACACTTGACCCCGTGACCCCACAGCCCCACTCCAGCCCCACTCCCACCCCCACTCTTTAATCCACAGCAGCTTGACTCATTAAAAAAATGGCCCAAATGTCATCTGGAAATGAAGGAAAAACATCAAGATGACCCTTAGCAACTACCAGGCACAGTGGCCGGAGCTCGTGACACCGGCGGCTCTCAGAAGCCTCACGCAAACTCACTTCCTGGGTCATTTTTTCTGCATGAAACCCTGGAAAGGGGGCTGGGGAGATTGGCACAGTTGGTAAAGTGCACACACACACACACACACACACACACACACACACACACACACACAGTATCCAGGGCTGGATAGGCAGAGGACAATGAGAGACCCTGTCTCAAGAAGCAAGACAGAACTCATGAGGAGCTGGTTCATAAGGAAGGACATCGACTGGAGGTTCAAGTCTGGGCTCCATACATATGCACATAGTCAGGAATGAAAAGCATGTATACCCCTCCTCCCTAATGCCTCGCACAAACTCTGGGAAACACGGTCCACTGGATGATCTCCCAAAGTGAGCCAGCTGTGGACGGAGGCAGCTGAGCAAGGGACACAAGAGAATAAATATGCACGGAACCTTGACTTCACCGACGGTGACAGCGGCGTGCAGATGCACCAGAATGCATCCAGGTGCTCGCTGGAGCGGGAGCATCTTATTGTGCATAAATCACATACAAATAGAAATGATTTTTCAAAAAAAAAAAAATCCTAAAGGAAATGGGATTCTGTGAGAATCCCATGCGGGCTGCAGCACCCTGGCAAAGCTGGTGGGGTGGAGACCTGACTTTGCAGCTCACAGGAATGGAGATGGGTGTGGGTCTGGGAACCCAGGTAGAATGGGGTGAAATGACCCCAGGATCGATCATGTTCTCCGGGTCTGGGTGGGAACTCAGAGGGGCCACCTGGAAGTGAACAGTGTCAGACACGACAGTGGCAGTAGATTCAAACACCTAATCAATACACATTACATCACATGGAAGGGGGGGAGAAGGGAGGGAGGCTGGAATTCTCTTTCTCTCTCCTTATTTAAAAAGTGATAACAGGGCCTTACCAGACACTTGCTTGACGGCCACAGGTCTCACCTTGTAGGGAGTGCTGTAAAAGAAGAGTGTCTGCAGTGAGTGGCTGCCAGAGGCTCCGGCTGCTGCCAGCAGATAAGCACTCCCTAGGGGGCATTTCAATCCTGGTCAGCTGATTTGTTTTCTTCTTATCTTGAGGTGCTGGAGATGGAACCCCAGGCCCTGCACAGCACAAACTCATGCTCTGCCACTGAGCTACACCCCAACACCCCTTCCCTGCAACCTTGCCGTTCTGAGTTCTCTCATTCAGATGCATCTCATTTTAAAAAATTATATAATTTACCTGAAGTTCCTTCATAATGTTCACATTTGATTATAAGGAAGCAAATTTCTATTGCCAATATAATTAAGAACCAGAGATACATCATCAGGTGGAACCAAAAGCCCCTGACATTCTTGCCCAGTTCTACCCCCCAAACAGTGCAAACTGGCTCCCCCTTGTCTCTTACAGCACTGCCCTGGAGCTGCTGACCCTGCCCAAACCACACCCCGTTATTTGCCATCCTGTTTGAAGCTGTGCAGAAGACTTGGGCTATCTGGATGGCAGGATGTTCTGAGAGCCCACTGTGGTAGGAGCTGGCAGTGAACAAAGCTGAGATGTTCCTGTTATGAGCAATGATCTCCTATGTTCAAGTGTGGGTTTCTGGAGGGACAGACATAGTGTTACGGTGTCTATCTTTGGGATGGGTGATCCGTTCATCATCTCATGGTACTTTGGCCTGAATGTAACCAGCAAGCAGATGCCACTAGCCAGAGGTAAGGGGGGGTCTGGACAGAGATTGTGAGACCCTCAGACCACAGGCAAAGCTTCCTGGCTACATCTCATGGCCTCTTCCTTCGTCTTGGCTCCTGGTTCCCAAATCCTGGAAGCTCAGTTCTGCAGAGCCAGTGACATGTCTTCCAGGACTGAATAAACTCTTGGCTCCATCTGAATTGAGTTACAGCTTCCTCACTCTCTTCCTGGACACTGTTAATATAATGTAAGTGACATAAACCCTCCCCACTTTGGAGCTGATAAACGACCTTGGACTTTCATTGCGTGTCTGTTCTGCAATCTTAACTGCCTGGGCACTGGCTTTCCTTATGATGCCCTGGGACGCAGCAGCCCGGCGCCAGCTGGGCATCTGAGAGCCATGTGCACTGAGCGGAGGGACGGCTGTACGGCCCTCCTCGCTGGCGCCTGGTTGCTTTACCCAGCGGAAAGCTGTGTGTCTCACAACTTGGCTAAAATCGGAAACCCAAGATGTGTTTGTGTTATGTCAGAAATGCATGGTGTCAATTTTGGCCCTCTCCTCGCTCCGTATGCTGCACCATATGGCCTCACTCTTCTCACACCATGCAAGCATCTGTCCCCCTTCTCCAGAAAGAGAGCAAGGGCAGAGTCCAAGAGACATAGCCGAGAGCCGAACACAACCAGACCTAGAACATTCTTTGGTCAGAGAAAGGAGCCAGATGGGGTAAGGCCCTCTATGAGCAAAACTGTAGCTCCATCTGGCCACGCTCTGATACGTCTGCTCTCACTCATCAGTCCTGAGGAACAAGCCACTCATCAGGTCTTGCCAGCTCCAACCGACTGGCCTCCCATCTCACAGAGGTGACTTAAGGTTTGAAACAGGTGCAGAGAAACAGCCCAGAAAGCAAGAAGCTGGGAGAGATGCAGACAGTTACGCCTCCCGCCAGGATGGAGGTGGCTAGCCAGAAACCTCGGAGACTCGGGAGTCATGGAGAATCCATCCGGAGAACAGGAATCAGCTCCAAGTGTGTGAATGAGGGTTGCCATCTATAGTCAGGTCCCTTCCCCCAGTGGGAGGCTGGAACGAGCGGGGTGGGATGGGTAGGTGACCATGACCAAGCTGAAGAACCCTGTGCTCTTCAGAGGTGGGGAAAGTTAAAAACGCAAACATAAGTGATCAGGCATGCAGGTGTGTGGCCACCTGCCACCATGGGTGGGCATGGGTGGGGCTAGGGGTGGGCCTATGCTTGTGGGGAAGCTGGGCGGGGGTCACACAGATGGAAGAGTATATCCTGCCCGTACTGTGACCTCTGAGAATGGTGGTAGCCTGGCTCAGAGGGCAGAACTTCCAGGTCACAGGCCCACATCTAAGTCCAGTGGGGTTCCAGGGGTTCCCTTCAGTCCGTGGGTCTCACCCCAGGGTCTGCACTCTAGAACCCTTTGCAAAGCTTCACCAAGACCTGGATTAATAACTCTCAGAGGGGCTTGTGGGCTAACCAGACCCCTTTAAAAGAGCTTGCCAGTTTTAATGTACAGTAGGGGCCACTGTTCATCGGACCTGGTTTATACCGAGCCACCAGCGTGGGTGAGCAGATGCACGTCTTCACGACAGACAGGCACGCCCCAAGCCAGGTCCCCCTGTGGACACCAGGACTGGGAATCTCCAGGCCAGATGTGTCCTGACCCATATGCCCTGACACACACGGGCCTTCAGCATGGAGGCGACAACCCCTTCCCACTACACAAGCTCAGGATGAGATGCTGAGAAGGGGGAAGAGAGGAGGGAGGTGGACGTGAGGGAGGACACGGAGACCCTGAAGACAGGAATGTCACACCTTGGGCAAGTGTGGCCCGCCATGCCTATGTCTGCTGCCTCCCCATCTCCCATGTGTCCACACGGGCGCCTCACCTCCACCTATCCACTGCGTGTGGCCATCACCAGACCTAGGTAACTTAGGCCTGAGCCCACAAATGTGTTGTTCATGTTCCTGCCTCCCTCAACCTTCTGTGTCTCTGTCTCTGTACCCACACCTCTGTGACCCCCAACACACAGCAGCACCAGACACCCATCCCACCTCATGCATTTCCATCTTGTCTGCATCTGAGAGGTAGTTTTCAGCATGCCACAAATGATGCGGTGCTCATTATGGACCCTTGGGCTTGTGTGCATGTGCATGCATTCGTGCATGTGTGCTCTCAAGTGTGTTTCAATGCACATGTGTGTACGTGTGTGTGTATGTGTGTATCCGTGTGTATATGCACATGCATGTGTGCTCTTGTGTATGTTTTGATGCACATGTACATCTGTGTGTACATGCATGTGTGTATATGTGTGTGCATGTGCGCTCTCATGTGCATTTTGATGCACACATATGTGAGTGTGTGTGCATGTGTATGCACTCAAGCTCACACACACATGTATGTGTGTTACTGTGTTTTCTTGTTCAGGAGGTCCTGGGGTCACATAGACACTTGTTCTCTGTTCCCTGTATAGTTTGATTATCTCTGCTAGCTGAATTGTTACACCTGTTATAACTGAAGTCAGCAAAACCCACATGGCTTTGTGGGACCGAGACCTTGCTTACACAGCTTGCTTACATAGAGAAATCCCACCCTCAACATGGCCACTTTAGGATTCTGGGTCTTGAGGCGAGGGGCCCCTCAGTTCCTTCATCTTGATGGAGTTCTGGGTCAGGTAGGCTGGAGATGACACACATGTCACACATGTCACATGTTACTGTCACTGGAGTCTTTCAGGAGCCAATGAGCCACGAGCCTTGTGGGAGTCTGGATCAGAGGGAGGGAGGACCAGTGGGTCTGACTGGAACCCTGACTCTGGGGGGCAAGATGGAGGGACCGATGTCCTGTGCCTGAGTATTATGGGTATGCCTAGTGTGGCGATCGGGCTGAGGCCGAGGGCTGTTAGGACCAGTACCAGCCATGTTCAAGACAAAAGTATGTCAGCCATAATCACTGGGGTCTCATTGATCTGTGTTTCTGAAAGCACGTGTATGTGTACATGCGTGTGTGCCTGCATGTGTACACAGGTGTGCAAGTGTGTGCATACCTGTGTGCGCATGTATGTGAGTGCGTATGTACTCAAGCTCACACACACACCACACACACACACACACACACACACACACACACACAATCACTGGGGCCTCACCGATCTGTGTTTCTGAAAGCAGGAAGGAGCTAGAGTTTCTTTGTGGGTGAGTGTTCACGTTACTCTTATGGGTGGGGAACCACTCGGAGCTTAGGTGCAGGTCCCAGCTGGCCCCATCCCTGAACTCAAATACTGCTTACCCAGAGAAACCAAGGATGTAGGTGTGTCTGCCTGGTATCTGCATTCTCCTGTGGGCTCAGAGATGGCCATGGGTCCATCACAGGAACCGTGATGACCAGATTGATAGAGGCCCCCAAACCTCCTCCGAGTCCTGTGGATTGGTGGTCAGGAGAAACAGAGAGGTCCCAGAGGACCCTGAAGACACATTTCCCCAGTGGCTCATTGTTTATCTCCGGTACTCTTCTGAGAGCATATTAAAAATTTTAAAATGATTGTGTGTGTGTGTGTGTGTGTGTGTGATATGTAGAAGTCAACAGACAACTTTGTAGAATTTGGTCTCTCCTTCCATCTTCATGTGGGTCCTGGGTTTGAACTTGTGTCTTTAGGCTTGCGTGCAAGCGCTTTATCCACTGATCCATCCTGCCAGTTCCAGAGGCTGCACTTGCAAGTTCTGTTTTGCTGAACTATACAAATGACCTGGAGACTACAGGGGCTTTCCAAGGCCACATGGAAAAGCGACATCCTTGATTTCAGGGCCCTTCCCATGTCCTCCATCAGGGTCCAGATAACCGGCTCTCGCTCTCCTACCCATTTTCACGAGGCACCTTCTGTGCCTCAGCCTCCTACCTCCTATGCACTGAAAGTTAGGGAACCCCAGTTCTCCCACAAGGGTTCCTCAGGCTGGAGCCGTGCTCCTAGCCCAGTCCCCTGTGTCTGCACACGGCCTCCTCACAGGGAAAATGGTTTCCCCAGCAGGAGTGAACCAAGCCTCCGCCAGTCTCCCATCTGCCTCCTTCCCTCTCCTGCTGGAACTTCACACATCTCAGCAGTAGTAAACAAAGCCAAATTGCAGACTCCCTGGCACACATCATAGACAAGTAAGACACCCCAGGAGGAGTCGCTTACCGCTCTGAATTCGCAGGCATGGTGGGATCGATGGAGACCATGGCGTCGTCTGTGGTCAAAAGGGAGATGGTGGTGTTCCTGTAAAACACGCATGTCAGCTTTAACATGTGTGTCAGCTTTAACACGCGTGTCAGCTTTAACACTTGTGTCAGCTTTAACACTCATGTCAGCTTTAACACACATGTCAGCTTTAACACACATGTCAACTTTAACACGCGTGTCAGCTTTAACACTCATGTCAGCTTTAACACGCATGTCAGCGTTGCTCTCCGGCCCCAACCCCAGCTGCACATGGGCCTCAGGTGACAGAGGCCGGAGGGGCCAGGACTTGAGAACAGGGGACCAGGTGTCTTTAGTTAAGGGCAGGTAGGGACAGCTGCTTGTCCTGCAGATACGCACCCCACCCTCCACCCCTTATCAAGTCAAGTGAAAAGGGCAAGTGCATTCTAAGGGCCTGTCAACTTTTAAATAATTTAAAGTGGGAACCAGAGCGAGGATAATTTATTGGGTTGGGAGATGCAGGGAAGCTGCGGTGCACAAAACCTCGCTTTAGACCGGAGATGGGAACCAGTGCTCATCTCGCTGCTTCTGAGCCTGCTCCATCTCTCTCCCAGCCTCTCAGCTAGGGGCTTTTGATAAGCTGATACCTCAGCCAAAAGAACTAAGCCCTCTGACCCTCAGCTGGGAATATTTTTTATAAAAGATTTATTTATTTTATATACAGTATATAAGTACACTCTAGCTGTCTTCAGACACACCAGAAGAGGCCATCAGATCTCATTACAGATGGTTGTGAGCCACCATGTGGTTGCTGGGAATTGAACTCAGGACCTCTGGAAGAGCAGTTGGTGCTCTTAACCACTGAGCCATCTCTAATTAGAAAAGTCCTGTGCCAATACAGGCTGGATTTAGGAAAGAAACTGTGGGGTGAATTTTTTGAAGATTTTGTAGGCTAGGCAACTGCTTTAGTGCATCTTTGAAATGAGTCCCGTGTCTAATACTCCTGGAATCAAAAGTACTTAGTTATTTGTGGCCGGGGCAACTCTAAACACAACAGTCCTCCTTCCTCAACAGTGAGCGAAGGCGTGAAAGGGAAACCCAGCTCTGAAGATGGAGCTCTAGTTGAGCTCTGGGGCAGCTGGACCCTAAGGCTGGGCCAGCGGTCGAGCCAGGACAGAGCTTCCCATGGGTTTTGCTTCACTGATTTAAGAGAAATCACAGCAGAAGCCCGGGGGATTCTTCTGCCCACTAACACCAACTTGTAGCTTCACCCTTGTCTGGTCTGCTGTGGGGATAGCACAGCTCTTCTCACAGAGCACACGGGGAGACACTCACCGAGGTAGGCCGGTGGCGATACAGAACAGGTCCATGATGTCACTGGAGTTGCAGTACTTGCTGAAAACCACCTGCAAAACACAGAAGTTGAGCTGGAGAGTTGGCTCAGGGCATAATGTGCTTCCTACCTAAGCGCGATGACCCAAGTTCAGTCCCTAGAATTTGGGACACCGGTCCCAGTTCTACATGCCGGTCACCCAGGCCAGTGAGAGGTGCTCCCTCAACAAACATGACACACAGCTTCTGGGGAATATCGGCTAAAGTTGATCTCTGGTTTCCCACATGCACATGTGCACATGTGCTGCTACATACATGAACACATGTGTGCACACATACACATATGTGAAAAAGCACAATCCACAGGCAGTGAGGTAGCAGAGCGCCCACTGGTTTCCATGGAGATGCTGGGTCCCACACTCCCTTGCTGTTTGAAACTGAGGGTTACTTTTCAAAGCTGTGGGCTCTCGGATGCCACGTGGGCATCTTTTCATGTGGTCGGTGTATACAGATTGTGGAAATGCTCAGTTCCTTTGTTAGGTGAGAATAAATCACTTGCCCACTTCTTTGTGCCTGCAGTGACCCAGGCTGTGTGCGGCACAAAACTGAAAATGAACTTCCAGGGTACTGCAGCACAGCTAGTCTCCAGTCAGCTCATGGAGAAATTATCGGAGAAGCACACTTAAATTTCTTGATTTTTTCCCCCTCCTTTTTAAAAGATTGCCTTTTAGTCTTTGGGAAATGAGGATTTGGGGCTGAATGACTAGATCAAAGGGGAAATCAGAATCATAAGAAACAGCTGCAAGTCGCTATTTGTCACAGCAAAATGGAAACCGTGTGCACTGTGGCTGAACGCTACAGAGCGTTCAGTTCCCACCCTGTAGGACAGCAAGGGCTTGCCTTGCATCGGCCTGGTGTGTACGAGAGCCCTGATGTGAGCCTCAGCTCTTTTCCTATGGTAGCCTATTTTATTATCATCACTGATTTCTTCTTGTACATAATTAATAAATATTAATATATATTATCTCTATCTATCTATCTATCTATCTATCTATCTATCTATCTATCTATCTATCACATTGCTTTTTTTTCCCCATCCCTCCCTCTCTCCTCTCCTTCCTCTCTCGTCCTGAGGATCAGACCCAGGGCCTCCCATATCAACAGACAGCAGTGGGTGTGTGGGACACTGAGATAACTCACCCAGCCCCTTTCTGAGACAGTGTCACCCTTTCTGAGACAGTGTCACCCTTTCTGAGACAGTGTCACCCTTTCTGAGACAGTGTCACCCTTTCTGAGACAGTGTTACACTGTGAACCATAATTTGAATCCCTGGTCTCCAGCTTTGGAGTGCTGGGATTCCCTGGCACCCCACAAGCCCCACTTTCATTCCATAGACATGTCCCCTGGCTTACTGCAGCAAACACCGTTCAGTCCCCACGTGTAGGAGAGGACAGGGCCGATAAGTCAGTTGTTATTTTTGATGCCCGGCACTGTCTCTTCAGCTGAGTTGCTTCTTGCTCTACTTCAAAATAGTGAAATAGAGCAAAGAGATGACCCTCTCCCATCTTGGCCTTACTCTGACTGGCCGTTTCCCTCACACTGCCCGGTCAGTGATACAAAATGATACAAAAGACACAAAAGCAGAGGCATGTTCACGCCTTGCCCATCCCACCCTTTTGTTTCTGTACCACCGGCCACACTTGTGATCTGCACCATTCATGACTCTGTCCCCAATGTCCCCAGCTCCGGATGCCATTGCAGTTCTCTTCGGACCTACCCTGACTCTTACTTTTTGTTTTTTCTCTCTGGCTCAGTTCTCATCTCATCTTACCCCTGCCACACCCCTGAATAGTGTCATTTTTTCTTTGCTTGGCCCTGCTAGCTCCTGTCACCCACAGGGGCGATCCAACTCTCTGCTGGGCATGGACCTTCCTAGGGCTTGCCTCCTCCCAGGCTGCATCCTGGCTAAGTGTCCCCACTCCAGTCTCTGGCTCTTTCCTAGCCCTCCTTCCCTCTCTTCATCCTGCTATCTACACATGGTGGCAGCATCTTCGGTTCCCACTGTCAGCAGAGCACACTTTTACCCAGTGCCAGTATTAGTATTATTATTATACAGTTAATGTTGCCCAGAGAGTCCTGAGTCAGCTTGGGGTCCTAGCCGTTCAGCCATCAAGGCAGACGGGTCTTGTAGCTCACTGTCTCTGCGGTTTGGTTTTTGATGTCTCACACTAGTATGAGCTAGAGGTGGGGGCAGCAAAGGGGGAGGGGTATGAAGGCCCTTTTTATGATCCATCTTCCCCTGGGGACTTCCAAAAAAAAAAAAAAAACAAAAACAAGGGCGGGGTAAGAGGCGCTTCAAAGTGTGCCTGCAGTCAGAGAAGCAATGGGTCCTGGGCCAGCTCTGGGCTGCTGTGCACAGCACCTGGGTGAGCTAATGTATACTTTGTTTTCACAAGGCTCAGAGGGGGGCCTCTGAGGGGCTGAGAGGCTACAGGATATTGGATGTGAAGCTGCGGACCAGCTATTCCTCTACAAAAGGTCTTGCTCTCCATCTCCCCTGCACAGACACTTAGGGTACCATGTGGTTGGGAGGGGCTTTTCCAGCACTCCACAACCCACAGAACTGATGCTGAAGTTGCATCCTCTCTATAGCTGAGGACCACTTACACCAAGGCCTCTTAGAGCCCATGTGGTATCTACCCTGTGGGACTCTCTGCCCTCCTCGTTTCTGTAAGTAGGAGAAAACTCCCTGACTTCTTTTGTTTTTACTTTACATTTATTTAGTTGTGAATATGCATGTGTGCCATGGCTGCAAGTTAAGTCCCTTTACCTACTAAGCCATCTCTCTGGGTCTCACCCACTTCTTGGTGCCTCAATTTTAAGTTCTGTAGAATGGGCCCACAGAGGCAGCAGCTGTCATCAAGAGACAGCTAGCATGAGTGACAGATGCTGTTTAAGGTTCTACTGTCAAATTTTGTGATTCTGAAGAAGTTCGGTGAAGGACCACACCAGGAACAGTAAATTTCAGACCCCCCCCCAAGCCCAGTCCAGACAGACCTCCATGACCACCTCCATAGGATGTCCAGGATGGGTAGGACAAACAGAAAAACAACAAGGTGAGGCTCTGGACCACGTCCAGCAGAATTCACCCCAGAGCACAGAATGAACCCCAAGAAGATTTTATTGTGTAGATTTTCTAGCTCCACAAAGAAGCCCTTTTTGCTTCTTTGTAAGCAATTTTTTAAAAACAAACTGGTAGTTTTTTTTTTAAACCGAAATGAAA
>NC_034610.1:26383486-26387316 GCF_900095145.1 Mus pahari | reverse complement strand
GAGAGAGAGAGAGAGAGAGAGAGAGAGAGAGAGAGAGAGAGAGAGAGACACTCTCGCTGGGCTGGATCTACCTCAGGCTTTGTTCTGGGACCAGGATCTACCTCCTGACATCATTTCTGACAAATAGCCTAGGGAAGCTGTATAGAAACTTGGAATGAGCAGAAAAGACTCCCGTGGAGTGCTTCCAGCAGAAAGCAGCGACCCCACATTCGTCCAATCCGTGGCCACGATTGCTTCTTTGAGGTCTCTTTTGAACTGGAGGCCAACAGGAGCTGAGCAGAAAGCCTTTGAAACACAGTTCTCTCACGTGAAGGAGAGTCGAGGTTCTTTGGTGTTAATTAGACTCCAGCGGGGCCAACGCCAGGAGAGTCTAAAGGAGTGGGAGAAGCCAGAGGACAGGATGCTGGGATGGCTAGAGTCAGGAGCCATCCCGCCTGGACCAACTGTCTCTGATTACCAAGACCAGCTGGCTGCAGTGGGTGGCTGTGGGAGCCTCAGACGGCCTCGTGAGAAAGGGCACAGGACTGTCTGTCTACATGTTGAGTAATTTTCTAGACCCTTTGTTCCTTACTCAGAAACAGACAGCACAAGGAAATCGAAGTTGAGATTTAAACAAGATACCAAGGCAGCCAGATCCACTGCCTTCCAGCTTCCGGAGACTGACCGGGGCTGCGGCTCACACTCAAGCATGGAAAAATCACCCCAAAGTCTTACGTGAGGCTGGACGGGCAGCGCCATGATATTAAAACCTGGACAGGAGAAGCGACGAGGAAGCAGAGAGCTTCTCACTGTGAACTGGTTCTCCTCTACCTCAGCTGAGACCTGTGAATGTCACAGAGCAGCGTCAGCTGGCAGCCCCTCCCTCACCCCAGTCTCCATGCTGCCCAGAGTTGGCAGAAGCTGAGCACAATCCAAAGAGTGGAGCCAAGAAACAGGTACCCAGGCATGTGTGCGCTCCCTTGGGTCCAGCCAGGGTCAGGGTTTCATCTCAGGCCACCTGGAGGGTATACCCTGGCAGGGCGTATACTGACCCTGGCTACTTAAGTCTATATTCAAGTCAGCCCCCTGCTGTGGGCCTGGTTATAGGCGCAGGGCCGGATCCCCAGCCTGAATCACCTTCTCTCCACACTAGATGCTCTTGTAAACTGTAAGCAAGGCCGTAGCCACAGGACCCTCAGCTTTACCATTCTGTAAATGGGCCAACAGAACCAGGGCGCCCCTGATCTCTCTGGGAAGTAGGGACCAGCAAGCAAAGGGAAGCACCAGGAATGAACTACAGAAGCACAGCTGGCTGAACACTCTGTGGAATATCACACCATCTTGGTTACCCATGGGTCTCCAAGAGTCTCGGAGTTGCCAGATGCCACCAGAATATCTTCCAGCCACATGTTTGTGTAGCACCCAGCTGTATTTTAGTGAGATAATAGTGTCCCCCTGAGGGATTTCCGGGGATGGGGTGGATCTCCTCTGTGCCCACAACTCCCTTGGGGAGGAGCTACCCTTGACCTGGCAAACTATCATTCAAGGATGGACAAAGCTGTGCGTGGTGGAGCACTGTGGCTCTGAATAGATGTTTTGGCCCAGCTCAGTGACTCTTAGGCTGCACAGCCTCTTCTCGGGAGTATAAGAAGGCAAGGGGGTCGGGGAGGGCCAGGGCTCGGGCTAATTGGCAATCATTGGCCCTGTCAGCTTGGCTGGGTAGAGGCCAGTGGTTCTCAACCTTCCTAATGCTGCGACCCTTTAATATAGTTCCTCAAGTTGTGGTGACCCCCAACCATAAAGTTATTTTCATTGCTACTTCCTAATTGTGATTCAGCTCGACCCCTTTGACAAGCCTCTATCTCTAAGAATATTTACATGATTTACAGGAGCTGAGTCACTGGTAGAGACTTTCTGATAAACATCCCTCTGTATGCCTTCTTCCAAAAGATTAGAGAAGCAAGACTTGTAGAGCTGAGCCGGGCGTGGTGGCGCACGCCTTTAATCCCAGCACTTGGGAGACAGAGGCAGGTGGATTTCTGAGTTCGAAGCCAGCCTGGTCTACAGAGTGAGTTCCAGGACAGCCAGGGCTACACAGAGAAACCCTGTCTGGAAAAAACAAAACAAAACAAAAAAGACTTGACTCCTCCTCCTGGCACTTTCTCTGTCCCCTGCGATTCTTCATCATCTCAAAGATAGCCCAGGATGTGTTCAGTCTACTTCTTTGTCTCTCTGCTATGGACACTTCCAGATGTAGTCGGTTTACACAGATTGGCCTTAAGCCAGCGACCACCAAAAACTGGGTTTCTAAACACGGGCCTGTGTGGTACTACAGTTAGGAAATTTTCCCAGGCCCCGGGGCAAATTCGATAATCAAACAGCAACTGGGGTTTGGGTTGAGCTGACAGGCTGGGAAGGAAAACCCAAAGCAAACTTAGTCTGAGCAGCAGCCCCACAGCAAGCAGCCCACCCCTACCCCCAGGGAGCCGCAGTGCCTGGGAACTTCCTCTGTGGTCCAGCTACGCTCCATTAAGACACACCATCCTGCAAGGCTGGGTGGGAACTGGGCTGACATGAGTTTTGCTGAAAGCCCATGCTACCTTTCAAAACTTTTTTTTTTATTATTATTATTTTTAAATCCATGCTGGGCAAGTCCCACTGAGGAGTTAGCTGCTGGAAAACACACAGCTTTTTATGTCTCTTAGTTACCGGAACCCTGATGGTAGAATGTTTCAGTCAATTGCCTTAGCAACAATGTTTCACCATGTCTCTTTGAACTCAGAGTAACAAATCCCCAGGAAAACCCTCTTCCTAGGGGTTCTGCAGTCTCTGCTCAGCAGCTCCACAGCTACGGTGGAGGACCATAGCTCAGGGTGCTGGGATCTTACAGTGTCCATTTCTCCTGCTGCTCGATTCCCAGCCCACCCTCACCCACAGACCCTCGAATTTCAGATTAACCATTTGAAAAGTCTTACCCGTTTGTTCTCTTAACTTGATAGTGGTGTTCATTGAGCCTCTGTGTCAAGCTAGCATTGGGAGGCAATGGGGTGAGAAGTCAACCATACTGGCCCCAAGGGATCAAAGCAAATACTAATGACGATTGAATTGGTAACAAAAGTAAAGGGCAAGTCTCCTGGTGGGAATGACCCAGTGCTTTCTGGGGCGACTGTCATATGTTATCCCCACACCCTGTCCTGTAGAACACTGTTCTCCAAGACTGTCATGGCCTTAGGGCCTTGAAATCAGGGCAGCTGTAATCACAAGGAACCTTCTTGATCTGACCTATTAAGACTCTTATAGAGGTCTGGAGAGATGGCTCAGCGGTTAAGAGCACCGACTGTTCTTCCAGAGGTCCTGGGTTCAAATCCCAGCAACCACATGGTGGCTCACAACCACCCCTAATGAGATCTGACGCCCTCTTCTGGTGCATCTGAAGACAGCTACAGTGTACTTATGTTTAATGATAAATAAATCTTTGGGCTGACGCCAGCAGGGCTGACCAAATCGAGCAGGGTTGACCAGAGCAAGTGGGGCCAACGAAGGAGTGGGGTTGACTGGAGTGAGCAGAGGTCCTAAAAATTCAGTTCCCAACAACCATAGGAAGGCTCATAACCATCTGTACAGCTACAGTGTACTCATATACATAAAATAAAATAAATAAGTCTTTTTTAAAAAAAATAGTCAGAGGCCAACCTCAAGTATCATTTAAAAAAAAAAAAAAGACTTATAGAAAGCCAGGAAGGTCATTAGACCCTCAGTGGTGAGCCTGCCTCTTCCTGCGCTGTGGCTGGGCCAACTGAAAATGGGGGCTAGAGTACACAGGAGGTAGAGGGTTAACTGAGGTGGGGGCT
>NC_034610.1:26381610-26383206 GCF_900095145.1 Mus pahari | reverse complement strand
GAGTCAGATCTTGTTAAGGATGGTTGTGAGCCACCATGTGGTTGCTGGGATTTGAACTCTGCACCTTTGGAAGAGCAGTCGGGTGCTCTTATCCGCTGAGCCATCTCACCAGCCCCTGAGAAGAGATTCTTGGTGATATGTGTGGAACAAATCGAGTCCAGGAAAGAGGAGCGCCCGAATCCCCTAGGTGAACCACGACTCTCTTGGTGCTTAGCGTGTGTTGTTATGTGTGTGTGTGTGGGGGGGCGGGTTGTAAGATGCCATGCTGGGAAACTGGATGCAGGAAACCCTGATCCCACTGCGCTCTCTCTAGAGCTTCCTATAAAGCCACCATAGTTCTCGGGGTAACACTACATATGGGTTCCGAGGTGTTATGGAGGATGCCAGCTAAGGAACGGGGTCTCCTAGCAACCCTAGAGGTGAGCCGTTAGGTTAGGTAAGGCGCAGGGCCTTTGACTCAGAATCCCATTGTCAGGGAGAAATAACAGCAACAGTAAAAGCACTGACCTCACACTGGCCAGACACCATTCCGGTACAGCCCGCCGATTAGCTCATCCAACTGTCCCAGCAAACCAGGCCACCTCCTGGATTCATGACCACCCCACTGCTCGGCACAGCACCCCGCCAGCCGCTGGGGAAGCTCCTCTGGTGCCGTTCACCACAAACACACAGAATGAAAACCATATGGGTCTCATAAACAGTGAGATGGTTTCAGTTGAGTGCATCTCCAGACAGAACGCTACAAATGCGTTCAAATGGTTTCTCTGAAGGCCATTTAAGACAGCAGTGGGAAAGTTGCCGATGGGAGGCTGTGTAGAAAAAGAAAGACACACATGCACGCGTGCACACCTGCATGATCACCCTGCAACCGGGGTCCTGAGGTAGCAACAGTGGCTCTTTGGGTACTAGGGTACTGGATTCTTTTATTTTCATCCTGATAATCCTCTGCATTTCCCCAGTCTTCGATCATGCGTACATGGTGGCTTTTATAACCGAGGAGAAAGTTATCTTGCTCTAAGCTTAGGCCGGTCTCTGATGAAGGGGCAGCTGTGAGCAAGGGGCTCTGTATGTGTGTATATATATAAGTCTCAAGTGAGGAGAGAGGGTCTTTCTTCTCCACTTTTATTCAGAGCGAAAATTCCTTGGCACAAAGCCAAGAACAAAAGAAAATTAAACAGTGAACCCGAGGATGGAGGTTGGGACTTAAATAGCATATGGCTGGGCGTGGAGACTGTATGTATGAGCAGGAGGGATCCAGAGAAAATCAGAAGGGAGGAGAGGCATTGGAGAGGCTCTGGTAGAAGGCACAGACTCCAAAGCAGGGTTGGTGGTTCTTTAGAAAGGCAAGCAGGGGTGCTGGAGCCACTGTCGCCAAGCCCAGGCCACGCTGCTTCTGCTCGCCCGTCGCCCCCCCATCGTGCACTAGCGGTCTCAAAAGATTCAAAGTCCAAGATGGCAACACTCAAGGACCAGCTGATTGTGAATCTTCTTAAGGAAGAACAGGTCCCCCAGAACAAGATTACAGTTGTTGGGGTTGGTGCTGTTGGCATGGCTTGTGCCATCAGTATCTTAATGAAGGACTTGGCGGATGAGCTT
>NC_034610.1:26375073-26380265 GCF_900095145.1 Mus pahari | reverse complement strand
CAGCGTGTATGTCCATTATGCATATCTTGTGCATAAATGTTGTACAGGATATTTTATGTATTATGTCTGTCTGTAGTGTGCTTTGCAATATGTGAGATGTAAGATCTGCATATGGATGATGGAACCAACCACTCAAGTGTCATGCCAATGAGAACACCAAATAAACCTTGAACAGTGAAAAAAAAAAAAAAAAAAAAAAAGAAAGGCAAGCAGGGGCTGAGCGTGGTTTTACAAAGACCGCGGGCCTTGAGACAGCGGTCTCAAGGGTGTGCAGACCAAAGGGTACAACAAGGTCTTCCTAATGGTCGTACTGATTTCAGAGAGGGACCCCTGTGAGTCCACGCCTCAGGAGCTCCCACCACATGTTCAACATTCCAGAGACCCGAGTGTCCCAGGTGACTCTCCTGGTGAGTCCCAGGCCACTGTCCACAGGTATTCAGGCCTCTCCAGGCCTATAGAAGCTAAACAGACAGGATCACTCTAGTCCAACTTTATGGGACAGGGGATTGTCTTAATTTGAGAGCTGCCATGACACATGAAGGCAAAGTGACCCTGAGACTGACAGGAGTCTACAGTTGCCACCTGGGCCCCCAATTCCAAACACAAGGCCACACATGTCCTTCCTTATTGCTGCTAGTACTATACTGAGTGCTAGAAACATGGCTTGCAAAGTAAGTGATATTTCAGACATGGTGCTTAATGACCTGTACCTGCTTTAAATATTAGACCCATGTACATGCCTGTGAGAAGAAAATGGGTCAGTTTTGGGAACTGGACAAACTTCTGCCCTCCCCTCCCCAGCCATTAGGGCTGAGGAGGGTGAGACCCTGGCAGCAAGGACGGTCTACAAGCAGAGACTTCTGAGGGCCTGTGGCTGGCTGTGCCCCACCTCAGCAGACTCAGGACTGGCTATAGCTTGTGCTCTCCTGGCTGTCTCGAATCCCCAGGATTGCTTTGCTCAGGTGCTGGGGTTATGCACTGGTTTAAGGACATGTATGGCAGTAAAGCAAGGAGAGAGAAATCTGGCACATGGATTCAGGAAGGCTTGAGCAGCGCAGATGTCTTAGCCCCGCTAAGGCCCTGATTCTCCAGGTGGAAAGCCAAGACCATCCCACCTTGGCTATAGGCATGCTGTGAGAACTCACCATGTGGATGAGAGCTTTACATAGCAACTGAACAGCTGGTGGAGTGGCAACTGTGACTACAGGAAGGACCACTTAAACCCAAGTATCTTAGCACGTCAAAGACCATTTCACGGGCTGGGGAGATGGCACAGCGGTTAAGACTGCTCTTCAGGAGGTCATGAGTTTAAATCCCAGCAACTACATGATTGCTCACAACCATCCATAATGAGATACAAATAAAAACAAACCAAAAAAACCTATGGGCTGGAGCCAGCGGGGGCTGGAGCAAGAGGGAAAGGGGGAAGGGGGAGGGAAAGACCATTTCACAAGCAACAGACACCAAGGACATGTGACCTCAGCCTGCCAGCCAGGATTTCTGGGAGTTTCCATCAGTGGGGGACAAGAGGAGGCCAGTTCCAGAATTCTGTCAACAAGGCTGTCCTTGCTCTAAGTGGCCCACTGACCTCTACTGAACAGTCACTGTGTCCCAGAGGATGCTGGAAGACAGAAGGGCTTAGTAAGAACCATGACTGAGAATCAGTAATATTCCAATGGTGGCAGGTGAGCAACCAGTCTGAGCTCCCTCCAGGAGGGTTGAGGTCTCCCCTAGTTTAGCAAGCAGGCTCTAGATGGGGAGGTCCTTCCCACAGGCCTAGACAAACCCATAGGCATATGCACAGGGTATAGGCCCTGGCAGCCTCCAAGCCCCAACTCTCAATGAGGACCATTAGGGCACATTTTGTGTCCCTTGGTTTTATGCTGCATAATAATAGTTCTATCAACATTGCCATGGCCATTATTATCAAGAGCTATTGGGGCAGAGACAGTTCTCAAGCCAGAGACGGAGCAAGTGGACCTCAGGAGCCTAATGTATTATTAGCTGCACAGATGTAGGCGCGGAAGGATGGAGTAGGTACAGGTCCTGATGCAAGCTTGAGTTGCATGTCTCCGAGCCCTGGATGCCAGATCACTGGTGGTGTCTAAAGATGGTTCAGTTGCTCAGTTGGGGAAGAAGGGGCCTCCCAGTTCTGAGCCACGATATCCCACCCAGGGTGGATGCACGATTCAGGTCTGCCTGACTCTCAACTGCTGGTATTTAATGCTACATCCTCGGAGTGAGTATTGATTTAGCGCCTTCCTCCATGGAGAACAAGCCAATTCATGGTCCTTTTACTTTGTCCATCACAGATGGATTCATTTTCTAAAGCTTTTGCCAGCTATTAAGCCTTTACATAAGCCTCTGTGGGCTTGTCGGGCTTTGCCCATCCCCAAAGCTGCCAGAGCCTCTCAGGCTGGTTGCTGGGTGAGTGAAAACCAGCTGGGCCTTGTAGAACAGCCAACTCCAGCACAGGGGCATTGTCTGCACATTTCTGGATGGATTAAAAGGTGTGTGTGTGTGTGTGTGTGTGTGTGTGCGCGAGCACGTGTATTCTACTACCTTTACAGTGCCTGAGAAACAAGTGTTTAACATGAAAATATTTAATATCGAGACCAGTACCAAAACTGCATATTCTATCCCCAAATAAAAACATGTTTACCAAAGAAGACATTGCAAGCTATCTATGTATTGCCTGTCCATCCATCTGCCCACCTGCTTATCTGTCTTAACACCTATCTCTCTGTATTCCATTATCCATCTGCCCATCCATGCATCGTCTATCCATCCATCTATTCACTATTTATCCTAAGACCTACATCTCTGTCCATCATCAACCTCATCTGTCTCTCCATCCATCCATTCACTCATCCATCCATCCATTCCCCATCATTCATTTATCCAACTCCCCATCCATCCATTCCCCATCATTCATTTATCCAACTCCCCATCATCCATTCATCCAACTCCCCATCATCTATTCTACCACCCACCCATCTAACCACTCACTAGCTACACTAATACCTTTATCTCCATCCACATCCATCTTATTATTTATATCTCCATCCACCCACTTAGTCATTGCCTACCGCTTATCCATCTGGTCTATCATCTATTCAACCATCCATCCACCAACTAGCCTAACACTACTTATCCATTCACCTACCTAGCATCAGCTACCTTACATCAATCCAATGACGCATCCATCTCTCCACCCATCCACCCACCTACCCACTGCCCATCCACGTTTGATTTTTCACCTCCAATTATAAATTCTACATGTAAATTTCAGCCCTCTGTTCTTCCTGAGCTGTCTCATGCTTTGGAGTGCTTAGCAATGATGTCATATCCAAGATGGTTACAGCTAACCAGCAGGCAATCATGCTGTTTTGTTTGCTAAAATAAAAACTGTATTAGGCCTCATTTCCCTTTCTAATGCAGGAGATATTTTTCTGGTCATTGCGTTTGAAAAGGAGTATGAGATGATAACAGAAATTTCCATTTATTACTGTGTGCCAGACCTATTACTGAAATTATCTCTGGAGGAGGGGGGCTTGGTTCTTGGGGCAAGATCACACGTGTGCTAAAGTGGAAGGAGGTGAGACTTAGCTTTAGCTCCCCACTCCCAGCTCCACGGGGTTCCAGCATCTGCCTGCTGGCTCCACCACTGCTTAGCCCCCCTGTCCAATGGCCCGACCACCAAGCTCTTGGTAGACATTATTTTTTCCCTGTGTTTCGTGGTACAACTCTAAATGTAAGGGTTGCTTATTAAGACAAACACAACGTGATAAGTGCACAGAAGAAAGCTAACAGCAATCCGCCCTGGTCAGGTGCTGGTGTGGAAAGTGATGTCTCATGGGCGGGGTGTCGGCAGTACCCTCTTTTCACCATTTACTGAAACTTGTGGTGCTTCTGATACCTAAAGCACCCATCTGGAGTGGATACTCTTATTTTGCAGACTCCAAGGCTCAGAGAGTTAAATAACTTTCCCAAAGCCACACAACAAGGGCAAGGGAAAGAAATGAAGGGCAATCTACAGACAGAGTGATGTCCCACAGGAAGTGGGATTCAGCAACTCCTGCAACGGCAGCTGTGAGCTGAATGAACCCACAGCGCACTTAGCGCATGAAGGAGAACAGTCAAGTCCAGAGCTGCCTACATGAGAAGCTGATGTTCTGTGTATACCCAGCCCCAGATATCCTGCCCTCCTCCCCAACCCCCTGTCCCTAGAGAGATCATGAAATGGGAGACCCAGATAGGCCACTGTGTGAGCCAACTTTCCCTTCCTGAAGCAAAGAGCCAGGACAGTCAGTTTACTAACTGCCTTGCAGTTTAGTGGTTCTAGTCTGCAGGTGGCCAGCAGTGAGGAAGCATCCTTGCGGGGCAGTGAGCTACATCATTGCTTGTCTTATAGAAATGATATGAAAGGAAGAGGAGGGCACCCATCCCCAACATCTCCTTTGAGAGCACATACTTCCAGTGTCCTATGTACCCCCATTAGACTCCATCTCCTGATGATCCCTCCACCTCCCAATGCCGTCCCAGGCTGGAGACCAAGGCTCCAACACATGGGCCTTTGAATACTCATATCAAACCACGCCATCCAGTTGATGGAAGACATAGTTCTGAGGTAGTGTACCAAGACTTTCCTACCCCCAGGGTGGGAACAATGCTGACTCCACCTGCTTCCAATTTCGTCCCTGAGCCCAAGAGGTTGGAGGGGGGGGGGTATATCAGCCTAGAAAGACCCAATTATACTGCAAAAGGAGTCTATCGTCAGGGTTTTTGGTCCCATACCAGCTCTGACCCTGAGCTTGGGACAATGGTGTACTGGCCGGTTTTGTGTGTCAACTTGACACAGGCTGGAGTTATCACAGAAAAAGAAGCCTTCCTTGAGAAAATGCCTCCATGAGATTCAGCTGTAAGGCATTTTCTCAATTAGTGATCAAGGATGGGAGGGCCTATTGTGGGTGGTGCCATCCCTGGGCTGGTGGTCCTGGGTTCTATAAGAAAGCAAGCTGACAAAAACAAAACAAAACAAAACAAAACAAAACAACAAAAAAAAACCAACCAAACAACAACAACAAAACAGCCGGGCAGTGGTGGCACACGCCTTTAATCCCAGCACTCAGGAGGCAGAGGCAGGCGGATTTCTGAGTTCGAGGCCAGCCTGGTCTACAGAGTGAGTTCCA
>NC_034610.1:26341962-26374958 GCF_900095145.1 Mus pahari | reverse complement strand
GTTCCTACCCTGTGTGAGTTCCTGTCCTAACTTCCTTTGGTGATGAACAACAGTGTGGAAGTGTAAGCTGAACAAACCCTTTCCTCCTCGGCTTGCTCCTTGGTCCTGATGTTTGTGCAGGAACAGAAGCCCTGACTGAGACAGATCTCCACAGAGTATGTACTGTAATGTGACACTCTACTATCCAGGAAGACATTCGAGTTGGGAGCATCAGGCAATGCTAACGGGCAGATGTTACACTAGTCTCTCTGATGGGCTACAACCCCAAAACTCTCACCAGTAGAAGAGTCTGGTGTCTATGGGAATCCCATTTTGGGAAGCTGGGCAAGGCCTCTCGACCTGCTGAACTTCCTCCAGCTTCCCAGGTTGCCTGGCTGCCAGCAGACTCCAGGACCTGTGTCCCTGCCTGCTCTGCGGGTCTCAGGATCCTCTGCTTGGATTGGTCTGTCATGCTTGATGCACTTGTCTCTCTTGTCAAAGCTCTGGGTCACTTTGCCTTTTTTTTTTTTTTTTTAACACTTTTAGTGTCTGAAGCCAATGCCACCGCTATAAATAATGAATCACAGGAGCTAACTAGAAAGAGAGAAAGCGAGATCAAAAGACCAAGAAACGTGCTCTGCAGAGTTCAGAGCACAGGACTGGTTTGTGGGGGACATCACTGTGGCTTTCCTAGTGACAATCTAGTGTCCTTCTTCCACCAGGTTGCCCCTAGAATCCTGGCTTCAAGACAGCACCCAAGAACAGAGCAGTATGAAGAAACAGAATTCTTGAGAGAATCCTTTGCAGCTCTCCTCAACCCAAGACTCAGCAGAGAGCTTTGAGACCTCAGGCCACGCTATGGCTTTTCAGTATTTCCCAACGGCTAAAGGCTTGTCCCCAGCTGATAAAGGCACTGAGAGGTGGCAGAACCTTCAGCAGATGTGGCCTCATTGGTGGAAGGAGGTCACCCGTGGTATGCCCTTGAATGGACACTTGGACTCAGCCTCTTCTCGGCCTGTTCTCTGCTTCCTACCCTCCACGAGGAGAGCAATTCTACCCTACCACAAGATGCCCACCATGATGTCCGACCTCCCCATTGGCCAAAGTGATGGTGCTCAGTAGTCATGATGAAAACCTCTAGAAACTTTCCTCCTTAGAAACCATGATAGAAGGCTGGGGAAGACAGGCAGTCATGAATCCCACCATTACTAGTTCCAGTGGGAAAGATAAGGAGAGCGCTTCCACCGGAGAGCCACAGGAGGGAGGCGCTGTTTATTCAATGAGCCCAGAAACAGAGGCAGACAGTCTTCGTTATTCCCTTGGGGTTGAAGGGAAAGACCAAGCTACATGGATGATGGTCAGAGAAGCAGCAGGAGGATTCATGGCAGTGGTGCCATCGAGGCTCTAAAGAGGGCTCAGGTGAGGCTGGTAAGGGACACCTGCTGGGAGCCGAGGGTCTAAGACCTCAAACCGAAACTCCCATGATTAGATCTCCCATGACAGGTCTGAAAAACAGGTAGAGCTCTCCTTCTAGAGAGGGACTAGTGATGGCTTCGTGGCCTGGGTCCCTCAAATGTCACCCTACACTCATAGAGCCAGGGTTAGTATGTGTTGCTTTCAGTATATTTAAATTCCCCTCGAAGTACTGTGCTCCACCCATCCGTCCAGCTAAGGACCATGTCCACACTGGTCCCTCTGTTCTACCTGCCAGGAACTTCACCATCTCTCCCTTTCGATACCAATGGATAGCACCCCTCCTCTACAGATTTGGTTTCTGAATAGTTAGGCCCAATAGGCTAGTAGGCATCTGGGGGGGCTGGGAGGGGGCTCCCCAGAATGTTTTTGCCTGCAAACACTCTAGGTCTTTGCATTTCCCTTATCTGGCCTTCCGTGAGCCAAGAGGGTGGCGAGGCAAGTGTATGTAGCAAGAAGTCCTGAGTGGGAAGGCGACTGTCCCAGTATGGGGAGAAACAGGCACGGGTAGCCTGGGCTACAAGACAGCAGAGAAGCCACCACAGATGGGAGCTGGGGTCACCATAATATCCCTGGTGACCTGCGTCCATTCCTTTTTTTTTTTGTCACTTAGGACTCCAGAAGCTGGGAGATGGACAGGGAGGTTTCTACTTCTCTAAAGAGACCCTTGGGGGCTGGACCGTGTCTCCCTCAAACCCATGGACACCCGAGACAAGGGCTTCACAAGGTGATGGAGTGACAGCTGTGGTAGTGAGAATGTTGGAGAGATTTACCACAACTGATAACCTTCCAGGAGGCGAACAGGGCCCAGGCACACACATACAGAATGACCCGGGAAGATACTGCTTGCAAGCCAAGGAAAGAGGCCTCGGGAGGAACCAGCCTTCCTTGAGACACTATGACCTTGGTTGGACCTTCAATCTCCAGGACTCCCTTTCTATACTGAAGCCCCCTGTGCAGTAAGACAAGCCCCCTTTCTCCTCTAAACTGCTTCGGTCATTGTATTCTGTCATTATAGCTGAAATGTGACTGATCCCCACCATGCTGCCTCTGGAGGCTCCTCCCTGCACCTGGAGTCGCTGAACTACTCCATTCGCCCTAGCGATGACGACACAGACAACATCACCTCCCACACTGGCCTAGTCACAGGGGCCCAGGGGAGAATGTGTCCCACAGACTGTGGTTGTTCGAATAAGATGCCATCCACCGTCTAGGGTGTTTAAATACTTGATCCCCAGTTGGAGGGAGTATGTCAATAGGGTGGCCTTTAGAGTTCATGGTCCTGCACTGCTACCACTAGCTTCAGGCTTGCAGTTCCAGGTGTGAACTAGTTCCAGGTGTGAACAGCATCTAGCTCCGGCCACCATGCCTGCTGCTCCCCAGCCATGCCTCTTCTCCACAATGGACTCTCAGCTCTGGTCCTGTAAGCCAAATAAACCCTTCTTTCTATAAGTTGCTTTGGCTCTGGTATTTTGTCACAGCAATGGAAAAGTAATCGATACAGACTCCCAGAGGCAGTGTGGTCACCAGCTAGCTCCACAGTCAGACTCTAAGCTGTGACTTTCCTGTCCTTTAGCAACGGTGGCACCCTCGGCTCTCACAGTGAGTCTCAGATGTTTCCAAGCACACACAGTCAGTTCTTTTCGAGCTTTTAACCACAGCTTAAGCTCTGATTCAGCCCCACAGGACTGGTGTGACTTTGCTCCGTGAGCAGCAGGCTGCAGCTGTGTCCTGGCCATGGGCTCCTTAGAATGTGAGTTCCAGGTTGAGACACACTGAAGCCTACTAGGCAGTAATGCCAAATGTGCCCCTCTTCTGGCTGTGTTTGAAACTAGAGAAACGACTGCGGAGGAAGGCATCATGGGAGACAGCCTGAGTCGACACCGATCATTGGTCAACACCAATGATCACTTAATCAAAATACATAACTAACTAACTAACTAAATAAATAAATAAAATCAGCTGTATGCCGCCGGCTACCTGACTATAAACGGACCCATGTGTCTACTTGGACCCTTCTTGTGGTGACTTCTAGACTCTCAGCTCAAACTACTTTGGAGGAACAGCCTGCCCACCATGCCAGAGTCCTGGGCTAAACAGATTCTCAACTTCCACCACTCTACAGGTGGGCTCTGTTTTCCCAAAGCCCCATGGAAGGCTGGCCAGCCCCAAGAGGCTGTCAGCGAGGGGCTGGGAACTTGTTCAGGGGCCAGGTGGCAGTACGGTAGAGTGGAAATCTTCCTTCCACACAGTCCCTTTCACTGCCAAGTTGGCTTTGCCCATAGAACCATCACTCAGCTCCTGGGCAATGCTTTCAACCCACAACACACACACAAATGAACCTGAAGCCCACAGCCAGGCATATGAGGTCTGTGTGTCTTGTTCTACCCGTGCCTTTGGTGGGGCTATCTTCCTATCTGGCCTCCTCAGTGCCATCCAGTCATGGAGACTGGATATAGGGAGAGGGTACCAGGGCCCAGACCTGGTACAGAGTCCATGTTTCACAGAGAGCAAGCTGCTTTTCTGCTAGAGAAAGTGCTAGAAAACTGAAGTGCTAGCCACAGGGCACTGAGAGGCAAGGTAGGACTGCTGAGCCACACATTTAACAATGTTACATATAGTTTATCGCAATTAGAAACAAATCAGACAGCAGGTCTAAAGGGCAAAGAGTAACAGCTGCAGGGAGTTTCTGTTTGGGACAGACGTTCCCAGGTCCCAGCGTGTAACTGGAAAAGAGGCCTAGAGGTGTGCAGGGTGAGACAGAGAGGTTACGTACAAGTGCACACTCCCTGTGCTCCCAGCATGAACACCAGCTGCCTGCGCTTGGGGTACGCAGGAGATGCAACACCGCGGGCTGTCAGAGGTCATGATCACTTCTTAGACCCTAGGGGTCGGTCAGGTCACAGAGCACAGTTTCTGTGGGTGGCATTGCCAGGCTGTGGTGAGACTCCTGGGAGGTTGAAGCTCCAGTGCTCAGGGCAGGTCTTGAAATGGAGCCATCAGGGCAAGGACCCTGCGAGGAGGTGGCTCTCTGGTGACTCAGTCAACCCTCTTACCCCACCCCCGTCTCTCAGGGGGTGCAGCTTGCTGGCTTACTGGCAGCCTGATGACTGGATGGGAGGGGGCTTTCTTGTGACGTGAGGGGCCATGGGATACACCCGCCACTCAGTCAGTCCGTCATCGGGGCAGAGTTCAGCCCGGATGCCCCGAGGTGCTCCCATTGCTGGCACTGATGATGTCCCAACATCATCTCTGGGTTGCATGTCAGCTCTACTGGGCATGACCTTCCTACGCTCTCGAGGGACTCCACCAGTGACCAGAGCTGTGCTTTACACATTCTGAGGCCAGATGGGCCCTCACCTGGAATGCACTCCGGTGAGGTCTCTGGCCCCTTTGACTCTGGGCATGAATTAGTCCCAGGGGTCCGGAGTACAGGGTCTTTGGTCTTCCTGTTTGTGGCTGCTTTGGGGCAGATTCGGTGGCTTAGGGGGAATTGTGAGAGCCAGGATGCGCCACAGCTTCCTCTGGGACCTCAAACTTGCCAGGTCTCCGGGAGGGAAAGGTCACTTAGGCCTAAAGAGCAGCTGGACATCACCTAGTCCCTCAGGTCTCCACCTGCCCCAAGAGTCACCAGCCTCTGCACAGTCCCTTTGTAGGACTGTCACCACCTTCCCATTTCTCCAGAGAAGAAAATAATTTTCACATCTGTCCTGGTTAGGTTATTTATTTATTTATTTATTTTTTTGGAGGGGGAGTGGAGGGAAGACAGGGTTTCTCTGTGTGGCCCTGGCTGTCCTAGAACTCACTCTGTAGACCAGGCTTCAGACCTAGAACTCAGAGATCCACCTGCTTCTGCATCCCGAGTGCTGGGATTAAAGGCGTATGACACCACCACCTAGCTTTGTCCTGGTTAGTTTTTACTGTCAACCTGACACCACCAAGAGTCCCCCTGGAAGGGAGAGTCTCAAGGGACTGCCAGATCAGATTGGCCTGTGGCCATCTCTATGGGGGAATTGCTTTGATTGTTGATTTGAAGTAGGAGGTCCCAGCCCACCAGGAGCTATGCCATGGACAAAAAGGCCCCGACTGTATAAGAAAGCAAGTAGAGTTGGGTGTGGTGGGGTGTGCCTTTAATCCCAGCACGCAGAAGGCAGAACATAAACCAGGGCGGGTGATCCAGTAAGCTGCACTTCTCCATGGTTTTCAATTCCTGCCAAGACTTTCCTCGGAGATGGACTGTGACCCAAAGCGTAAGCCAAATGAATCCTTTCCTTTCCAAGTTGTGTTTTGGTCATGGCGTTTGTCACAGCTGCAGAAACCAAAGTAGGACACCACCTCCCAGTCGGCAAGAGCAGAATCAAACGCTGCAAAGGAGCAGGGACACTGCTCTGTAACCATCAAGATCAGAGTCATCTCTTTGTGCCACAGGGCAACGCCGATGTTTCCAGAGGGCTGAAGTCATCAGCAGTGACCTCTGGCAGTGTCAGGCTGGGGTGGAGCCTGTAGCGCCCCTTAGAGAGCAAAGGTCGTTGGGAATGTTTGGCTTAAGAGGAGCCTCTGATCAAAGCTGGGCACAGAAAGAGGGACCAGGGGCTGGTGTCTGATTTCTCAGTGACCTTCCAAGGTCCCCTTAGGATGATCCTACTGTGGCCCATGAGGCCCTTAACAGCAGTTTGCTTATTGCAAAGGAAACTGAACATTGAGGTGGTCTTGCTTATCTTCACAGCTAGGGCTGATCCTGGCAGAGACCCAGAGGGCTATCTCAGGCTAGTGGTCAGGATAGACACAGACCTGGCCATCCGTATGGCCTCTACTCCTTCCCTAGCTTCACACTGGGCCCCTGAAAGACGAGGACGCCTCTCTTCTTCTGCTCACTGCACTCAAGGTGCTGCGTCTGTTATCTGTCTAGAGGGTCTAAGACAGAAACATAGCATAGGGAGACACGTGGGTCGTTCTGCAACTGCTAAGGATGAGCCAAGGGGAGCCACTGGACCTGCTCTGAGGAGGGAGAGGACAGCAGATATGAGAAAGAGAAGGTGAGGGGCTGGAGAGATGGCTCAGTGGTTAAGAGCACTGACTTCTCTTCCAGAGGTCCTGAGTTCAATTCCCAGCAACCACATGGTGGCTCACAACCATCTGTAATGGGGTCTGATGCCCTCTTCTGGAGTGTCTGAAGACAGCTACAGTGTACTCATATAAATAAAATAAATAAATCGAGAGGGGGCGGGTCAGGCAGTAGCAAGACAGCCACTGTGTGTCTGGATGGGCAGGCCCACCTATTCCAAAGTGAGAGGGCAAGAGCGGCTATCCTAGGGAAGGATAGGACAGTCAGAACCAGGGGACACTGTAGGTGGCCCGATGCTTACCACAGGGCCGAGCCGAGGCAGGCACATCCTTCAAACAGCAGAAGGTGGAACCACCAAAGAGATGGCGCCATAGGCTCAAAAAGGCCTAGGCAGGGCAGAGGATGCCAGAGAAGCACAGAGCAGAGAACCACAGTCCCAGTGAGCGACCCAGCAGGGCATGCGGGGCGGAGAACCCTCAGTGCAGAGGGGAGCTGCACCAAGGAGGAGACAGCAGGTGAGAGCCTGTCAGGCCTATAAAGATACGATAGGACCAGGCTGGGTGGCACCCAGGAGTATGGTGCCAAGCCCCAAGCAGGCCTTGGCACCTTGAGCTCTGCGCTCTGGCAGGACAAAGGCCAGGCAGCCACATCCCCAGAGACAGTCCATTTCCAAACCAGGGTACTGACCAGCTTCCTCATGCTGCTACTGTGCCCTGCCTGTGGCTTTTCCCATTTCAGACAGAAACAGCTCAGCAAAACTCAAGTGGCTGTTTCCATTGTAAGACCAGGGTTCCGGCTGCAGAGATGGCTGGAACAAAGCCACAGGCAGCTTAGAGTGGCTGAGGAGAGGCGTTACCAGACCAGGGCCCAGGCCCAGGCTCCAACAAAGGCTCCCAAGCATCCCCCTTGCTCAGCCACTGGCTTTTCAACCAACCCAAGGCCGGTTGGTGAGGCCCCCCAAAGACCTCTTATGCTCCCCCCACAAATCTGCAAACCCAGGTCTGGTGAAACTACCAGGCAGGGGCTCTCTGGCTCCCTGACTTAAGTGCCTCATGGTTGTCATCCCTACGTGGGAATGCTCTGTGCTCTCGTCCTCTGCAGATAAGATAAAGGACCAAGTACTGAGGTCTGGGGGGTATGAACCTCCCCTCCCCCTCAAGTGGAAAACTAAGGAAGCGCATAAGAGAATTCTCAGAGCAAAGACAGAGGAGGCCCCCTCTCTAGAGAGCAGACCCAGGTCCTAACTCCCTGCTTCCTTAATGGCTTCCTTGAGGGCCTCTTGGCTCTTGTGTATATGTTCTGGCAAGCCTAGGACCAGTGGGACAGTAATGTAGGGCCACACTGCTCCTTTGGCCACTTGGAAGACTTTAACCCAGTATGCCCTAAATGCTTCTGGGTCTACATGATGGGAGCCTTCCCTATCTTTACAAAGGAAGGACGCCAATCCATGAGGTCCCATCAGTAATACAGACCCTGGCATGTCCTTCTGTAACATGTTAGCCAGCTGAAAATAACTTACAGTACCTACCATTCGCGAGTCTGCCATCCCCAGGTCAGAGGGGTACCTACCATTCTCGAGTCTGCCATCCCCAGGTCAGAGGGGCAGTGATGGCTCCTACAGGCTAATGCAGTACCTTGAGTATCTCCATCACGCTGGTCCCTAACCTCCAACATCCAACTTTAGGGCGTGTGTGGCTCTCCGGCTACCTGGACTACATGCCCACCCCACCCTCACTTCACAGCTGAGAAAACAGACGTAGCAACTAACCTAATCGAGATGGGAAGTGAAGGTCCCTGGAAGTGAGACCCTGAGGACGCATGGTGTCCGCCCACCTAAGAACCCTACAGATTTTACATAGGGTTCAGGAGGGCAAGTCCTTGGGGCTCTCCTATCTTGCACATGAAATGCCCCAGTGATAGAAGCCAGAATCCCCAACCCCCGCAAATTCTTGCTGCCATCCCCGTTGAAGAAAGCTGGGCGCTGGGTGCATCTGGAATTGTCTCCATACATAAAAAGCAGCACCAAGCAGCGGCAGGCAAACTGCTCACACTGGTTCCTTTGAGTACCACCCTGGTACCACCAAGAGGACCTGGAGTCTTCTCCCTGAGCTTTGCCGGGCAGGCAACCACTGGCAAAAGCCTTGTCTGCCTAAGCGGAGATGACCAGGAGTTGGCAGGAGCCATGGGCAAGCTCCTCACCACAACGACAGAAAGCAACGTATAGCCTTATCTCATTCCAAGCCTTCTCTCGGGAAGCAATAGTGGCTGGCTTCTTTTTTTGTTTGTTTGGTTTTTTGTTTGTTTGTTTGTTTTTCGAGACAGGGTTTCTCTGTATAGCCCTGCCTGTCCTGGAACTCACTTTGTAGACCAGGCTGGCCTCAAACTCAGAAATCCGCCTGCCTCTGCCTCCCAAGTGCTGGGAATAAAGGTGTGCACCACCACTGCCCGGTCAGTGGCTGGCTTCTTGACCTCCTGTGGAAAGGAGATGGAGTGGGTAAATGCAAGCCAGGAACAGTTGCATGCTGGGAACTTTCAGGTGTGCCCAGCACCTAGGAAGAGGAAACACTTGAACCGATGTACAAGGTCCCTTCGGTTTGTATGGGTACAGGGGTGCAGGGTGCGGAGCCTGCGAAGTGGACAGACACAGAGAAACCTGAAGACTTGGTTCTCACTAGGGGAACGGTTCACCTCAGCACCCAGTGCTGAAGACAGAGTGGCCAGGATCAGCGATGAGCTGATCACAGTGACAGGGTGGAGGCCCGCTTGCTCCACCAGTCTCTCTCCTCTGTGGTGTGAGTGCAAAGATGTTTATGAACAGGCAGAGACGGAGAGGAGAATAATGCCTCTTGTGTTCTGCAATGTTCCAGGCACTGTTTATATCTCCCATTTACTCTCATTACAGTCTATAAAACAGATACGAGAATCCCTTCACAGAGAGGGAAGCCAGCCAGAGGAGCCCAGAACAGCAGAGCCAGCACCCACATCAGGTCTGCCTCCACCCAAGGCTATGTCTTTGTAGCCTAGTGTAGGTACCTGTCCCCACCCATCCCAGGGTTGGCTTATAGGTGACCTTTCCAGAGGTTACCCAAGTTCAGGTATGACCACCGGAAAAGCCCACCTTCCCCGCAGTGACATACCAGTCTGGTCAGGAGGGCCTAAACCTTTCTTCTACTTTCCGTCCACTGCTGAGCAGATCTTTGAGGATCTTTGGGGAGAATTTAGGAAGGACCTACCACCACTGGCCAGGTGACACCTTATCTTTTCTCTTTAAGGAGATCAAATAAGTCTAGCAATATGACTTAATGACAAAGTGTTTGCCTCGTATACATGAAGCCCAGGGTTCCATCCCTTGGGCCAAAATTAAAACAAAACAAAAACAAAAAGCTTTAATACATTCTCATTTAGTGGGATGGGGGGAGTGTATGTGTACAGACAGGCGCTTTGTATACACACTGTGCACACATGCATGAACACATCTGTGCTCGTGTGGACTGAAGCAGGAAGACACACAAGGAGAGCCCTTCCTTCCTCTGGAAGGGGCGGCTGTTAAATCTCTGTAGTTGTGCCTTGGGAGTCAGAGCCTGGATCTGGTCCTGCACCTGCCCTTCCTGCTTAAGAGAGAGGCTGACCAGTGATGCTTGAAGGTGCCTCCCAGGCCACCCCAAGTCACCGAGCCTATCAAAGGAGCCACCTTGGAAGAGGGATGGGACTCCCCATTTTCCCAGAATCAGGCTGAGGGTAGAAGGTAGGTTTCTCCTACTGGGGAAGCAAACCAGCCAGCTAGCTAAGAGAGGGCACACCTGAGAAAGAAGGGCCCACACCCAGCAGGCAGCCCTCCTTAGCTTCCTCTGCTGGGTCCACAGCAAGCTGCCCGGCTTCCTGAGATGTCCGGGTGCAATTTCCCCCACAAAAAAAAAAAAAAACGGCGTTTCCATAGACACTTTAGGAGGAGCTAATGAGACACCCCTTTCCCCAGCCATCCTCCAGGCCAGCTTGCCCATTGTCCCTTTGTCAAAATCAACAGAAGTCAAGGGCACTCTGTGCCCAGAGAAGGGTCTTTAGAAGGGGTGGGGGGTGGGGGCCATGAACAAAAAGGGTCTGTGGCGAACCGCACTCCTACGTGGATCAAGTTGGTTGGGAGGGCTGCGTACGGCAGAGCCAAAAGCGGGTCCCTTCAGTCCCCGCGAGGCCACAGGATCCCCCTCAAGACTGTCACCCTCCACCTGGGACCGGCCCGCGGGTCTGCACCGCAGGCTGCCGTGCCTTCCGGGGCGAGCCGCCAAGATCTGCTTGGTCCGTGGGCTCCGAGCCCGCGGTGGGGACACCTGCGCCTATTAGGGCGCACGGAGGCCTCGGAGGGAGGGGGATCGGGGTACCTTCTGGATGCGTCCATCGATGTCCAGGTAGATAGCCTTGGGCCGGTAGCTTGAGGAGCCGGCCCCCATCGCGCCCGCAGCTGCACTTGGACTTTTTCACCTTACTTTCTCGCCGCGGCCGCCTCGCCGGGAGGGCGGGGGCGGGGGGAGGGGCGGGGGCGGCCAGCCAACCAGAGCTGGCAGCTCGCGGCCTCCACACGCCCCTCCTCCCACGGCGCTGGCCCGCCCCGCCCTTCCATCCCCTCCTCTCCCCTCCCCTCCCTTTTTCAACCCCTCCCCTTCTCCATCCTCCTCCTTTCTCTCCAAGGCTCCTCCCAAACGCCTCTCCCCCTCCTCACTCATGCTGGGCTCCTTCGTTCCCACCCTTTCCCACTCTCTCATTTCTGCCCCCTCCCTCCCAGCCTTCCCCCCCATTATTCCTGTCTCCCAGGCTCTCTTCTTTCTCCCTCCCACCTCCTCCTGCTTTCTCTGCCCACCTTCCTCTATCGCGTTCTCTCGCCCCTTCTCTTCATTCCCCTACCTTTTCCCCCCCTCAGCCACCTTTCCCTTTCCCCCTCTCCCCTTCTTTCTCCCTCTTCCTCACCTCAGTCCCGTCCTTCCTCATCTAGGGTCCCTCCCCCTCTCTCATCTCCTCTCTTCCCCACCTCCCTCTTCCAGCCCTCTCTTTCTTTTCTGTCCTTCCCCATCCCCTCCCCTCTCCATCTTCTCCTTTGATTCCTGTCACCTTGGCAGCTTGTCTCTGAGGGTCCCCTTTGTGCCCACTGTGCCCTTTAGCTTGATCAGAGGACACCCCTCTAGACACCAGTCAGTTATCAGCAGTCATTGGACTGAGAGCTGTGGCTATGGCCCACAGTGCTGGGAAATCAGCTTTCCCCCCTCCCCCTCCACTACATCCTCCCCCTTTACACCCCCCAATCCCTCCCCCCAGTAAAGGCCACCCTCACTTAATTTGAATCGGAAGTGGGGAAAGTTCCTTCCCCAGGCAGCCTGTGCATTCCTGGAAGGGCCTGGAAGGCTGCTTCCCTCCACCTGGAGTTTACAGGGCAGCCCCGTTCCTGCCCTTTAAGCAGAGGAAAGGTTGCCCAGTCGACTATCTGTTAGATGCAGCACTTCCCTTACCACCGCCCCCACAACACTCACATATACTTTTACTATTTTCCATGGGGGTTGGGGGGGCGCATGGTAAGCCCGAAGGGAGAGAATTTCAGGTCTCCTTGGCCTCTGGACACAAATGACTCTCTGGGGCTTTCCTTGTGGGAACAGCTGGAGGAGGGGCTCTGTGCTTGTTGCTCTTGGAAGCCGCTGTCAAACCGCTGGAGAAGGCGCCTATTGTTTGTCTTGAGTGGATTTCCAGCCACACTGCCCATCTGCCTGTCTGGCATGTGCTGGCTGAGAATGCCTGGGGCTTCTTATCCTAGGGGCCTGAGAGGAACCAGCCCTAACCAAACAGCCTGGTCCATGGCCTTTTCTTTCCTTCATTTGGCCTTGCTGGTTTTCACCTGGTGGACGGTCACTGGCCTTGCCCAAATGCTCCAGAGCTATTGGAGTCCAGAGCAGGGATGAAGCCAGGACTTCCGAAAGCAACGTGCACTAGAAGCACAAATGCCCTCACTCTCCTCGGCTGGGGGATCCCCAGAAGCAGCAGCCCGTATCCCCGAGGATGCAGGAGGCTCGGGGTCCTGCTACGCCCACTCTGAGGACTCACAAGGTGAAGGAGGTAGCCATCTTTCACCTACAGGCTGTCTAGCCCCCAGATCACCTTGATGGTTCTAATCCACCCAGGCTGTCTGGGGGCCCCTGCCCACTCCCCTAGTACAACTAAGGAGCCCTAGACAAAGCTTGGCACCTTGAGAATTACTTAAAAGTGACTGGAGTTTGGAGGTGATGGCACACAGGGCTTTAAGGTGGGGTCTGACACTTCTGGATGGTTACAGCTTGCTATCTGACTTGCAGTAGTGATCTGGTGGCCTCAGAAAACCAAGCTGGTGTTTGCGGTCAGATGAGCCAATGCTATTGGAACTGATGGACAGCCTGCTGTTAGGGCCGCCTTGTGCTCCTGTACAGTGCTGGGGAGAGCTCTCCACGTGGCCCGAGGGTTCCTTTCCAAACCCTGCTGTCATCTGCCCTAGTCCTCTGGAAATGGTTCCTTCAAGGCCAGATATTTGTCCCCGTCCCCACCCCGTACAGCTGACCTGCAGCTTGGAGGGTGTGGCTCTGCATGTCTCATACTGAGGGTGTTGGGCACTGGGCAGGCTGACCCTTCCAAAGGCTGGCTAGCTCTGTTGTCAGAATAACAATCACACCTAACCTTATTTTGCGTTATGCAGCTTTCCTCTCAGGAGACCTCTGAACAGACACTTAGTCACCAAGGCAGCAACTGTTACCCAAAGGGGAAGGAACACTTGCCCTGTTCCCGTTTCCCCCCCCCCCCAGAACTATGGCTTCTCCTTCACCAATGACTTCTGTAGTCAGAACTATTGCAGGCACTGGGGGGGGGGGGTTTCAGGGGGTATGGAGGTGAGCAAAATTACCAAAGTCCCTGGGTGAGAAGAGATAGCCTCTTAGAGGTAAGACTCGATGAATAAATAGAAACACGGGGCATTGAGTAATATCTCATGCCGAGGAGAAAAGTCCTTGGAGAAGGAACAGGGAAAACATGTGTGGACACAGAAGCCGGACTTAACAGGTCACTTGGTCAGCTGGTTCCCGGAGTGGAGAGCCTTCCAGCTCTTAGAGTGGCCTCACTCCAAGATCTTGCTCAGGAGGCCAGCAGGGTTAGGACTGAGCCATAGGGGGTGGGGAGTGGGGTGGGGGCAGGCTACAGGGCAGACTACAGGACAGACAGGTTCCAGTGGCAGCTCCTATGGCTCCCACGGGTGACTCCAGGTTGCTGTGTATCTATCCGATGCAACCTTGTGGGAAGGGCAGAGGAGGGGTGTGTCTGACTAATGGTTTACCAGCTCTACTGAGTGGATAGTGAAGGCTCTCCAGCAGGGGCACAGAGTGGGAGGCCAGCCAGGAGGTGGTGATATCTTCCCAAAGCATGATGGGCATTTGGTAAGAGAGTAGGGTTCTACAGAGAAATAGGGCCAATAGGAGATTATGTACATTATATTTTTGATTAGTTAGGGTTTCTGTTGCTGTGAAGAGACACCATGACTACGGCAACTCTTACAAAGGACATTTAATTGGGGCTGGCTTACAGTTTCAGGGGGTTAGTCCATTATCATCACCGTGGGAAGTATGGCAGCATGCAGGTAGACATGGTACTGGAGAACAAGCTGAGAGTTCTACATCTTGATCCTTGGGCAGCAGAAGGGGACTAAGTCACACTGGCCAGACTTAAGCATATATAACTTCAAAGCCTGCCCCCACAGTAGCACACTTCTTCCAACAATGCTGCACTTCCTAATAGTGCCACTTCTTAAGGGCGAAGCATTCACACACAGAAGTCTATGTGGGCTGTGACTATTCAAACCGGCACATATCCACATACTTCCACACAGGATGTGTGCCTGATAAGCCTATCATTAATTGGAAGTATTTTAAATCAAACATGCCTGTCATTTCCCAAACGCACACATTGCGGCGTTGACACTTTCCAGGATCTTGGAGCACTGCGGTTCCGATTTCTGCCTAACTTTGAGGGGGTGGCAGAGACTGAGACAGACTCGTCCGACCTGTCCTTAACACGGGGAAAGAACTGAAGGATGGTTTCTCTCGAATGCATGGGACTCTGGCACTGTGCTAAAGGAAAATGTAAAGCTGAACTGCCATCTAAGTTCAGGACTGGTGCTTCCTACAATAGGTGTTGTTGGCTCAAGTGGTTGACAGCGGGATGGACCCAGGAGAGCCAGGGCTGGTGCCTGTCTCTAGTCTAAGTCTGAGGGCTCAGAGAACTGCTGACGTACATCCCAAGTACAAGGGCAGGCAGACACCAATGCCTGACTTAAGCAGGCACGAGGAACAGAGTCCTCTGTCCCTGTTCCCCTGTTCTTTTACGACACCTGATGGGTCGGATGAATCCCACCAGCATGAAGGTGGACAGCCATCAGATTCAACCCCCCTGTAAGACATCCATAATAAGGCATCGTGCCCCATCAGACTGACTCATTGAACTGACCCTCCTGGGGTGGGAAACGATTGACGTCTATGTCCAATGTCTCCATGCCAACCGCCTTCATGGGCGGCCATTATTTCTCCTTTCTGCCAGTCTTCTCTCAGGCCTAGGCATCCCCAGGATCAAGTAAGGGCTGGACTCTCTGCGCCTTCTACAGCAGCCCTGGAGGCTCCTAGTGTCCTGACTTGCATGCAGCCCATAGACTACTTCAGCATCAAAACAAAACCAGGAAAAACCCCAAAAACCATCTGCCCCTGCCATGTGGCCTGGGGATCCTAGGTCGGGTGAGGGACCCAGGACCTGCCCCCTATCTCTTGGGTTGACCTTGGATCTTTTCGGAAGCTGGTAACCGTCTTAGTTAAGGTCACTGTTCCTGGGAGGAAATGTCATGACCAAAAGCAGTCATGGGGAGGAAAGGGCTTATTTTGTTTACACTTCCTTATCGAAGTCCATCATCAAAGAAAGTCAGGAGCTTACACAGGGCAGGAATCCAGGAGGCAGGAGCCTATGACCGGACCAGTCCTGCTTACCGGCTTGCTCTTCACAGCTTGCTCAGCCTGCTTTCCTATAGCATCCACAACCACAAACCCAGGGGTGGTGTACCTCACCACCAGCTTGGCCCTCTCCCATCAACCACTAATTAAGAAAATGTCTCGCAGGCCTGCCTACAGCTCCATCTTACAGGAGGCCTCTTCTCTGTGCAAGTTTCCTACTCTCTAGCTTGCGTCAAGTTAAAGTAAAAAACCCATCATGGGTGTTGACTGAACTCAGTGAAAAGGGGTGTTGAATAGAAGAGCCTTCTCGGGGGTGCTTGTCTCTCCTTAGCAAGGAAGCTTGTAGGGAAGGGGAAGCTGGGAGCTGGGGTAGGGCTGGCCTCCTCCCCCCCCACAGCACCTCCAGCCCTCCTCCCCCAGTCCCCACAGAAGTGGTAGTTTAGTCTGGTACCTTCTGATGTCTTTTTGGTGGAGCTCAATCTGTCATTGTCAAAATGATCCATTAGGTTTTTTCATATTAAGGCTTCAAATAGTAGTTGAAGGGGGAGGAGTCAAGACAGGAGCCCTGGGAAGGGGCCCTGGAAACAGCCTCTAGTTTCCTTGCCCTCGCTAGCTAGCTCACTGTGTTTCAGCAAGAGGCAGGACAGCAGGCTCCGCATTGACTGCACCCTTCCTTGAAGTTGGGAGACTAGAAGGAAGGCTTTAGCATTTGGGGAAAACCTACAGGGTTTCCCAACTGAATTTACCTAGGGCCAATGGCCTTCTTGTCCCTGGTCAGTCTGAACATTGTGTCAGCAGGCTGCAGTGATGTCCTTCTGTCTGTCCATCCTGAAGTCTAGCCAGTGTGTCACACAACTACTGAAAAGAGTCTAGCTGCTTTCTAGAACATCTTTGAACAAAGGGGCTGCAGCATGTCAAATTCTCAAAGCAAAGTGTATATTCAGCTAGTGTTTGTTAGGGATGTGACCGGTGGAGGTCCCTGGGGGAGGATGGGAGCCTACGAACACCACAGGACGCGCTGGCTGAGGTTAGGATGTACACGTGTGTGATGCCTCCGTCCAGAGAAGTCTGCTGGGTTGGCACAGAAATGTGGATTTGAACATCAGGTCTAAATGGCACAAAACACCAGAGGCTGGTGAGATGGCTCAGTCTGTAATGTGCTCGCCTTGCAAGCAAGAGGACATAAGTTCAATTCTAAGTGTCAATTGTTGTTGTTGTTATTTTGTTTTTTAAAGCCTTCTGTGTTGGTGAGGAGCTGTAGTCCTGAAACTAAGGAGGCAGAGTTTAAAAAACCTTTTTTTTTTTTTTAAGGGTGGACTGTGCCCAAAGAATGATACTCAAGATTGTCATTTACCCTCCCTATACACCTGTCCACGCAGCCACGTGCACACAGAAGCCTGTACTCTTTGACCTGATCGGCCCTAAACAGTAATGTTCGGTGAACAGTAATGTTCCGTGGAAAGACCGGTGTAAACCTTGGGCTTGATTTACTCACTATTCTTTATGGCCTCTGTCACTATAAATCATGACCAGCCATAAACACTTCAGACAAGACAAAGTCTCTCCCAGGCCAGAAGGTAGATGGTCCTGTCTGGGTCACTGAAGGTGGGGTCCCGATACCTTGGGCTCTCTTCTATGCCACTAGCCCCCTGGTGCAGGGGACTTGGAGTCCCTCGATAAGACGATGTGCTTGTGTGATTGTGCATACCCTGTGCTACTTGTGTGACTTGCTTTCTTCTCCCTCCCTTTCTCCTCCTCCCCCTTCTCCCTCCCCTCTTCTCTATCCTAGTCTTGGTGTGGCCCTAGATGACCTCAAACTCTCAGTTGCCCCCTGTCAGATGCGATTACAGGGCCACACCATCATGCCTGGCTCATGTTGCTATTCCTAAAAAAATAATCAGTCTTGAAAATGAGATTTGTAAGCCAGGAGGAGGTGGCACATGCTTCTAATCCCAGCATTTGAGAGGCAGAAGCAAAGGCAGGGGACTCCCTGAGTTCAAGGCCAGCCTGGTTTACACAGGGAGAACCAGGGTAGTCTAGGCTACAGAGAGAAACACACACACACACACATACATACATACATACACACACACACACACAGAGAGAGAGAGAGAGAGAGAGAGAGAGAGAGGTGATTGTATACTTTTTACACTTTGTATGTATGCAAGAGCATATGTAAGTGTGTGTGTGTGTGTGTGTGTGTGTGTGTGTGTGTGTGTATTCATGTTATGAACGGTACAAGTGAGTATGGTGGCCATTACGTCTTCCTTAGCTTTTTTCTGCCTTCAAGCCACAGGGGTCCTCCTGTCTCTCCTCGGTAGAATTACAGGTACTCCATGCCCGGCTTTCACACGAGTACTGGGTTTTAAACTCAGGTCTCCATGCGTGTTAGCAGGCACTTTACCAACTGGACTTTCCTTCACAGTTCTGCCTGGTATACTTCTGTGTGCTGGATGCAGAAGACACACTTACTGTTTTATATTATTATTATTGCCAAATAACCCCATAAGATGAATAAATTTGTCATCATCCTATGAGCTTAAAATATCAAGTGCCATTTGACACATTTTCAGCAAAATTAAAAGCACTCGGTGTCCCTTTCCCATCCTGCCGGGAGAAGGCCCAAACTTTCAGTTCTCTGTCCGCACGTGCGGAGACTCCAGCCTCGTGCTTCTGGGCCACTCACTATTTTCCAAGGGAATAATACACTCTGCTGTTGATTCCGCCGTAAGGTCCTCTGTGTTGTTGATTTTTTACTCACTCCTTCTATAGAGAGGAGATGGCAGCCCTTGGAACGTTAGATAGTTTGCGAATACTTTTTTTGCCAGTGTTTTCATCTTTGCGATTTATTCATATCATGACAGTGCATATTTAAACCACCAAAGCCTGTACCGCTCTTCCCCAAGCTGCAACTGGATTTCTCATCGGCTTTAAGAGGCAGTGGCCTTTAAAGTAGGAAATTGAAAAAGCAGAGAGAAGTGACCCACATTTTCAGTGGACTTGGCTAATGGATCTGGCAGCCCTACTGAAGCGATGTCAAGGACGACAATTATGCTGAGTGCTTGGGACAGGCAAGGATGCCTGTGAGACACAGCACCAGGCCAGCTATTTGGACCCAGCCCAGCTGGGTGTGAGACCCTTGTCTGGGGAAGTCCCTTAGGCCTTTTAAGACCCAGTAGAGGTGAACTGGCTCGCGGTGGAAATAGAAAATGTTTGCGTCTAGAGAGAGAATTTCCCCGGGGGTGGCGAGGGGGGAAGACCATTTCAGAATCGTTTTCAGCAGCGAGGTATTTTTTGTCGTCACAAAATCAAGCAAAAAGCAGTCACAAAGCACCCTGAAGTGGCTGATGGGAGAGAGCAGATCTAAGCTGATGCAGAGACGTCTAGTGCCCCCTGGGGGTTGAGATGAACATTCCATCCTCTCCTGGCTGTGGAGCCGGGATGCTTGTGGGTCGCCTCAGCCAGACACTTGCTTTGGGTGTTCTGTGTGGGGAGCACCAGGTCAGGGACTCCTTCTTCTGGTCCTTCACTTCCCTTGCTCACGGTCCTCCATGCAATGCATCCCCAGGGGTTGATCTTTTGTTGTGGTCTTCCCTGCAGCCCTATGCCTTCCTAGGGCGACTTATAGACATAATTTTATTTTAGAATGTCCTTTTCTCTTGCTGCCTCATTCACTATCACCCTTACAGATAACATGATATGGACTGAACAGGATGTATTTAGGAGTGTGTGTGTGTGTGTGTGTGTGTTTGTGTAGAACTAAAACTGAAGAAAAAGAGGCCATGAATTTGAGAGAGAGCAGGGGGGTGCAAGGGAGGCATTTTTTGAAAGGAAAGTTTGGAAATGATGTAATTATAATTTCGAATAATTTTTAAAAATACATAAAAATAAAAGCATCCCCTACCCAGCCAGGACTTCCCAGATCTCTGAAGTGGGATGTCTAAAGCATCCTTCTTAGGTGCTCAGGTTTCTGTCCCCTCTGGTCCTCAAATGTGATTTGTCAGTGGAAATGACACATGGTCTATAGTGTTCAGAGTGACTGAGAAGAGGAGAGATGATGCAGATCTCTCTACCCAGGGCCTGGGACCAACATCGGCTGCAGGAGGGTGTGACTGAGAGCTAGCCTGGAGACACCTCAGGGACTTTAGCAGCAGGTAACCCTGACTTTCTCTGGAGTAGACTGGTGAGGCATCACGGCTGTCATCAATTGACATCCTGCGTGGGTCTCCTGTTGATCCTGGGAAGTATGCCCTTGGATGTTCTACTCTTAATCTTCTCAGCATCCTGCTTCTGAAGATGATTCTGTACACAGCTTAAATCCAAGTACAGGCCAAGGTCAACCCAGGATCCAGATGAAGCCCCTGGCCGGTCCTGATGCTGAGTCGGCCATCACGTTGGGGCCAGCAGGCAAGTGATCTGGTTTCTCAAAGTAGGCTGGAACCCTCATTCTCTTATCGGGCACTGACCCGTGCTTCCAGTGCCTCTCCAACTTAACCACACATCTTCAAGAGGAAGGCATGCCTCCTTTGTCCACCAGAATGTGTCAAATACCATCAGTACTAGTTTTAGAGGCTACAGGTTGTGTGTATTTTAGGGTGAGGAGAAACTCTAGCCATGTATCTTGGACATAAGTGACTCACTTCTAATCCTGCCCTTGGGTTCTGAAGGCATTCTGATGGGGTCCCTGATCCAAGCCAGTCACTAAAGAGTGAGAACCACATGGAGCAGGGATTGATAGGACCCATACAGCAAGTCCCCTGAGCAGACAGAATCTCTGTGGATTATTGGGTATCTTCCATCACAAAGCTGTGACCAAAGTCATGGATCCGGGGTACAACCCGAGGATCCTCTGCCGCCTCCCTCCCTCCCCACTGCCCTGCCTACCTTCGCTGCCCCACTGGCCCCCTCCCCATTGCTCCCCTCCCCCACTGCCTCCCTGCCTCATGCTCCCCTCCTCCTCTCCCCCCCTCCCCTGCTGCTCTTTCACCCAGATACCTGCAGACCTCACATTTGAGGCCCTACCTTTCTATGGTCCCAGTGAAGGAACTCTTGGATTTTGCTACAAAGTAATAGGTCCAATTTGAAGGAAGTGGATGGCCTTCCCCCATCTAAACCATAGCACATGTTTGATGTATGCAGAGAGGGCCAGACTCTCTCTTTCTCTCTGTCTCTCTGTGTGTCTCTCTGTCTCTGTCTCTGTCTCTCTCTCTCTCTCCACCTTCTCTACCAGCAGCACCCTTTCTGTGGTTCTAGAGATCCCTGATAAGCCACAGTTCAAAAATATTAAGTGGAGTTTTCCAGAAATATACAACTCACAAACTCATGAGGTTTAGAATAACTTTTTATTGTGATATATTGCTGTAATTATTCGGTTTTCTTCTTACTTGTTGGTGTGATTTTCTTCCTGGTCCTCTGTTGTAGGTGAATATGTACTGAAAAACAACAAAAACAAAAACAAAACAAAACAAAACAAAACACCAACAACATGGTAAATTGAAAGTTTGGTACTATTTTGTGGCCCCTGGCATGTAAGACTTGGACAATATCCTCCAGAGCTAAGAGCACGTTCACTAACCCATGTTTATATATACAATGTTAACACTCACTAACCCATGTTTATATACACAATGTTAGTTTATATATACAATGTTAGCGTTCACTAACCCATGTTTATATATAGAATGTTAACATTCACTAACCCATGTTTATATAGAGAATGTTAATGTTCACTAACCCACATTTATATATATACAATGTTAACATTCACTAACCCATGCTTATATATACAATGTTAGCTTTCACTAACCCATGTTTATATATACAATGTTAACGCTCACTAACCCATGTTTATATACACAATGTTAGTTTATATATACAATGTTAGCGTTCACTAACCTATGTTTATATATACAATGTTAACGTTCACTAACCCATGTTTATATATAGAATGTTAACATTCACTAACCCATGTTTATATAGAGAATGTTAATGTTCACTAACCCACATTTATATATATACAATGTTAACATTCACTAACCCATGCTTATATATACAATGTTAGCTTTCACTAACCCATGTTTATATATACAATGTTAACGCTCACTAACCCATGTTTATATACACAATGTTAGTTTATATATACAATGTTAGCGTTCACTAACCTATGTTTATATATAGAATGTTAATGTTCACTAACCCATGTTTATATATAGAATGTTAATGTTCACTAACCCATGTTTATATATAGAATGTTAATGTTCACTAACCCATGTTTATATATAGAATGTTAAGTTCACTAACCTTCGTTTTATATATATATATATATATATATAAACATTCACTAATCCAGGCTTCTATGTGAGGGGCACTGTCCTAACAGCTACATGCAAGAGACTCTGCCACTAAATAGAACAGGTGGAGGAGAACTATTGAGTTTGTTTGTGATGGCCAATGTAACCCAGGAAGGTTTCACTGGAGAAAACGGATTTTCCTGTTGCCAGTGCTATTAATTGCAGACAGCTTCTTGGTTAGGGGTGGGAGCCTATGCCCACTCCCCATCTCAGAGCTGAGACTCAATGTGGCTTGAACCTGTGTAGGTCTTAGGTGTGCTGTCAGAGTCTCTGTGAGTTCATCTGTGTTGTGGTTTATAAAAAGATAGAAAAAGCCAGAGATATGTTTGGGGGGAGAGATATGCTTCTCAGTAAGGTGTGGGGGAAGAGGGTGCCATTTCAGGACCATGCTGAGGCATCCCTACCCCTCTGAAATACCAGCCACTCAATGGTATCGTATAGAATAGAGTTTATTCAGTGAATGGAGAGGGGAGTTGAGGGAGTGGACACACACACACACACACACACACACACACACACACACACGAGGCTGGTTATGAGCATGTGGAGAGGGATAGGGAGAGAGGGGCTAATGAGCAGGAGCCAGAGGAGAAGAGAAGGGAGCTCAAGAGAGGGAGGAGGAGGAGACAAGCAGCCTCATTTATAGTGAGTCAGGCACACCTGGCTATTGCCAGGAGACTGCGGGGCGGAGCCTAGACTACATGCCAACAATATGTACATCAGTTATGTTGCATCTGGAAGACACTGTTTCCTTGGAGTCATCCATTCCCTCTGGATCTTACAACCTTTCCACTTCCTCTTCTGCCTAGATCCCTGAGCCTGGTAGGGGTTGAATGAAGACATTCCATTTAGGACTAAGTGTTAAAAACTATCTTGTGCAGGGCGGTGGTGGTGCATGCCTTTAATCCCAGCACTTGGGAGGCAGAGGCAGGCAGATTTCTGAGTTCAAGACCAGCCTGGTCTACAAAGTGAGTTCCAGAACAGCCAGAACTATACAGAGAAACCCTGTCTCGAAAAACAAACAAAACAAAACAAAACAAAAAAACTATCTCGCTCTCTGCACATTGTCTCTATGTTAATACTCATATACTTAGAGAAGACACGTCTCTGATGTAGGTTGAGCACAAGTATAGCAGTATATCATTAGGAGTCCTTTTGGTGCTATGTCCCTTTAGCAGAATAATAATACTATTAGGTTTTCTTCTACTGCCTGTGACCAATTTAGTCTCAGGTTGGTGGCCATCTGGATGAGATCCAGATTTCATCTCATGGATTGGATTTTAAGTCCAATTTCATTTTAAAGTGGTTGGTGACTCCCGTAACATTTGTGCCACTATTTTACCAGAACACCTTGCAGGCAAGTCACTGTTGTTTCCGGGTTCGTAGTTGGGTGATATTGATGATGACCTTTCTCCTCCAATAGCAACTGTCTTAGTCAGGGTTTCTATTCCTGCACAAACATCATGACCAAGAAGCAAGTTGGGGAGGAAAGGGTTTATTTGGCTTACATTTCCATACTGCTTTNAAAAAAAAGATTTATATATTTAATTTGAGTACACTGTCATTCTCTTCAGACACACCAGAAGAAGGCATTGGATCCCATTACAGATGGCTGTGAGCCACCATGTGGTTGCTGGGAATTGAACTCAGGACCTCTGGAAGAGCAGTCAGTGCTCTTAACCGCTGAGCCATCTCTCCAGACCCTCCATATAGTTTTTAAGTAGCCTCTGGTGTTGGTCTTCCCTATTTCTTCTTCCTTGGGAGATTCTCGCTTCTTCATTGGGCCTTTCCTGAAGTCTCTCTGGTTATTTTGATTGTAGCACACATATTCAAAGTATAAAGACCAGTATCTCTATATAAGAGAAAACATACAATATTCGTCTTTTGGGATGACTTTTTTTTCTAGATCCATCCATTTACTAACAATATTCATAATTTCATTTTTAATTGAATGCATAATATCCTGTTCTGCATATGTACCACACTTTCATTAGCCATTTATCAGTTGATGTACATCTAGGCTGTTTCCAGTTTCTGGCTATTATGAATAGAGCAGCTATGAACTTGGCTGAACAAGTGTCCCTGTAGAAGGATACAGAGCCCTAAGGGTATATGCCTGAGAGTGGAAAAGCTGGATCTTGAGGTAGATCTATTCCCAGCTTCCTGGAACTGCCACACTGATTTCCGTAGAGGCTGTACAAGTTTGCACTCCCACCAGTAATGAATAAATGTTCCCTTTACTCCACATCCTTGCCAGCATGAGCTGTCACTTGTTTTATTCATCTTGGCCATTCTGACTGGGGTAAGAAATCTCCAAGTCACTTTAAATTTCATTTCCGCGATGACTAAGGATGTCGAATGTTTCCTTAAGTGTTTCTTGGCCATTTGTGTTTCATCTTATGAGAAGTCTCTATTTATTTCTGCGCCCCATTTTTAATTAGGTTATTTGTTTTCCTGATGTCTAGCTCCCTAAAGTTCTTTATATAGTATAGATATCAATCCTCTGTCCGATGTGCAATTGGTAAAGATCTTTTCCCATTCTGTAGACTGCCACATTGCCTGAAGGTGCCTCACAGATGCTTTTGCATAAAGTCCTATTTATTAATTGTTAGTCTTAGTGTATGTGCGGTTGGTGTTTTGTTCAGAAAGTTCTTTCTAGCATAAATGTTTTAGACAGTGGGATGCTGGCATCAGGGGATGGGCCTTGGAAAGAACAGTCATCCAGTGGAGGCAGTGAGCCATGGCAGAAAAGGCCAGATACAGCCAGAGCTGGGCCAGGTGTAAGAGGACTGGAGCAGAGAGAGCAGCCATCGACTAGAGTTCACAGCACTTGGGATTCTGTTCTAGACATGACAAGAGCCACAGGGGGATGGGAATATGGGGAGTGGCCTGAGTTGATACGCACACACAGAAGGCCCACTGTCAGGGAGCCTGGACAGCACTTAGAGGCAAGGTTGGGGCATAGTCTGAATCCAACTGTCTCATCTGCCTGTCCAGTGGCATTGAATAAATGGCTCCACAATCCTGAGCCTCAGTATTCTTGTCAGCATAATGGGACCATAGAGTAAGAGGACTTTAGGGGTTCTCGAGGGTTGCCGCACAGGGACTGGTCCATGCAGGCCCTTCCCTTCCTGCCCTGTGCAGTCCTGGGATATCATTTCCTTACGAAAGCACTCAGTCACTGTTGCAATGGTGCGTGTGGCTTCCCCTTGGAGCATAGATTTAAAGATGACTGAGGAGTGGCCTCTTTAGAGCAAGGGAATGACAAGAAACTGTCTCGGGACCTGGGGATCTCCGAGACGTTTCCAAATGCTGGTACCAGCATCCCGAGGGGGTGGCGGAATGGCTTTGATCTTTCTGTCTCCGTGGGCATAGGGCACCTCCTCAACCACATCTGCTGCCAACTAGGCGGGTGACCAGCAGCCAGTGGAGGCTGGATGTGTGGTGCCATCCCTTTCCCAAGGCTGTCTCCCTGGAGACCCATGATGTTTGTGCAGGAGTTGCTCTGGGAAACTCAGTGATGTTCCGGGCTCAGTGGTCATTGAAATAGAACTCTCCATTCCTCCTCGAAACCTATGGTAAGGGTGACCGCAATGGCCATTTAAATGGACCTCTGAGGGCCCATTGCTCTTCAGCCATGCATGGAGCACGGACAAAGACCTAGCATGTTCGGCTGCTGCTTGCAGGAGAATTTGGTGCTTTGGAGGTTCCCAGGCATGCTTCGACCGATTTGAGGATCTGTTCATGTGCTCCCCAAATTTCTTTCCTTTCTAAGTCAGAGGGACCAGCTGAATTCTGCTCCATCTGAGGTGCAGTCAAGTACCCAGAAGCAAAAGAACACCCCAACTCTATAAATATGTGCACTTACTTTTAAAAAGTCCAGAGGTGAGCTGGCTTTAGATGCAATAGGAACTGAGGACTCTGTCTGTCTGTCTGTCTGTGCCATCCTCCCCACCCTGTGGACTTTCCCATGTGGCCAGTGTTACAATCCACTGACAGGACATCCAGCTTTCCGTCTTGCCATCTGGGTCACTCAAGACAGTGGAACTTTCTGAAAATCTATGAGAAATGTCCTGGGAGTGACTGGGTATGGCGGGGCCACATTTTAATGTCATAACCATGAGTCAGAGGTTGCTTTGATAATTATATTCTTAAATAGTTTTTTTTTTATGCTAGAGCTATTTTAGACTTATAGAAAAAGTTGCTAAGCTAGAACACATAGTCCCCAGATGTCCCAGAGTGGTTCTCCTGACTGCTAACATCTTAGAATAGCAGGGCACATTTGTTAAGCTAATGAGCTGACATCGGTACATCAGCACTAACAAGGGACCACGCTGTATTCAGACATGGGTACATCAGCACTAACAAGGGACCATGCTGTATTCGGGTTCCTTGGGTTTGCCTTCTCTTTCCTTTGTGTCCCCAGATCCAGTGTGACACTTTTCATGTCTTCTACTGGCAGCTGTGGCAGCCTCTCAGACTTTCCCATGTTTGATGACCCTGACATCACTAAGGAGGCCCAGCCAGCCCCTTTGTCAACTCTCCCTTAATTGGGACTTGGCTGATACTTTTCTCCTGAGCAGCCTGGTTGTAGGGCTAAGGATAAGATAAAGTATAGCTCCCTCGTGCTGGATAAAAGGCAAGGGCATGTGCAGGGCTCATTGCTCTTGGCCCTGACCTTGATCAGCTGTAGAATTATTCTTATTTATTTATTTATTTATTTATCTATTTATTTGTTTGTTTATAGGAAGTGACTATGTGCAGCCCGCTCTCCACCTCCTGACTGGGTACAGTGTGCCCACATAAACTTCAGATCCTTCTGCTTCGTGGGAAACTGGTTTCTCTCCCTCTATTTGTCTCTTCAACCTCTGATCACCATGACATCATGGGAATCTGTCTTGTACACTGAGTTAAATGGCTGCGTGTACTTCTTTTTTACATTATTGCTCAATTTGCTTCACTCTTTGCTGGTCAGATATCCTGTTGGTTCTAAGCCTCGTTGGCACAGGTTTACACCAATGGGCCTCACCTTCCTTTTCCCTTTTGTGAACAAATATCTCCTTGTCCCAGATAGGAACCTGATGATGGACCAAAGTAAAGACACCACCAAAGTCCAAACTAGCTAAGTCAATAAGTGTTTGGGGGTTACCCACAGGAGCATGGATAACTCAAACACAATTGTATCACCAAAGCCCATTCCAGTGTAGGTGACAAGGCCAGGCATCCATTCCTGGGGTTTTCTGCACAGCCTGCTGGCAGCTCTGTGCTTAGAGAATTTCTTCATATCAATAGTTTATATCTTAGATAGCTTTGGGGAAGGAGGAACCTTGCGAATCTGGTGAGTTTTAGAGACTTCCTGATACTTGTGAGTTGTTGAATTTCTGAATCTTAACAAGCTTCTCCCAAGGATAGAATATTTTGGTTCAGAGAAATTACTATACAGCAGGTGTGTGTGTGTGTGTGTGTGTGTGTGTGTGTGTGTGTGTGTAAGAGCTCTTGGAAGTCAAAAGAAGGTGTCAGGCCCCTGGGAACTGTGTTATAGATGGTTGTGAGCTGCCATGCATGTGGGCCCTGGGAACTGAACCCAGGCCTTCCACAAGAGCAATAAGTGTTCTTAACCACTGAGCAATCCTGAGGCCCTCAGATTGATTGGCAGTTGATAACTTCACACTACAGGAAAGGGGGACAGGGACAGGCTTCAGGGAAGAGGACCCTTGAAGAGGTGAGAATGAAAACCCAGCACAGATTGACTTCATCAACCTGGGTCAGTCTATCTAAAAAGACAGGTGACCCAGCACAGATTGACTTCATCAACCTGGATCAGTCTATCTAATGACAGGTGACGCACTGACGGTGTGTTTCAAAGACAGGACAATTTGTCAAAAGGTTCCCCGGCAGCACAGTCTTATTCCAGGTGCACAGCAAAGCTTAAGGTGTGGCTAAATAGAAACTCCTTCACAAAGTGCATGTGGCCATGCTGGTGGGTTCTGTAGCAAAGGCCTAGAACCTAGTGTAGTCTCTGAGTTAGCATAGAAGTCAGCAGGCCATGAAGTACGTGAGATATCTCCCATAAGGAAGGGTAATGGTCCAGGGAGGGACAAGTCTGGGATAGGAATTTTGGGGAGTTTGGGTGAGGTCTACCTCTACAGATAGCAGACAGGTCACCAGGTCATTAACAAAACCCACCCCCAGCCTTCTAGGTAGGAAAATAGATATTTTCATCTATTAAAGACTATATGCAGAAGAGGTCCTTGCGTGTTTAACATTGCTTGCTGGTTTCCGTTAGTGATCTGTGGGCCTGAGGCCCTTTGTGCCTACAACATCACACCTTTCTGGGGCATAGTATGAGCGTGGGTGTGTGGAAGCACTGTCCAGTGATCAGCCATTTCCCGCTGTCTCAGACTCTTCCCATTTCTTTGTCTGAGAACACTTGCAATCTTCTCCCAACTGCCTTTGCCCTACTGTACCTGTGTCTCTGGGGAGAGAGTCTATAATCAGAGACATGAGTCGGTGTGCTATGCACGTGGAGAAAATAATGCACGCAACCTGTGCTCCCATTAAATGCAGCAGCCTGCCCTGCTTCTCAGTCTGGCTTGAACTCTAGCTTCCTGTTCCCGTCCTAGCTCTAGAGAGGAAAAGCAGGACACAAGGACTGGCATCAAGTCGGAATCACCAACCTCTTGGGGAAGCAGGCCAGCCTTGTTTAGAAAAGTTCCTCAGCTGTTGAGGTGTCTGGGCAGTGGGATTAACAGGTTACACAGTGGTACCTGGCAGGGGAATGACCTTGCTTTGGGTGGATTGAGGACCCTGAAGTACCAATCTGGACATCTGAGTGCATTTAAACCTCTCTGCGACTGGCTTGAGGGAGGGGCTGTGGTTTTATTGCATTGTTGTTAAAGCCACTTAGGAAGCAAAGGCTGTGCTGTTCTTAAATAAGCTAAAGAACATCAGGGTGTGCGTGCTCCAAGGCCATCTGCTTTCAAGCACTGGATGGTGCACGGTCTGCTGGGCAAGTCAGATGCACAACTGTGACCACACAACACCTCTGCCTCCTGAGTGTTGAAGTGTCCACTGTACCCTGTTGGTTATTTTGCAGTGGAGATGAGATGTTGTCCCAGTTTGCTTCCTGTTGCTGTGAAAAACACCATGACCCCCTCCCCCAAAAATGTGGAGGAGAGAAGGGTTCATTTGGCTTCCAACTCCATGTCACAGTCTGTCCTTCAGAGAAGTCAGGGCAGGGACTAAAACAGAAAGCATGGAGGCATGCTGCTTACAGCCTTGCTCTCTGTGGTTTGCTCAGTCTGATTTCTTACTATATCCCATGACCACCAGCCTAGGGGTGGCACCACCCACAGTGGGCTGTGCCCTCTCATAGGCCAATCTGATGGAGGTATTTTCTCAATCTTCCTCTTCTCAGAGGACCCTGGCATGTGTCAAGTTTACAAGACCTAACTGCCACAGATGGCCTGCCTTGCCATTTATGAAAGGCAAGACTATCTTCCCTCTGAGATTCTATCTCAGAAGCACCTGGAGATGCTGATGTTTATGTCATAGACTTGTTTGGAATGATGCTGGTGCAGAGAGAAAAGGGGAGAGATATTTTGAGGATGGATGGATCTTGGACAGGTAGGTGAGTGGTTGGATAGATGGTGGATAATGAGTGGGTATATGCATGGTGGACAGGTGAGTGGATGGATGGATTTGGTGGATAGATTGGCAGATGAAGTCATGAATGTGTGGGTGCTGAATGGATTATGGATCTGTGCATCTATGAATGGGTGGGTGGACATTTGAATGGATACCTAGATGCATGCATGTATGTGTGGATGAATGAGTAAACAAAGAAGTCAGGTAAATGTTAGACTCTTCACTCACAGAAGCCCAATCATAGGCAGACATGCATGTATAGAGTGCTTACTCTGAGGTAGGTTTGCTTTTAGGGGCTGAAGCTTCTGTCTGGATGAGGCATCCCTTTTAAAGGTTAAAGACCACTACCTCTGGTAAAGGATCAGAAAAACCTCTGAGGAGGTGGCACCTGGCCTGAGCCAGACCCAGGAGCCAGCGTTGCACATGGCAGAGTGTTGCCACAGAAAGAAATCCGGAAAGATCATGACAGGACATTGCTACCGTGTGGAAGTGGTAGTCCACAGTGGCCCCAGGAACACGGCATATGCTCAGATGCCTCCAGCTCCTCTTTCTGCCTTCTCTATACTCTGAGACTGACCTACATGGGGACACAGAACCGTGATGGGCTTAGCCAATGGAGAGCCCCATCAAAATAGGAGTCGGGGTGAAGATCAAGTACTCACCTCTAACTGGTGACTAAGGGTCATGCTACCAGCCCCCTCCCAGTTTCCCTTGAATCCACAGATAACACACACACACACACACACACACACACAAACACACACACAGTTGTTCATTTACAACTCGCCTTCTTGGGACAACTTCTGGAGGTACTATCTCTTGATGTGTTATTAATATCAATATATATTTAGTGGATATACCAAACAGCAAACCAGGCCAAGGCAGTTCCATGTGAGAGAGTGTACTGGCTAGCTTTGTGTCAACTTGACACAGCTGGAGTTATCACAGAGAGAGGAGCTTCAGTTGGGAAAATGCCTCCACGAGATCCAGCTGTAAGGCATTTCCTCAATTAGTGATCAAGGGGGGAGGGCCCCTTGTGGGTGGTGCCATCTCTGGGCTGGTAGTCTTGGGTTCTATAAGAGAGTGGACTGAGCAAGCCAGGGGAAGCAAGCCAGTAAAGAACATCCCTCCATGGCTTCTGCATCAGCTCCTGCTCCCTGACCTGCTTGAGTTCCAGTCCTGCATCCTTTGGTGATCAACAGCAGTATGGAAATGTAAGCCAAATAAACCCTTTCCTCCCCAACTTGCTTCTTGGTCATGATGTTTGTGCAGGAATAGAAACCCTGACTCAGACAGAGAGGTTTATTGTACAGAGACAAAGGAGGCAGTGAGGTGGGTAGAAGGGCAGAGAAGAAAGAGAGTGAGGAGGGGTTGATCTCCTAATGTATACAGAAAATGACGTCACACAAGTGAGGGTGGGAAGTGAGCCAAGTGGGTTGTGGGATTGAGGGTTGTTGGCTTGGCAACGCAGGTCAAGGGTCACATTGTTAGGCCTGGGTTTGGAGTGTCCTGGTACTAACATCACTCGCCTGGAAAAGCTTGCCCTTTTCATTACTCTTAGTTCTGCTCCTCCCATCTGCCCTAACTTTAGTCAGTCAGTTGAATCCAGTCCCTGCTGGACATCTCTGACCTCCCGAGACCTCACATGGTTGCCTGGTTCTCCTCTCTCCAAAGCATGGCGAACTCTCTTCTCTCCTTCCTTTCATCTCCTTTTCCTCCAGTGACCCGGAAGTCCTGTCTTACCTTCCATTCAGCAAAGAGCCCATGGCTTTCTTTACTGACAGATCAAGAACCAATTGGGGAACAGGACCCTGACATCAGACCCTCCCCCTACACAGGGCTTGTTAAACACTTACGCTCTGGTCCCTTTGACACAGGGTGGTTCCAGGTCCACTATGCTTGACCCCTGGTGACCACACTATTCTCTGGACAGCTCTGATCCCCTGCCTATATCTTTACCCCAACCTCTTTCCATATACCACACTTCAGTCACTTCAGTTCGAGCTTTGTGTCCCATGAGGACAACTGAGTTATGGTTTATCCACACCTTGATCAGAATAAAACAAGTCTTCAATGTGGACTGAGATGGGTTGTCATTTAAAGGAACTGGGTAGGAGGGTCCCCTTGCTGGAGCAATGTGATGTGGGCAAACACGGATGCTGTAGCATCTCAATGACTAAGATTGTTACCAGTGTCAGCATGGAAGGAGGAGAGGGGAGGGTAAAGCCCTGGGGAGATGCTGGTGTTGCTATGGCAATGGTTATGATTGAGGAAAGGGAGAAATGAAGCCCACCAGTCTGGTACTTAAGAAGCCAAGGGACTGATGATCAAGCATCGCTGGGATGTGTCACTTGTCATAGCTGGGAGGGACACTCCCAGGTGGAGTGTTGCTTATCGTGCCGTGGTGCACAAGACAGATACACAGGGACTTGTTTAGCTCAAAGGTCAACAATGCCAGGTCAGGGCAGTGATTATAACGAGATGGGGCCCCAGTACATGGCATAGAGACCTTTGAGCATGAGTAACTAACTCGGAGTCCCCGTCAAAACTCCCTTGCCCCTGTGACAGAAGACCAGGGCTCTGGCCACCAAGCAGTTAATGTATCACCATCCCCAAACCTGACAGAAACAACTGATGGGAAAGGAAGGCTTACTCCCTGTGTGTAGGGGCGTGGGGGAAGGCATGATGGAGCAGAAGCCCTCATCTCAAGGTGACAAGGGAGAAGAAAAGAAATGGAACAAGAGAGAACGCTTGTCATAGTTGGCTTTTCCCCTTCTACTCTTTCATGTGACATCTCCAGCCTCGTTCAGGGTGGGTCTTAGTTCGTTTTCTCTGGGAAAGCTCTTTCACACTGAGCTGCGCCTTGGTCTCACAGGTGGTTCTAAATTCAGTCAGGAAGAGAGTGAAGAGGGGCTGTGGGTGCCACGGCCTGGCCCTGAGGGAGAGTGGACCCACTCTGAGGAAGACTGTTTGTTATGAAGGAGAATTCCTGGAAACCATCTGTGTTTGCAGAGGCGAACTGACTGACTGAAACTTCAATGACTGTGGAGAGGTTAGAATGTTGCAGGTCCAGATTCTAATTATAATCTATTGTGGGCCATCCCTCCATTCCTTCACGTCTCTGTGTCAGACCTAACACACTGACAAATAGATTGAAAACCTTTTAGAATGTTTCGATAAGTAGAATTCACCCCCCCTTCAGGGTCTTCTTAACTACTTTAAATGACCTGGTAAAAGAATATTGTTAACTGGATGTGGTGGCCCCTGCCTTTAATCTCAGGACTCAGGAGCCAAAAGCAGGTGGATCTCTGAGTTCGAGGCCAGCCTGGTCTACTGAGTGAGTTCCAGCCAGAGCTATACAGAAAAACCCTATCTTGAAACAAAAAACCCCAAAGCCGTATTGGAGAGACGGCTCAGAGGTTAAGACCACTGTTGTGGAAAGTTTTAATCCCAATCTGGGGTTTCTACCCCGACTTTGACCGTTTAGTTCCT
>NC_034610.1:26334462-26336962 GCF_900095145.1 Mus pahari | reverse complement strand
AGTGTTGAGATTCAAGGTATGCACCACAACATTAACCACAATACACATCTAGCTATTGTTACTATTATTATTGGTTATAGTAGTAGTAACATCAAAACAGGGTCTCCTGTAGGTCATACTGGCCTTGAACTTGCCATGTATCTTGAACTTTGTCTGATCCTCTTGTCTCCATCTCTGGAGCACTGGCATTACAGGAGTTTATCACGCTTCGTTTATTCAGTGTTAGGATCTATCTAGCCCAGCGGTTCAAGTGTGCTAGGCAACTCGAGCTGAGCCACGCCCCTGGCCCTAGACTGTCTTTTGTTTTAAGATTTGTTTACTTATTTACTATATATGAGAACTCTGTCTTCAGACACACCAGAAGAGGGCATCAGATCCCATTACAGATGATTGTGAGCCATCATGTGGTAGCTGGGAATTGAACTCAGGACCTCTGGAAGAGCAGTCAGTGCTCTTAACCACTGAGCCAGCTCTCCAGCCCCACTCTGTCTCTTCTTATGAGATCACTAATCCCATTATAAGAGCTTCAGTTTTCACTCCATTAACTTTTGTTACTGTCTCTCTCCAAACACAGCCACTGGAGGGTTATAAGTTTATTTGGGGGAGGGAGGACACAGTTAGTTTAGATACTTCTGCCACTAAAACCATGACAGTGTCCTTGCTGTGTTGCTCTGTGTCCCTAATCTCACTGTAAACTTGTGTCAGGGGGTGTAAGTCCCTGGACCACGTCTTTGCAGTTTGAGGACCTTAGATTATTGATGTATAAACTTGGGTCCTTTGACCCAAGCAAGTACTATGTTGGAGAACCCTCTCCTGTGTAATACAGCATCTGTATGCTCACCACTGATGGGCAGGCTCACTACCAGATGGATGCAGAGAACACAAGATCAGAAGATACGGAGAACAGCACATCGCTCATTTGATGTCTCTCTGATGCAAAATTTTACCTTCTTACATGACGATACGGCTTGAATGTGAAATGCCTCCCACAAGCTTGTGTGTTTGAACACTTGGTCCCCAGCTTAAGGTGCTGTTTGGGAAGGCCGTCCATTCCCTTTAGAAGGTGGAACCTTGCTAGAGGAAGTAGGTAAGTAGGGGTAGGGCCTTGGGGTTTGACTCAACCCTATTTCTTGGTCAACCGTCTGCTTCCTGATCACAGACACAGCACGACTGGCCAGCTGTCTTCTGCCACCATGACTGGCTGTATCTTTGACTCCATGAGCCAAGATAACCCTCCCCTTCTCAAGCTGTACCTTGTAAGATACTTGGCCATCACAAGGAGGAAAGTTTTACACCCCGGGAAACAGCCATTTTTCTACACTGTTTGGGGGCAAAAGTGTAGCTTCTCTCATAGAGTAAGCTATTTGAAGCATTTAAAATAAAATTCAAGATTTCCATTCAAGCATCGATGTGTATAGAGTTGTTCTACAGACCTGGGTAACAGGGTCTAGGATGGGCAGATTCCAGGGCTGCATCCTTAGACCAGTTCTTCCAGCAGGAGAGTGGTTCGTCACCCACAGGTGTCTGCCTGGGAACTTCAAAATTGCCAGGGATACTAGGTATGACGGAGTGAGTCTTTAATTCAAATACTTGAGAGGCAGGTGGAGCTGTACAAGGTCAAGGATAGCTCAACTTATGTACTGAGTTCCTCAATTAGCCAAGGGCTGCATAGTGAGACCTTTGTCTAAAAAAACAAAAACAAAACCAAAACCAAAAAACTGTTGTCTGGGTCTAACCTTGGCCAAAAGAATCAGACTCTGAAGGTGAAGGGACCTGAACTGTCATGTGCACTTGGGTGGCCCGGGGGTTACGTCTCTTTGCTGCAAATCCAGAATCCATCTGATGCCAAGATTTTGTGGCCGGAATATGGTGAGGCTCCAGCTAAGGAGTGGAACCCCCTAGGAATGGGTCCCCAGGTCCCTCCGCTGAGGAGTGGCACAGTTGTTTTGTCTCCTGGTTAGGTGGATCTGGCCTCCCGATGACCCCAATACCGATTTCCATAGAGAGTTATAAGTTTGAGGAGCACTAACTGGGTCGTCCCATTTCTTAGCATCTCCAAGCACTCAACCTCTTACTGGCCCCTCCTCCATGTTAGTCACTTCTGAAGCCATTCCTAAATTAGCATAAGCACATAGCCATGTGCATGTCAGCGAAGCGGTGACAGACAGCCTGTCCCAAAATGGAAATGCAGATGAGAGAAGTTCCCTGTAAAATAGCACAGGGACTATATTTTGAAGCCCTCACATGAGAAGCCCAGGCTGGGCAGTAAAAGAAGCCTAGTGACCTTGACCCGGGGAGCTGCCATAGGGTCTCTCAGCAGTGCTGAGGAGTGAGGCATCCCACTGCTGGTACAGCAGGCTAGACTCTACTGACCCCCCTCCCCCCCACACACACACTGGGCTGTGACACTACTGACCCCCCCACACACACTGGGCTGTGACACTACTGACCCCCCCACACACACTGGGCTGTGACACTACTGACCCCCCCACACACACTG
>NC_034610.1:26300678-26333912 GCF_900095145.1 Mus pahari | reverse complement strand
ACACACTGAGCTGTGACACTACTGACCCGCCCCACACACACTGGGCTGTGACACTACTGACCCCCCACACACACTGGGCTGTGACACTACTGACTACACACACACACACACACACACACTGGGCTGTGACACTACTGACTACACACACACACACACACACACACACACTGGGCTATGACACTACTGACCCCCACACACACACTGGGCTGTGACACTACTGACTACACACACACACACACACACACACACACTGGGCTGTGACACTGGGCTGTGACACTACTGACCCCCACACACACTGGACTGTGAGATCCTTGAATCCTGTGACAGTTCCATACATCCCAGTGACTGCCATGGCACCCAGAAGGATATGGGGCACAGAATTTAACTGGTAAGCTTCTCAGGAAAGTTGAGGGAACCAGCCATGATTGTTTATCTAAGGGAGAATTCCAGGCTACTAAGAGGCTCCTCCTGAGTTCATGAAGACTGGGGTATGGGGTAAGAGCATTTGGCATTTCCAGGATGGCAGCAAACTGTCCTCTTCTGAGCCCAGCCACTGGCAGTTAGGATGGAGAGCAACAGAAGAAGGGCGTGCCCTCCAGGTTCAGCTGGAGAAGATGACAGTCTTGAAATCTTCATGCAAAGCTTTTATGAAGGAAGAAAGCAGACATGCCACCAAGGCCCCTTTGACTCGGTCATCTATTAGTAGGATGTTTGGAATTTTACCTGTAATTGGGCATTGTGTTGAGAACCAGTCTGTGTCAACTTGGTCTGCCCTGGTGGAGGTCACCATCGAGCATGAAGGCAGACTATTGGTGAACATTTCCAGCTTCATGTGGCAATGTTAAGACGGTACAAGAGAAGCTGAGGCTCAGGTGAGGTGCACAGACCCTGCCCAAGGAATGGTGCAGTCACACTGGGCCATCTCAGTCTAGAGGAGTCAGGGCATGGGTAGCCTTCTGCTCTCTGGGCGTGGGGTCACTTTACAGACTGGCCAAGTGGTATTGACTTCAGAGAATGAGGGGAAGCCCCGGGGGACAGAGTGGCACTCTGCCTTAGTTCATGGAGGCAGACCCCCCAGCATGCCGGACTTCTGCAGAATAAAACACTCTTTGCTATTGCATACCATTTGAGTCTGGGGTCTCATTGAGGATGGAGATACAATGTTCAATCACCTCTTCTTTTTTATTTTTATTTTTTAAATGTTTTTTAAAGATTTATTTATTTATTTATTTATTTATTATTTATTTATGATAAGTAGTACACTGTAGCTGTCTTCAGACACACCAGAAGAGGGCATCAGATCCCATTACAGATGGTTGTGAGCCACCATGTGGTTGCTGGGAATTGAACTCAGGACCTCTGGAAGACCCTTAAGCCATCTCTCCAGCCCCAATCACCTCTTCTAACTCAGCGGTTTATGGCAATTTTCAGTAAGACACAGGCTATGGCCAGAAGAACCCCTCCCCCCACACACACACACATAACATGCGTGCTGTGCCCCGCGATGCACCCAGATGCTTGTAAATGCCTATAGTTTAATGGTAGACATTGTTCTTATTTTTAGCCTTTGGCTGTGATCGTTAGACTATGAATACAGAAGAAGGTGATTGCGATGTGGGACCTGCTCTTCTCTTCCAGATGGAGATGGCTGCCGTGTGGCAGGTGCTTATATTTGTCGCGGAAATCTGATCTCTCTGTCCGTTTCTCTTTGCCAGAGTCTGCCTTACAGTCTTTCCAGGGCTGGGATGAATGTCACATTCTTCATTTGCATCGTGCAGAACATAAAATTGCACCAGAGAAAAAGGTTATTTGACTCAAATAGCTATGCCCAACGGCCGGGCTTACTCAACTCGAATAGGTACTTTGTTCAGTGAACCGTAGCTTACCCCACCCCCGCCCACAGCTAACTGAGTTAAGACCTCTCATGGGTGGCTGGGGATGGTGGCATACATCTTTAATCCCACAAAAAGACCCTGTCACAAGACAAAACACAGAAGCAAAAAGAGATTCCTCAAGGCCAGCTCCTTGTGGCTTGCCTCACAGTGATCAACTGTGTGTTCTATTAGGTCACAGATACAGTGTGAGAGCTCCATCTTTGTGGGGTTCCTGAATAGATTTTCCATTAAGTGTGGGTAACGACAGTGGCTGGGGTGCTTCTTCATTGTTTATGTACAGCTATTAGCTTACCCGAGATTCCACTGGCTCCTCCCAGGGACCTAGCAACCCAGGTGTGGGCTGCATATAAAAGGACTGCCAGCCACCCCCACCCCATCTCTCTCTCTCTCTCTCTCTCTCTCCCCATCTCTCTCTCTCCCTCTTTCCCTTCCTCCCTTCTTCTCCCCTCTCCCCTCTCCCCTCTCCCATCTCCTCTTCCCCTCCCTTCCTCCTCCCCCTCTCCTGCTCCCCCTCTCCCCCTCCCCCCCCCCCCCCCCCCCCCCCCCCCCCCCCCCCCCCCCCCCCCCCCCCCCCCCCCCCCCCCCCCCCCCCCCCCTTCCCCCTCCCCCTCTCCCTCTCCCCCTCCCTTCGCCACATTCTCATTCCTTCCTCCCATTTTCTGTCCTCTGCATCTCCCTTATCTGTCCTCACAGCTCTGCCCCCACCCCGCCCAACTGCCTGTCCGCAGGTCCACTCGTCTGCTGCTACCCCATCCCAGATTCTCACTCACCTCCCCTAATAAAGCACTTTATACTAGATCTCCTGCACGGCTTAAGTTGCTCAGGGGCACACCTTGGCGTGGGCCTGCCAGGTACACCTTCACCATATTATATTTCATCATATACACTCATGAATTCTCTGCTAGATCCTTCTGGGAACAGGGCCCCAGCAATTTACATACAGCAAATCATCATATATTTAAGTGCCCTGTACCCTGGATGCACCTTAATGAGGACTCTAAAGAGTTTTGGTTTTTTTTCAGTCGACTCCTGTCTGAAACCCACTTCACAGGGCCATTAAAGAGTCCCTCAGTATTCTTTGCAAAAAAAAAAAAAAGTCTTTCAGGAAAATATTCATATGTTCGGGAAAATATTCACATATACCGGGAAAGTTATGTGCTGTGAGGGAGTCATTAGAGCTGAGTCAAACTGCAACACCCACAGTGATTCCTGTGTGTGGGAAGCTGTCAAGGGCAGTTTTCCCTGAGCCCGACAGACAGCGGCGACTGCTCCTCCAGATGGAGAGGTTGAAGGCAGTCCCGTGGAGGTCAGGGAAACTAGAAAATGAGAGCTAGCCTCCCAGCATGTCAATACCCTGTTCCTGTCTGGAAAGAGTTACCCGCATCTGTGACTGGGTTAGTAGCTGCATGTCGGGGTTACTTGACAACTGTGCAGTCAAGAGTACCTGTTACGCCAGCAGTGGTGGCACACGCCTTTAATCCCAGCACTTGGGAGGCAGAGGCAGGCAGATTTCTGAGTTCGAGGCCAGCCTGGTCTACAGAGTAAGTTCCGGGACAGCCAGGGCTACACAGAGAAACCCTGACTTGACTCCTCCCCCCCCCCAAAAAAAAGAATACCTGTTATGGTTTGTCTATGCTTGGCCCAGGGAGTGGCACTATTAGAAGGCCTGGCCTTGTTGGAGTGGGTGTGGCCTTGTTTGAGTGGGCATGGCCATGTTGGAGTAGGTGTGTCACTGTGGGTGTGGGCTTTAAGACCCTCATCCCAGTTGCTTGGTAGTAAGTATTTTGCTAGCAGACTTCAGATGAATATGTAGAACTCTCAGCTCCTCCTGCACCATGCCTGCCTGGATGCTGCTGTGCTCCCACTTAGATGATACTGGACTGAACCTCTGAACCTGTAAGCCAGCCCTAATTAAATGTTGTCCTTATAAGCGTTGCCTTAGTCATGGTGTCTGTTCACAGCAGTAAGGCCCTAACTAAGATAGTACCTGTCAGGTATATTGTTGGCAAGATCCTGGCAGGTATACAGTTGGGGGTGCCTGCTAGGATCCCTCACTAAGTAGATTAGGACCCCAACAAGAGGCTCAAGAGGAATTACTTAACCCTTCTATGTGACATTGCAGTAAGAAGGCACTGTCACAATCTCCCACAGACTGACCGTTGGGCTACATGGCCTTTCATTGTGGCTCTTCTGCCATGAAGGTCCCATGGCTTCTGCCTCATATCCTACGTGTTGGACCAACTTAATGAGAAGTTACCTTTTTCCACTGTCTGCGGTCACCATGGCCGAAGTGATTCTTGTGTTAGTTAATCTTGACTCTCAACTCGATTGGATTTTTAAATCAGCACAGAAATACACCTTTGTGTGTGTACACAAGGGGGTTTCCAAAAAGGTCTCACTGCCGAGGGAAGACTCTCCACCCTGCTGTGGGGGTCCACCCTGCTGTGGGGAGTCCACCATCCCACAGACTGGGACACTGGCTTCATCTCTCTCTGCTTCCTAACTGCAGACACAGTGTAACCACCCTTGGCACCCTGCTTCCATCACCTCCATGGATTATCTCCTGAAACAGCCAAAATAAATCTTTCCTTCTTTACAATGCCTTTGTCAGAGTAAGGAGAAAAGCAATTAATACCTACTTTCTCTCAGAATGTCAGCTAGGCAGTGATCTGCGAGCAGAATGGCACAGGAAACTGACTACTGTCTACTTCAGAAGGCCACATGTGTCCTTTGGGGGTCCCAGGACAATTGATCATTATTAGATTGTCACCCAGGGCTGGAGGGCAGAAGTCCCACAGAGAGATGTCTACAGTCAGAAAAGAGTCTTTTACCTGACCAGACACTTGGAATCCCTTCACTCATGCCCACATACACATATACACACATGCTTGCATTTTGGGGGTGTCCATATTCGAACCCAGGGCCTCATGAATGCTAGGCAAGCTACCTCCCCATCCCTATCCTGACTCGATTTTACAGGTGGGTACTCTGGTCCCTGCTGTGGACACCTGAGGCTCACATGACGAAAGCCCACCAAGTTCCGTTGGCTCATGGCTGGGGGCCCAGGGATTTGGATCGATGGCTCCTCCTTCCTGGCCTGGATTCCCTGACTGCCCTGTGTTTGCCTGTGGTCCTGCCATTTGGGGACTGCTTGCAGACTTGAGTGGGAGGCACAGGGTAGCGCATCTCCATGTGGATGCAGTGTGGGTCTCATCTGCTAGTTCCAGACTCCAGTGATTTTAGCTGCTGGATTCATATCTTATATATATGTATATCTGCACACTTTATGGTTTTTTTGGTTTTTTGTTTCTTTTTTTATTATTTGTTTTTGTTTTTTGTTTTTGTTTCTTTTTTTCTTTATTTTTTTGCCTTTTTTGTTTTGTTTTTTTCTTTTTGTTTTGTTTCTTTGTCTTCTTCTTCTTCTTCTTCTTCTTCTTCTTCTTCTTCTTCTTCTTCTTCTTCTTCTTCTTTTTATCTGCACACTTTAAAAGTCATGGCAAGGTCTTCTCCATTCATGAATTGATTTCCTGCTATACTGCTCTTAAAAGCAGTAGTGTGTGTGTTGTGTGTGTGTGCGTGCCAGTGAAAAAGAGAGAGGGAGGGAGGGAGGGAGGGAGGGAGAGAGAAAGAAAGAGTGCTTTCAGTCTCAACAGGGTTCAGTCAGAAAGTGAAGGACTGCAGGATAGCTTTTCCTCTTGGGCCATGGGAGGTTTTCTTTCAGGGCTTCAGTACATTGAGCTGGGTGCATGAACTCACCCTTGACATTTCCTGCATTGAATACCAGGTGGCCATGGACTGGGAGTTCCCATGGTTGTGTCAGTTCTACTGTCCCACACCAGGAGACATGATTGCTGAAGGCTCAGAGGAATCTTCCTGTAGGCAGAGAGCCATGAGTTTAAAAGAGCTTATTTATTTAAAAAGAATTTTTCCCACTGGGCAGTGGTGGTGCACGCCTTTAATCCCAGCAGAGAGGCAGAGGCAGGCAGATCTCTGAGTTTGACACCAGCCTGGTCTACAGAACAAGTTCTAGGACAGCCAGCGCTACCCAGAGAAACACTGTCTCTAACCAACTAACATCTTACGACAGGGTAGTTGTGCATATGAACTCACAATGGTTGTGACAGTACGCACAAAGCCCGTGCCAGCTCAAGCCAGACAAAATCCCATTATGGGGGCTGGGAAGTAGGCCCAGAGCTCCAGCTCCAGCTGAGCAGCTTCTGGTACTGAAAGCTGCCCCGGGGGTGGGGTGGAGGGGTGGGGGTGGGGTGGAGAGTTAGGGTGTGGGGGTAAGGGAGGAGGAAGCTCCTTGTCATAAGAACAGAACCTCCAGCCCCGAGGGGCTGAATGCGCTTGGTGACTGAGTCAGTCATTTTGGGATCCAGACTCAGGCTTGGGTACAGTCAGGCTAAAGACATGGGCAGAGTACTTAGTACTTAGTCCTTTAATGAGACTGTGCTTTTCCTTCCCAGGACCCCCCCCCCCAGGGATTATAGACCACACCCTACAGATCTGAGTGCCCCGCCAGGGCCAGCTTTGTTCTAGCTGTTTTTCCTCTGCAATGCTTTGGGCTTTCTGCCTAACCCCCCTTTGCCCACTCCCTCCCCACCCCGCCCCGCCCCGCCCCACTGGACATTTCCAGTTTCCGTGGGGCTTGTCCTCCATGATGCCTGCCCTCTATGCCTTGGGGCAGAAGCAATCCTTTACAGCTTGTCTTCCTGGGGCTTTAACTCTAATAATCTTACTCTAATGCTTCCATTTGAGTCCATTCTTAAATTCTTTTTAATGAGTCTAAAACTGGAAGGGGGACCCCACCCTGCCCTGTATCATGAGGACTAATGATCTCTGTGTGTAGGAAAAAGACAATGAAGTCAACGTTTGTGGAGATTTCACTTGCAGGAAGAAAAAAAAATTATACCTGTGGCAATAACATCAAAAATAAAACAGCAAAGTCTCCTGCCCCTCCCCCAACAATGGTAACAACTAAAGAAGCCAGCCCAGTGATGGCAGCAGGTTTCTGGAAGAATTCGAGGACTGCCCTTCTACCAACTGTTGGTTTGCAGGAGCTGGGGTGCTCCACCCTACCCCACGTGTCCATGGCAGTTGCTATAGATACCGCAGCAGAATTGCCTTAAAGCATGGCACCTCACCATCAGGAACATGGACCATGAGAGCTGAGGTCACTGCAGGACCCAGCATCTGAGCATGCTCACTAAGTGCCATTTCAGTCAAGGACAAGGGTTGGGATATTCGTGAAATCCCACAACTTACCAGATATCCAGAGCTTGATCTTACTGGGCCCTGGCTCAGCCTCTGGGCCAAGCCCCTTTTCTGTTGCAAAAGTCAGCAAAAATATCTTTGTAATGATTAATATTAATTAATAATTATCATGATGAAATTATTGTTTTAATTAAAATATAATTAATATCAATTAATAATTAATATAGAACCACCAAAGAAACAAACCTTTGAGCATGTCTATGAAGAATGTTCTAAATTGGATGAACTGAAGGAGCAAGGCCCACATTAGTGGGCAGCAGACTCCATGGCCTGGGGACCGCATGTAAAGGAGAAGGTAGCAGGAGCAAGCACACATCTCTCCCTGCTTCCCGACCGCAGGGTACTGTGCCCGGCTGCCTCCAGCTCCTGCTTCCCGACCGCCAGGACAATGTGCCCGGCTGCCTCCAGCTCCTGCTTCCCGACCGCCAGGGCACTGTGCCCGGCTGCCTCCAGCTCCTGCTTCCCGACTGCAGGGTACTGTGCCCGGCTGCCTCCAGCTCCTGCTTCCCGACCGCCAGGACACTGTGCCCGGCTGCCTCCAGCTCCTGCCGGCATGCCTTCTCTGCCATGAGAACCAAAAGAAAACTTCCTTTCCTTTAAGAATCTTTGTCAGGCATTTTGTCCAGCAACATAGAATAACTAATACAGTCTTGGGTCCGAAGAAAACTCAAGTCACACAGTCTGTCTGGACTCTTTTGTTGGCAGGATGGAGAATTGGATGGAAATCATCATTTGTATTATACGTGGGCTTTTTTTTTTTTTTTTTTAAAATAAAAACTCATTTATTTCAAAGAGCAGATACAATCAAGACAACAGGTGGCCACGGAACAATCATGGTTTGTCTTAATAAATAACAAAATGCCATTTATGTCTCTTTAAAATCTATATAACACATCATACATTTAAAATAAATAAATCCCTGTGTCTGGGATAAGTGGGATGGCTGGGTGAGACCCATTGCTCTCAGAAACCAACAGAGTCCCCTCCCCAGCCACCACACTCTCCATTCTTCCGGGACCGCAGCACACGCCGGTGCTTTGGAACTGGCCTTCCTAGTGCCCCTGCCTTGCTGGGGGCTTATTGCTTCACAGACATTCACATCTCGACACGGTTGGTACTGAGCACAGGTCTTCATGACGGCTGGGTGTGCTGTGCACTCCAGCTCAGTCTCTTGACTGTGATCGGGCTATTCTGAGGCTGTTGGCTGGTTGCTGAGACATCTGTGACACGTCCCATCCTTTCACTGAGAACAGTCAGGAAACAGCGGGGCAGGATAGCTGGGACTCACAGGCTACATAACATTCTGCACTTGATACCTGAGAGGGGTGGGCTACCTGGGTGCTGCAGGACAATCCCACCTGTCACTGTGCGGGCTAGAGTTCAGAGCTAAAGGACAGCGAGCATCTGTCAGGCTGGGGCTGGCTGGACCACTGGGGCTTGGCCCATTAAGGCAGTGGGACACAGACAGACAGACAGACTCCCCACTGTCAGCCTGAGCTCCATGTCTGTCTACATGGCAAGTCCGAGTTGCTCCCAGGTGCGCGTGGAAAGGCGAGCCTTCCTTTTTGGGACAGGATCCTTCATTTCTTCTTTCCAAAGACAGTGTGTGTAAGAGGGGCCCAGGCACTCCAGAGGACTCCATGGTCAGTGTTCCTTCAGCCTAAAAAGCAAAGGACACGGTGACAGATGGGCCACACGGCAGATGCCGAACAAAATGCACAGACCCATACACAGCGCCGGCCCTGTGCCCTCCCCATGGCTTCTCAGTGGCAGGGAGCGGGAAGGACGGGAAGACAGCTGCTAGTGAGACTGTCTCGGCTGGGAAGCCACAGCTCACAAAGTCCACAAACAAGGCATTTTCCTCATGTTCCCCTCCCCTGGGAGTCTGAGGAGCGATTTGCAGAATGGCATCCACACGGAGGCACTCAGACTGTGGTGTGCCAAGACCGGGGATGACGGCTAAGTTCTTTCCTTCCTGTCGGGCTGCCTGGAGAGTCGAGATCTCTCCAGAGAGGAGGGCTCAGTGGACTTACGGAGCCTGGATCCCTGCGGCTGGGCCTGGACAGCTCAACTCCTTGTGTATGAGGCGGATCAGGAACTGCACCCAAAACAGAGACAAGACATTGTCACCATCTGGGGACACAGACAGAGGGGCGAGTGTGGCCTGCTGAGGCTGGCTGGACGACCCCGAGGAGGTACTGTCATTAGAGCAGAGACCTCACCAGCACCTGCTTCACCTAAGGTGAAGTCTGCCCCTCATTAAGTCCCCGGGATAATCCAGACGCCCGCCAGAAAGCAGGCGTTCAGCACAGACTTCAAAACCAACCAACCACAGGCGCCCCACATGGAAACAAGACAGAAAATGCAGGGAGGTGGCTCACGGTATGGCGCTGCATGGGGGACTCTGGAGAGGTGAGCAGGCCGTGAGATATACCGGGAGGCTGTAGTAGTGTCTCAGGACTAGCAGTGTGTGTATGTGCGTGTCACGCATGCGCTTGCGTGTGTTTATGTATACCTTCGGCTGCCTTCCATGCAATGCTAACTGCTAGGCTTAGAGCCACTGACTCACCTGGTTAACTTTATGTGCTTCATGTGCTAAAAGGCTCAGAATAACCAAGGCAGAGAAATGACTGGCTACCACCCACAGCTCGGGCCTTTACCCTGCCCGCAGGTGTGGAGCTAATCTCTGTGCAGCCAGGTTCTGGGGCTGCGTGGAAGGGGATCCTGAGGGAAGAAGGAAGCAGGCAGCTTCATCCTGAGGGCTTTGGGGTGGGGAGCAGGCAATATAGGTGACCACGGCTGCCCAGCCTTCAGCTTGACATCAGGCCTTAGGCTCCTAGATGCCCCATGTTTGGGATGGAGGTCCATATGCATAAGCTAAGGATGATGGGAATATCTCCTATGGATAATAACAGTCTGAGCACTTGGCCTGGCCTGAGAACAAAGCTGTGGCAATCACTGGACAGCAGTGGGAACGAGGTAACACCAAACCCAGAGTTGGTGGCAACAGAATAACCCTAACTTAAACTCTCACTACCCAGGGCTGGGCTGGCAGTTACCAACACCACCACTCCTGCCAAGCACAGTCTGTGGCAAGCACTGGCAGAAGAGGCCTGTGGTGGTGAAACCAGGCTGCCAAGAGGAAGAAGGAAGACAGAAAGCAAATGTTGCCTGTGGGCGTGGGACAGCTGGTGGCAGGGGTCACAAGGAGCCAGGTCACCTTCCAACAAAGCTCTGTGCCCATGCAGGTGACAGTGACCAACAGAAAGGAGTCTGCCCATTCCGAGTGCCTGCCCCAAGATGCTGGGAACCTGGGCGGCATGATTCGGAGAGGAGGCTAAGAGCCAGGGGGCGTGATCAGATCTGCTGTCTCAGGTGGCATCTCTGAAGAGGTGACCTCAGGTCCCTGAGCACTCAGCACTGACTGGGAAGGAGGTGAAACTGGTTTATTTTAAGAGAGAAAAACAAAATGAGCAAACAAAACCAAAAAACACTAAAAAGAGAAAGGGCCGGCCTAAGCTTAGGGCTTTTATCTGTTTATGCATAACTTGAGAAAGTCTCCTGCAGGCAAGCTCTAAAACTGTTTGCAGTGAAGTGTTGGGAATGATCCCAGGGTCTGCACGCTAGGACAGCACGCTCGACTGAGCCCTGACGCGGCAACCTTGCCCTTCTGACTCCTCTGCCTCTACCTCCCGAGTGCTGGGATTACAGGCACAAATCACCATCCCCAGGTTAATATACGGCCGGGGATTGAACTGGGGGCTCTGAGCCCCTTAGGCAAACACTCTGCCAAGCTGGGGCTGGATCTTATTAAACAGCTTGGGCTAGCCTCAAATGTGTGGCAATCAGTCATACACATTCTGAGCGCTGGGATTATGGGCCAGTGGGAGATCTGTAGGTCACTGGACAAAGGGATTGTGGGAGCCCAACCCTCTGTCTCTATTTTGATCCCTGGTTATTCGGTGAGTTGTTAGTTTCTTTGCAGAGGCTGGCCTTGTCGTAGGCTTGGCAATCCTGGGTTGAAGTATCCAAAGCTGTGGGCCGAACAGAACCTTTCAGAGCTGACTATGTTGGGCATGTGCTACAGGGACTGACTGACCCAGCAGGCAGACTAGGTGGGGGCTCTCTCTGCTCACCGACTGCTTTAGTTCCCCAACAGGCCCGCCATCACTACCAGCACGCCTTTTTATAATGTGGCTGCTGGGACTCGCGGATGGTTCAGGGATCAAGAGACCTCACTGCTCTTCCAGAGGACCTGGGTTTGATTTCACGTACCAACGTCAGGAAGCTCACAACCATCTGTAACCTGAGCTTCAGGGGCGGTCTGATGCCCTCTTCTGGCCTTTGAACACATGTGGTGCAGATGTGTACACTCAGGCACACACACACACACACACACACACACACACACACACACACTCAAAACAATAAATAAGAAACTTTAAACATGAATGCTGCCGTAAGAGAGAGGCTCCGTGATCTGTCCCATGCCAGCTTTGGCTCTCAACATCCTACAAAGCAACAGCGTCACCTGCTTCCACTTATTCCCCACGGGTGGAGAGAGAGAAAGCCTCAGCTACGTGGACTTAGAGAAGGTGGCAGGACACGCAACTTTGCTAGGGGCTGTAGGAGTCCACAGGAAGACAGTCAGCTAGGGCAACATAGGTCTTGACCCATCAAGAAAAACACAGATATTTACGACAGTAGCAAAATTACAGTTATAAAGTAGCAATGGAGAGAATGTTATGGTTGGGGGGGTCCCCACCACATGAGGAACTGTATTAAAGGGTTGCAGCGTTAGGAAGGGTGCGAAGTGTTGTGGTAAGGTCTGACCCATAGCGACAGGGATGCTAACTGAAAGCGCATGGGTTACAAGCAAAGGGACCCACCAGTAAGGCACAGGCGTCTGCAAACATCAGCATGTAGAACACGTTGCTCCATCCAGAGGGGGAGATGAGCCCTGCCAGAAGGGGCCCCAAGGCAGCTCCTGAAATGGGTGTAAAGATGCTGGTTACAGAAGGCTAACAATGGGAGGTGAACTCAGAGCGGAGCAAGGAGTGGCTGGCATAAACGCCTTCTGGAACCCATTCTAAAAGTAGGTGCTGATCTTTGAGATGTCCTGATCTTTGAGACGGGGTGGTACATGCCTTTAATCCCAGCACATGGGAGTCAGAGGCAAGAGGATTTCTGTGAGTTCAAGGCTAGCCTGATTATATAGTGAGTGCCAGGACTATATAGAGACTCTGTCTCAAAACAAAACAAAACAAAAAAAACAAAATCAAACAATAAATAAAAGAAATCCGAGCCCATATACAATTGTAGATACCCCCGTGCTCAAAGAAAGTGTTACTGAATAAATCTGTGTAAGACACTTAGACCCTGCTGATGTCAAACGCCTGACTCTGACCACTGCAAGTCAGGGCCTCCCCGCCTTTTGAGAGGGGTGCTGACCAAAGGACAGTGTGTAGCTGCATCTTATATTAGTGGTTCAGAAAAATAGGCCTGTACACATGCAAAGCATGTGTTCATAACTGTGCATGTGCACACATAATTATGCATATGTACATGCACATACGCTAATTGTGCATGTGTATTCGTGTGTATCAGCATGTGTAGGTATGCAGCTGTACAAGTGCTATGTATGTACATGTGTGCACAAATGTGTATATGCATCTATGTGTGTCTACATGGGAACAGGTACGCATGTGTATGCATGCATGTGTATACAAGTGTGCATGTGCATGCATGTGTGTATAAGCATTCATGTGTATGAAACTGTACAAGTGCTGTGTATGCAAGTGTGCACAAGTGTGCATGTGCATGTATGTGTGTACGTGGGCACAGGTGTGTATGTGTATGCATTGTATGTGCACATACATGCATGTGTATGTACAAGCATACATCTGTATGCAGCTGCACAAGTGCTGTGTATGCAGGTGTGTCTACAAGGGTGTATGAGCATGTACATGTGTACATAAGTATACACGTCTGTACATGAGCACAGGTATGCACGTGTATGCATGTGCGAATGTAGCAAACTCAAGATGCCTGGGAACTCTTTGCATTATGTTTGTGAGTATTTGTTTACAAGTCTTAAATTATGTCAAATAAACTTTGAAGGCTACACAAGCAAGGGACATCTGCAGGGGAAGCCTTGCTCCAGCACCCTGAGTACTTCCCTCACAGCAGGTGGGTGACTCTGACAAGAAGATGGCCTGTCCAGCATGCTAAGGCGTTTGGAAAACTGCCCGCAGGTAACTGATTGCCTTACAGTACCCAAGAGCTGGGCTCTCTGCTCTTTACCCACACTGACTGCTCCAAGTGTGTATACAGGGCACACATTACCCTGTGACCTGGGAAGCTACTTAATAAACTTTCTCCATGTCTCAGCACAGTTGCAGGCAAACGGCACTACTCATGTGAGTTTACCCTGCACATCCTGGAGACCACGGTGTGGACCATGCCCAAGTTTTAAAACTGTAAATCCACAAAGTTGAGAGCAGAGGAAAGAAAAAACATGATTTTTTTTTTTTTTAGACAATCATAGGGCACAACCTGGGGACATCTCCTCATAGCTAGGCTGGCTGAGCATGTGGCACAGTGGAAGGGGCAGCAACGGCAAAAGGCCATCGGTTGTTCCCTCCACCAACTCAGAGTCCGGGTCCCTCCTCATCAGTGACTCAGTGACTCAGTGACACCCCACAGAAGAGCAATTGCTAAACCTCTGGGGATAGCAGACCTTATGATGGGTATGGGGAAGGCACCCAAGAGGGAACAGGGATCCAGGGGACAACACCAGCCCCAAAGCAGACATTCACGCCCCAGCAAAGGCAAGAACTTCAACACTGAGCTCCCTGTGGGCAGGCTGATTCCAGGCTCAGCTGTGTAGACCACCAGGGGGTGCTCTCCAAGCTAAAGAACTGCTCACACTCATTTAGTGACTTACTCTTAAATACAAAGATACAATGTGGCAGTACAAAGATACAACTTGGCAGCTTAGAGGACCCATGGCTGAGATAAAGACCCAGCTCTGACCTTACAGGAACCAGGAGGAGGGAAACCCAGGGGCAGTTAACAAGGCAGATGAAAACCCCAGCAATTAATTTTCACCTAACACGGTGTTTGAGGCCCTAAAAGGACAGCTAAAATAAGAACAGAGAGGCTGAAAGATAAAGTCAAGGACGCCACTGATAGAAGAACAAGGGAGGCAGGAAGAACAAGCAGTCTGGAAACATGACGTCTGACTAGCATTTTCCAGAAAACGAGAAAGAAAATGGTAGGCAAATATGTCAAATAAAACTACAGTGCCCAACCCCCAAGATGCAGGCCCTGCTTCCAGGTGGATGGAGAAGAGCCTGGGTCTGTGTGAAGAACAGCTGAGAGTGACAACTGATGCCGACTGCCTGCAATGGAAACTGAGACGATAGAGCTCTGGAAGAGGTGCTGATGTTAGGTGGAGGTGAAACCCCAGTACCACAGCCGGGTAAGCCCCAGGGAACTTAGGAAGCTACTAGATGACAGTGCCACTACAGAAGAGCTGTAAGCAGGAACCTGGCAAACAGGGCTCTGATGTCAGAGGGAGGAGAAGCCGGTGTGAGGGATGGGGAGGAAGCAAGGTCTATGTGGCTCAGTGGGCAGCTGTGTGGCCTCAGAGCAGGGACAACCAGGACAGAAGCAAACAAAAAGCAAAAGGAGGAGGGATGACATGTCTGAGGACCTGCAAGGCTGACTTCCTGGCTGGAAAGAGGCAGCATCAGCAGGGTCAGTGGGACTGGGAGCAGGGGATGGGGAGTGGGGTGGGGGTGGGGTGTTGCAGGGCAGGCAGTGTGACAAGAGACATGTCTAGTTTTCTTGGTTAGAGGATATGAGATGGTGCCTAGACTGGCGAGTCCAGGAAATTCACCTATGTGAGGAGGCTAGAAGTAACAGCTGGGAGAGGGACCGACCATCTCTAAGAAGAAGACAGGAACAGGCAGAGCCAGGACCTGTCCCATTGCATCATAAAAGCTCATAGAACAACTAGCTAGTCCCAGTGGCTACAATATGTATCACTTTGATACGATGAAACCCTGAAAACATGCATGGCTACATTTAACTGTTCTGCACACACATGTAGGAAGGGCAGCCTTGGGTCGCTCTGGGCTGTCACTCTGGACACTGCAAACACACCAAACACATGAGCCATAAAGCACTCCCAAGTTGGGAGAAGGTCCTGGCTGGGTTTGGGATCAGTCGAGTGTGCCTTTGCCCAAGCCTGCACTGACTAATGGACATGAACACTTGACAAGCCCGAGGGGCAAGCACTTCTCAGTGTGATGCTTTGCTAAAGTGGTGTGGTGTCCCTCGGGCCTTCTTCTGCTTCATCTTGTGGGAAGCAAGCATGAGAGGCATAAAGCTGGGACTTGGTAGAGGACCAGTGTTCATGCCGTTTCCATGGTGACCAGCTGCTGAGTCCCTGTGCACTTGAGCAGTCAGGGAAGCCTGGGGGCTGGGGTCTAGGAGGCCATCCTACCAGGTCCAAAATGTCACTGCTGTAGAAACCCAGGTGGTCCCGAGCTTTGAAGAGGGCTGGCACCGGATGCTGAGGGCAGGGAGGGCCACTGGCCTGCTGCCCTTCTGTTTTGAGCATGATTCTTTTCTCCTTCACAGCCCAGTGTGCTGTGGCAAGGTCCACCTCTTCACCGAGACAGCCTCTCTCCCTTCAGCCTCATATTTGAGATGAATGTCAAGAGAGAAGAAGCGTTTTTCTACCTCCTTCCTGATTTTTCTTTCTCCTCTGATCCTCTGTCTTACTATAGTGCCCAGGCTGCAGGCAGAACTCCATGTTAGCTTCAAGCATGCATCCTGGGAGCAGCAGAGTGACTCACAGAGACTTCTGTGGGACAGAGCAGAAAGTGACAGAGAGAGAGAGAGAGAGACAGAGACAGAGACAGAGACAGAGACAGAGACAGAGAGACAGACAGAGAGAGAGAGACAGAGACGGACACAAAAAGACAGAAATAGACGGACACACACAAAAAAGATAGAGACAGAGACAGAGACAGAAACAAACACAGAGAGACATAGATAGATAGATAGATAGATAGATAGATAGATAGATAGATAGATAGATAGATAGGTGGGTGGATGGATGGATGGATGGATGGATGGCCGGGTGGGTAAACTGGGAGAGGGGTAGACCACTCCTCTCAGGAAGGGCCCTGCTGCTTCTGAGACCCATCACCAGGTACAGAAACCCTCCCCCAACACCTCCATGTCCTGGAAACACTCCAGAATCCAAGAGGGACCACAACAAACCTTTTCCTCTATTGAAGTTGACCATCTGTAGTGTTTTGTTACAGTAACACAGAACTGACTAACACAGGGATTAGCCGCTTGCATCACCACCTTCTGTCACTCTAGAAGGTGCTAACAAATATCAGCAAGGTGGAAGATCTTGGCTACATCAGAATTCATTCATCTTTTTCAATAACTTAAACTGAAATATGATCCCATCTTTTCCTTGAGGGACAGCAATGAAAAGTTGGAGCCTAAAGTTTGCCAACCCCTGAGTCAAACTAGAGTCTGGAGGAGCGCTCTCCCCTGCTGAGGACACAGAAGCAGCCACCCACAATTGTCTTCTCTGAAGTCACATGCCACAGCCTCCAGAGCCAGCACCCCTGAGCTTCGAGGAGCAGCCGGTCCTGACACTGGCATCAGAGCCTTAGACACTGGTTATTTAGGAACAGCAGCTTTCTTCCTTCACCCCACAGAGCTCTTAGAGAGATGAATGAGTGTTTTCTGCATACCTACAGACCCAGTGCCGTCGATGATGGCTGTCACGGTGGACAGGGCGTGGGAGTTCCCTTTCAGACTCTTGTGAGTCCCCTGTGGGAGCAGAGAAGGATGTGAAACACGGGCAGCTAAAAAGTGAGAAAAAATTCACTCTGGACCCACCCAATACACAGAACCCTCTCCTTAGGAAGTGTGTACCCTGTAGCACTCTGAGTGATGCTCCAAGGGCTTCTAAGTGACAGAAATCCTTCAAAATACCGGCCCGAGCACATTCAGTTATTTGTGACTCTCTTACTTAGTCTGAAAAAATACAGTTAGGATTCCTCCCCTGCTTCTTTCTGCTCCTTTCGCATAGGCCATTTTGTTTAGTCGGGTGTGGATCCTTCAAGACTATTTCTTGGCACAGAGCTGAGTCTGAACTCTCATGTCTATCCAAGGATAAGCTTCCTATGGGCAGATTCAGAAATACAGCTAACATCTAGGCCCAGGCAGGGCCAACCTGCTGTCTTGCAGAGATGGTGTGGGGTGGAAAGGTCAAAGCTCCAGCCCTGTGCCTCTCAGCTTGGCAATCTCTGTTGACCACTCAGGGATAGGAGTGATGGGAAGACAGCTCAGAGAGGGTGGCCAGGGACAGGGGCTACAAAACCCTCAAGACACAGGCTCTCTATGAACAAACTGTGAGTGGCGTTTCACCCGCGGAGGGAGTGCTCGTCCCGAGCAGGTGAGGCAGGATGTTACTTACCAGGTCTGCAGAGACAGCGGTGGTGATCAGTGCATAGGGCCCGCTCACCAGGGCTCCACTGAGGAGCAACATGGCTGTGGAAAAGAGACGGAGCTCAGGACAGAGCCTGCCCGGCCAGCAGTCCACTGGTGAGGGCAGGCATCTACAGGGAAGGGGCCCATCCCACGGGGACCATCTCCAGGACACAGGACAAATGGCTCTTGTACTGTGCCTGGGGTTGCATTGTCACACTGCCCCAAACCTCAGAGGCCTGTTTGGAGGACCTAGAACTCAAGGTCCCTGGCCTCATGGACAACAGCTGATTGCTGGGAGGGGAGGAGAGCCTGGGTGAATCAAGGCCAGGCCAGCACTGGGTCATACATGGAATGTCCTCTCTTCACCTCAGGGGGCAGGGACACTGAACCACATGTCCCCTCCCCTTAGCTGGCCCAGCTCATTTTCCTGAAGAGACTCTGGGTCTATGGCAAACCCCATGCTCACTGGCAGAGTTCTCTAGGTCACTTGTGACAAGACCCTCCCCCACTCTGCTCCCTCAGTCTCCTTGGCTGGCTGGCTCTCTACCTTACCCAAGGGCTTCCAGGGCTGTGGCTAATGTCCCACGCCCAAGCTGATCAGCAACTCCCCCAGAACACAGCACAGCTAGCCAGGTGACCCCTGCCACACCTGCCTGGAAACAGGAGCCTGGCCTCCCGCAAAGAGGGCCATGGGGCCATGTAGCGGCTTGTGCTCTCATGCTAACTATACCCAAAAACCTGTTTGCAGTGTCCCATGCGTGGGAAGCCTGACCCCAGTTGGTTTTTGACTGGTCAATAAAGTTACCAGCGGCCAATGGCCGGGCAAGGAGACAGAGGTGGGACTTTTAGGATTCCTGGGAAGGGACCAAGGAAGGAGGAAGTCCGCCAGTACGAGGAGGAGACAGACTTTGGCAGAAAGGTGCAGGAGGGAGAGACAGCCAACATGTAGGTGCAGGGGGAAAGCAGCCCCAGGAGGACTGCCCAGCAGGGTCCGGGGCAGCAAAGACAAAATGTAGATTTAGTAAGTATTAACTCAGGAGTGTCGGAGGGGAGTGTGTGTTACCCTCATGGAGTAGGTTAGGTGTGTGTATCTTTCTTTCAGGAATCCAGAACACTGGAGAAGCCCTTGCGTACCCTCGGGGGAGTTTAGAGCAGATTAACATATGATCACAACAGGGTCACACTGCTCAGTGGCCCCAGCTTAATGCCTCTAGATTGGCTGTGCAGAGAGGCTTCATGTACTCACCTATGGTGGCTTCTAGGCCCATTCTGCTGACGGAGGAGAAGACATAGAGCTACAGGGGTAAGAACAGGAAGAGGAAGGCTCAGCTCGGGCAGCTGCAGGGCAGCCAGGAGCCCACGGGAGCCTGCCGGTTCAGGAGCCTGCCTGTCGAGGAGGGTGGCTCTGCACCTTGGGGAAATCTCAGGGTGGGACCCCGAGTGCCCAGGGCTGGTGGCAGGACACTGAACAGTTCCTAACTCCTCATCTGAGGTCTGGAGCTACCCGTCTGAACATTGTACCTTGAGATACCATCCTCCTAGCCATAGGGCCGTGCTGCTAGTAATTTCGTAGATTCCTTTATAAAGCCTTGGGCCCAAGAGGGCTCAGAACTAGGCCATGTTCGGAGGACAGTCACAGCCTTGGGAAGAGAGGCACGTGGACAAATACAATATGGTAACAGAATGGCCCCTCATCTCCCAAACAGCAATGACAGGCCAGTACCACACTGGCTCTGCACAGCCACACTGCGGAGTGATGCTACTACTCATGACCAAATGAGGAATCTGAGGCAGGGGAATCACCTGGCCGAGGCCGTGAGCTTCTAAATGCTTGAAGAAGGCTGCGCCTGGCACGATAGGGCTCACTGAGCCTAGAAGGGAGGGATGGCTCAAAACTCCTAAGGGACAGGTATGACTGGGAAGAGGGACAGAGATGGGTGTGAAGGGTAGCCCATAGAGAGGAGCAGCCCAAGAGAAACCCAGAGGAAGGGAAAAGCATGCCGCATGCAGCCCGGGGCCGAGGCAGGCAAGCACGGAGGCACCAGACTGGTTTCTAGGGACGTGGATCTCAGGCACGGCATGGGGCAGAGGTGGCTGGCAGAGATGCAAGTGACTGTCTATAACTGCGGGCAGAGGCAGGGCTCACCGTGGGTGCTGCCAGCAACAGCATCAGGCCACAAGTGGAGGCTCGTTTCTCCAGACGGTCGGAGATCACGCCTGCTAGAATCCCACCTGTAGCAGAGATGGGGGAGGCTTCAGGAGCTGCTGTCTGGCACGAGCTCCCCCGAGGAGCCCAAGTCCCAGAGGCGAGAACAATAGCAACTGTCCCCAAGCCCATCTGAAGTGGCCACTTGGAGTCTGGCCTAGCAGGACACATCTTCACAGGCCTCAGGAGTCACGGGCTGTCTAGGCTCAGGCTTCAGAACAACCTCAAAACCCCTTCACCGGGTAGGTACTAATGCCACCGCCACCTGTCTCAGACACCCGTGTGTCATATCTGAGGGCGGCTGGCTCATGGTCAGAGGCGAGATCCTTTCAAAGCAATGGCCAAGGTCACTGCGTTACATGGTGCTCTCCTAGCAATAAAACTAACCGGAACAGGAATTGACAGGGTTTTTTGTTTTTTGTTTTTTTTTTTTTGAGACAAGGTCTCACTGTGTAGCCCAGGCTAGCCTCAAACTTGCCATCCTGCAGCCTCAGCTTCAGAGTGCTAAATCACAGGAATGTCAGTCACCCAGTATTATTGTTAAGTTCTTGACAACACAGAGCAAATGACCTTGAACTCACCAAAGATCCCGCCCACGTCAAACAATGTGGACAGCTCCCCGGCTTTCTTGGCATCCAGGTGATCTACGGAATGACCAGCATAGGAGCCCATGAAGACACGTCCTGCGTGATTATCCTACAGGGGCCCACGCAGAACCTTGCTCCAGGAGCAGAATTTTACCACGAGTAATCACCTAAACTCAGATTTTAAAGGGATGTTGGTTGACACATCTTATCCAAGCCTGGCACTTGTTGGCCTTCCACAGATGCCGGTGCTGGGCTACCACAGGGGCATCAGGAAAGAGAGTGAGCCTAGGAAGCTACTGTGTGTGTGTGTGTGTGTGTGTGTGCACGCACACACATATGAGTGATGTTTTTGAGGGCAGTTAGTTCAAGGTCCTGGCAGGGCTCCTCAGTCAGTCACCCAGTGAGATGGAGTGTGGCATCATGTGCTGTCTTGTCTGACCCTAGTGGGGACCACAGCCTTCTCATGCCTCAGTGGCAGGGCATCGCCACTTCATGTCCCTTTCCTTCCAGCTGACTAGATGCTGGCCAGTCTGAGGAGACAACTGGGAAGCCCTTGGCCGGCCAGACCTATCTTCCTCACCCTGAACGCCACCTGCAAGGAACTGGGGTTGACTCAAACCAAGACTCTGACTGGGCATCCAGCAGTTCGAGATTCTGGCCAAGACTGTTCCCTTGTCAGAGGGAACACAGCTTCTTACTGAGTCCCCATTAGGACTTGTTAATGTGTGTCTGCCAGGATGAGGTGGGGATTGTTAGGCAGTGCCCTGAGGTAGCTCCTTGCAGCCTGCTCACCCACCCTCTTCCTTTCTGCAGCCTGTTCTTGTTAGCCACGACCCAAGAAAGCCCCCCCTCTTGCTGCTGTCCCAGCTCGGCTGAGGTGACATTCGCTTCAGCTTTGGGGTTTTGGTCAACCTTGACATGGCCTTATGACACTCCTTAGAATCGGTCTCCCATTCTCAAAGCCTTCTTTCCTATGCTGTCCCTAGAGCTCACGCCCAAGCCCAAAGCTGCATCTATAAAGCCTTTCTTTCCTTCCCCTGACTCACTGGTTCCTGAGGCCAAGGTGTCAACATGCGTGTAACAGCCCTACTTGGTTCCTGAGAACTGCTGAGCCAATGAAGTGCAGTTATTTAGTACTTTTTTCTGGAAAATTCTATCAAGAGCCACAGCTCTGGACGTTCTTAGACTCTGGAAACCCGAGAGACTGTCAGCCCTCCCACAAATCAGAACATGTCCCCAGAAACAGTTTGTAGGTCAGATCTCAGCCCCCGGTGGCCATGCTCCTGCTTGCTGGCCGCTGTGTTCCAAAACCTGACATGGCCCAGATTTAAACACAGTCAGCCCCCCGAGAACTGCAGAGGGGTCGGGATGTATCGGATGAGCCCAGAGCCACACACTGTGTCCACCTCCTCGTCCTCTCCCATCTGCTGAGCCACGCTGTCCAGTCACCCTGTGTGGCCCGGCAGGAGGAAGGGAGTTCTGAGGAGCCTGTAGCTCACAGAGCTGAACCTCCCTTCCGGCAAGCACTCACCTACACTGGTGATGTACAGTGGGAGCCAGAACAGGAATGTGTAACTGACCAGCTTGGCAAACAGCAAGCACAGAGAGAACTCGACCACGCCCTGGAAGAGGAAGCCATTGTCAACCAGGGTGGGATTAGCAGTGTGTCTCAAGGTGTGATCCAGGACAAAGGGCTGTTCCCCTGCAGACACGTCGCCGTGTTTCTACAAGGTTCAGCCTTGCTTAGGGGAGAACATGAGTTGGAAGCAAGACCTAGGAGATCCGGAGCGCAGACTCACTTAGTCTGACTGCCTGCAGGGCAGAAACTCAATGTCTCAACAAGAGCCCATGAGAAGCCGGGCCAAATGATAGCCGGTGATTCCCTCCCAGAGAGATGCTCATTAAGACTGGGTTGGGGAGAAGCTCAGTATGTAAGAGTACTTGCTGTGCAAATGTGACCTGAGTTTAAATCCCCAGCACCCACAGAAAAAGCTCGTCATAGTTATGTGTGTCTGTAAGTCCAGCCCTGGAGAGTGGAGCTGGGGCAGATCCCACGTCAGCTAGCTAGCCAAATTGGCAAGCTTCCAGTTCAGACAGAGATGCTGCATCAAGGTAACAAGGTGGGGAGAGCGATAGGTGAAGCTGTTAGAAATCTTCCTCAGGGCTCTGAATGGTTGTACACGGGTGTGTGCACCTGCATACTCATGTGTATGCATCACACACACACATACATACACACACACACACACACACACAGTCCCCCCTTGGAGTTTTCCAGTTGTTATCATATCATGAGGATGGAGCATGTGGTACCTACTACACAGATGCTTGGCATGCTCTGTACTGGGATAAAATCATCTCACTTCACCCTCAGATCAACAGATGGCATCGCAGCAGGAGAGGAGCCCAGGGGTGGGTAAATGGAAGCTCGCTGTAGACTCTTATGCCAACCATCTGTGCAGGGGCATGGGCATGAGGCAGGGGCAGGGAGAAGGCTGGGCCAGGCCTCCAAAGCGGGTCTGGTCCACATTGCCCTGTGTCTCGCATCTACATGTTAGTCTGATGCTAGCAGAAGGATCTGGGGTCTACAGCAGAAAGGCCCCGTAGAAGGGCTGCTAGCCAGCAGTAAGAACTTAGAAATGACTCATTGAAGACTGCCATCTCCTGCTGGCTGGCTATGAAGCCGGTCCAGGAACCCAGTGCTCACCACTGTAAACTGTGAGATTACCACCTCAGGGCACTGGGAGAGCCAGGAGGCCCCAAGTGCTAGGGCACAATCAGATCCTGCCGCTTAAGACCTTAGCATACTGCTGGTTATTCTTCTGTAGCCGCAACTCCCTCGTGTCTCTCCCCTCTCCAGGGAAACATGCCATACTGGGAACTCAGAGCCTCACTGTGCTGTGAAATGGAGCAGGCTCAGTGAGCCACAGAGCAGTGAGCACAGGTTGCCTCCTGTGTAGCACCCTATGTCTTCAGAGCCAGAAGGCAAGTGACTGGGAGGGTGGAGAGCCAAGAGGGACAGAAAGTATCTTGGGTGTAGGCCCAGGGTAGCCTGCTTTCTGTTTTTTGTTTTTTTTTTTTCAAGTGAAAAACATAATTTCAAAGTATTCAGAGATAGAACAAAATGAAGGCATCACACTGGGTTGGAGAGATGGTTCAGTGGTTAAGAGCACTGACTGCTCTTCCTGAGGTCCTGAGTTCAATTCACAGCAACCGCATGGTGGCTCACAACCATCTATGATAGGATCTGATGTCCTCTTAAAAAAAATGAGTTCCAGGACAGCCAGAGGTAACATATAGAACCCAGTTCTAAAAAAAAAAAAAAAAAAAAGGCATCCCACACTGAGCCACATTCTCCCTGGAGTGACCAGCCACACTGTCCACACATGCCACAGCCACACACTTCTCTTTCAAGCTCACCAAGGCCCAGCCCCTTCCCACCACAGCACTGTCACCCTGGCAAGCAGACTCACCGGGATCCTCAGGGCTCCTGTGAAGCTGATGGCGGCCATGTTGCCATCACCAGGGAGGACAACAATATGGCTTGGGTGGAGGGGGCTCTTCCCGTCGGAGAGTAGTAAGCACTGAAGCTCTGGGTCCTGGGGACACGAGCAAAAGGGACAGGTGTCACGGGGGCATCTGGCTGGGGACACGAGCAAAAGGGACAGGTGTCACGGGGGGAGGCATCTGGCTGAGCAAAGCTGGAATTTTAAGCAAGTAAGAAAGACAGTGGGTTTCCTGGTACTGGAGAGATGGCTCAGAGGTTAAGAGCACTGGTTGCTCTTCCACAGGTCCTGGGTTCAATTCCCAGCAACCACATGGTGGCTCACAACCATCTGTAAGATCTAGTGCCCTCTTCTGGCCTGCAGACATACAACATACATGCAGGCAGAACACTATACACACAATAAATAAATAAATCTAAAAAAAAAAAAAAAAAAAAAAAAAAGGAGTGGGTTTCCTACTAAAAGCCTTGGGACCATGTCCTGGTTGGTTTGTGTGTCAACTTGACACAAGTTGGAGTTATCACAGAGAAAGGAGCCTCCCTTTAGGAAATGCCTTCATGAGATCTAGCTGTAAGGTATTTTCTCAATTAGTGATCAAGGATGGGAGGGCCCATGGTGGGTGGTGCCATCCCTGGGTTGTTAGTCTTGGGTTCTATAAGAGAGCAGGTTGAGCAAGCCAGGGGAAGCAAGCCAGTAAGTAACATCCCTCCATGGCCTCTGCATCAGCTCCTGCCTCCGAGTTCCTGCCCTGTGTGAGTTCCTGTCCTGATTTCCTTTGGTGATGAACAGCAATGCGGAAGTGTGAGCTGAGTAAATCTTTTCCTCCCCACTTGGATCCTGGTCATGTTTCATTGCAGCAATAAAAACCCTAAGACGGACCGGTGACAGTCCATTTGCCTCCTCAGTCCTTAGCCATGTGCTCAGAAAATTCTTTGGTTCAGAAATAGTAAAAGAAAGAAAAAAAAAAAAAAAGGACCCCATGTCACTGTGGAGAAAGATCAGTGGGTTAAAGCACAACTCTGTGTGGAGCTGGAGAGATGGCTCAGTGGTTAAGAGCACTGGCTGCTCCAGAGGTCCTGAGTTCAATTCCCAGCAACCACATGGTGGCTCACAACCATCTATGATAGGATCTGATGCCCTCTTCTGGCACGAGTGGGTATAAGCAGACAGAGAACTATTTAAAATAGATTTAAAAAAATAAAAGGATCTGATGCCCTCTTCTGGCCCCTGGGTGTACATGCAGATAGAGCAATTTTAAAATTTTAAATAAATCTTTAAAAATTTTTTAAAAAAGCACACCTGTGTGTATATTGTATCTTGTACCCAAACATCTGGAAGATTCTGGCCACAGGAGAAGATGTCTATGCTAGACATCCTCTTAGATATAATCAGATTGGATTTCTTTTTTTTTTTTTTTTAATTTATTTATTATATTTAAGTACACTGTAGCTGTCTTCAGACACTCCAGAAGAGGGCGTCAGATCTCGTTACGGATGGTTGTGAGCCACCATGTGGTTGCTGGGATTTGAACTCTGGACCTTTGGAAGAGCAGTTGGGTGCTCTTACCTACTGAGCCATCTCACCAGCCCCCAGATTGGATTTCTTTATTGTCTAATCAGCTGTGTCTGGCCTGCTGCCCTGGGCTGCCATGTGGCCAAAGATAATTCAGGAACACATCCAACACAAAGTGTAAATATACTTAAAGCAGGTGGTTTGTGTGTGTGTGTGTGTGTGTGTGTGTGTGTGTTTTGTTTGTTTGAACCCAATTACACAGTTCTCTGGCATGAACCTTGCAGATGACAAAATAGTTGAACATGCCTAAAGGGACTGTTTACATATTCATCCACATCTCCATGCTTTTCTGGAAAGAGCAAAGTGTCTAACCCAGACCAAAGTCTAACCCAGCAATGTGGTCACCATGCGGCAGAACGGTGTAATTTCATGGACTTGATAGTGAGGAAGCCTTCATAGGACTCTGGACCTTGCAAGGAGGTCACAGTGTACAAAGACTGTCAGAAACGATGTTATTTTAAAATTTATAAGCCAGTTCTGAGATTTGTGCCTTCCGATACTGGGGACATCCCCAAGGGACAGAATTTGTGCTTACTGGAGCACAGTGGAGAAATCCCAGCTCTTCGTGGAGTTTTAAGTCATAGCAAGGGTGATACAAAGAGGCTTTCCCTGAATGAACCATGAATCCTGGGGGCTTAAACAGGAGTGCTCCTAAGGGCTTCAGGCGTGCCGTGCCATAGGATCTAACAGCCATTGATGTATTTTGTTTTACTGTAATCCATGCGGGGTGAATATAAACCAGAGAAGAATAAAAAAAAAGAAAGAAAGAAAAGATAATGGGGCTGGAGAGGTGGCTTAGGTTAAGAGCACTTGCTGCTTTAGCAAAGGACCCAAGTTCAATTTCCAGCACTCACAGCATGCCTGCGACTTCAGTGCTAGGAATCCAGCGCCCCCTCTTGGTCTGTGTGGGAACTGCACACACAGTTCACACGCATTAAATAAAAGGCACTCACATACATATTAAAGAAAAAAGATTAAACCTAGGGGACAGGTTTGACATGCAGAGACTCAGCATCGTGTGTGAGCTCAAAATGCCCACGTCACCCAGGCTGGGTTCAGTGGCCAGGACATTCTCACACTGAACACCATACTTAAGAAGGCAGAGGGAAAGCTCAGGTGTGAAGGAGGGGCATGTTCTGCTCCTCACGGTCACAGGGATACAAAGGGCTGCCGCTCACACTGTGACCTGGCAATGCTTTCATGGATCAAGTTAGGTGTCTAGCTTGGGAGGCATGGCACCATTTTTCCATCATACCTAACACTGGCTCCTCTGAGAGCCCAGGACCTCATTCCCAGACTGACAGAGCTTTAAGAACCTCTGAACAGCTCTAGGCTGCAGGGTAACCCCTGGTGACCAAGCTGAGACCTGCGTGACTTTACGTGCCCTTTTAAATAGAAAGGGGCCCTGACCAGGGACTGAGATGCAGCAAGCCACAAGACAATGTAAGTGCAGAGAGTCTACCTTGTCAAGGGAGGAGCAGTCTGGGACCTGGATAGCTATAAGGACAGGTCAACCAGAGAAAACAGGGAACTCTGCCGCCAAGAGTGCCTGGGAGTGTGAAGTGCCCCAGGGCGCCACCTGCTGGGATTGCTTAAAACAGCGACTTAGACTGCTCTGGCTTGGTAGGTTGGAATAGGAGGGGGAAGCTAGGCAGTGGTAGGTCTTCCAAAGCAAGCAAAAGGAGAGGCTGTTTCCTTTTGGAGTAAACAAGGAATCAGGGGCTTCTGCCTCAGACTCTATTGTTTTACTTATTCACTTTATATCCCCCTCACTGCCCCACTCTTGGTCATCCCCTCCCACCATCCTTCCCCCTCCCTCCTCCCCTTCTCCTCTGAGCAGGTGGGGGTCCCTCTGGGTATCCACCCACCCTGGCACATCAAGTCTCTGTGAGGCTAGGTGCATCCTCTCCCACTGGGGCCAGACAAGGCAGCCCAGCTAGAAGAACATAGCCCACAGACAGGCAGCAGCTTGTGGGACAGCCCTCGTTCCAGTTGTTCAGGACCCACATGGAGACCAAGCTGCACATCTGCTACATATGTGCTGGGAGACTTAGTTCTAGCCTGTGTAATAAGCAGGTTCCATGTGTGCTGCAGCCCTAGGACTAGAGGATGAATAAGGAGATTTTTCAGTCAGAGCCCTGTCCTTGTCTTACGCTGCCCAAGAGCAAAGGCTGCTCCTGCTGTTGGCAAAGGAGTAGTTTGTGAACGCGCGCGCGCACACACACACACACACACACACACACACACACACACACACACGCACATGCCTGTAGTCATACTGTGGGAAGCCTGCCCTTGCTGAGGTCAGCGCCTCCTATTTAGGGACAAGACACAGGTGAGTGAGCTTACCATTCTGAGGCTGATGTGGGTCTCAGCAGCGTCTGAGCCCTGCCAGTCAGAGATGCCAAGGAAGAAAAAGAGGATGATGGGAATGGGAATAACGACCAGCTCAAGCCAACCATTGCAAGCTCACGAGACCAAAGGGGGGGGGGGTCCCTGCAGTCACGTGTGACCTCTGCATTAAGCCTTGTGTCTGGTAAGGAGCACCTGGGGTCAGACTGGAACACTCTGGGAAAGGGGACAACTGGGGCTCCGTCCAAGCTCAGGGGACACACACACACACACACACATAACCTAACCCATGGCAAGGGCAGAGGCAGAGGCCTGGTCAAGACACCATGTGAACCAGACCTGTCCCTGACTGGTCAGTCCCCACTGCCAGTTTAAATAAGGCTACTAGGTTGCTGTGGGCCTGGTTTCTTGGTGGCATTGAACAGTCTTGCAGAGGGGAAAGAAGAGGCAAGCAATATGCTAACACCAGAACGAGCCTTTTCAGGTTAATCACTACAAGGAACAAAGTGTCATCCTTCACAGCGACCACAGAGAAGTGTCACAGAGGTGTGAACGTTAATCAAGATGTGGTTTTTAAAACTATAACTCGAGTGAGCTGAGATTCTTGCAGGCATGACCAACCTTTTGACACTGAAACACTACGCTGCCATCAATGAGGTCCACATTAAAAAAAAAACAACAACATCAAAACCCATGCATCGGGCTGTATTCATAGCTCTCCTGGGGCGCTGTGCATGCACCCTCTGGGGTGCAGGGTGGACAGATCTGTAACCATCTTCTTCCTTGGCATCTCTGACTGTCCAGGGCTCAGACACTGCTGAGACCCAAATGAGCCTCCAAATGGTAAGCTCACCCGCCTTTGCCTTGCTCTCTAGATAGGAAACACAGACCTCAGCAAAGACAGGCTTCCCACAGTGTGGCTACAGGCTTCCCACAGTGTGGCTACAGGCACATCCAAGTGACTAGCCACAGCCCCACCCCCTCCTCAAAGTATAAAGACCAGGATTGTACGGCTTATCATGTGTCTTTCTTCCCACACTCCAGACACCACAAGTTAAGTTTCTCTGGGCAATAAAGAAATAAGAGCTTAGCACACAGGTCCTTCAGGCAACCCGACTTAAGATGAAGGGAAACGGCTGCAACTTCAATGACTAAGACCAAGTCTACAATACTCCAGAGGGTTCTGCTCAGAAACTCAGTGAATTGTCTGAGAAACTGAAGCCAGAAGAGTTTGTTTCATAAGGGAAGAGCAGGGCGCAGGGCCAGGCACGGGGACGGTTTCTGGGCTCATTCTGGGGGTACAGAAATCAGGAACCTAACACATTTGTGCCTCCGTTTCTTCATCTAGAAAGTGGGAGAAAGCTGAGAGAAGACCTTTTGTGACATTTGCCATCTTTTCTTGGGCCTGTGGTATGGACTTTTGATATCACTTTGTACCCCAAGCCCACTGTGCGCTCCTCTTGCACTGTGTACCCGCACCTGCAACACCCATCTCTCACACAGCTGTGCCACAGTGACACCTGCTGAGGGCAGCTGGAACGGCACCTGGGGTGCATTTGCCTCCTCAGCCCCTAACAACCCTGAGCAGTGCTTCCTGCTAGCGAACAGTTATTGGATGGATTATAATTAATTAATTGTTAATTAGTTATTGGATAATTTTCAGAGTTGATTTGAAACATGTGAGTTTAGCTGACGGTCCAGAGAAAGTCAACGAGGCTGACTCGAATACCCCTTAGGAATACAAGGAGATTTAGTGGCTTAAAGATCCTGGACGTCGAGCCACGCCCGAGGCCCTGGGACACCCAGTTGGCTCCCGGGGGTTAGAGACTGGTTCTGAGTCTCTGAAGACATCCCAGCAGGTGGAAGCTGTGTTCTACTCACCAGAGGTCCCTTCTTTTCACTGTATGTGGCTTGCTTCTGCAGTCTAAATCTGTTGATGCCGTTCTCGGAGGCTCTAGGATGCTGGAAGAAAAGCCTCTGTTTAGAGTTCCATAAGAATGCTTACACTGGGGCTACAGAGGTGGCTCAGTAGTTAAGGGCACTGGCTGCTCTACCAGAGGTCCTAGGTTCTATTCCTGGCACCCACCTAGTGGCTCACCACTATCTTAACTCCAGTTCCAGGGGATCTGATGTACTCTTTGTCTCCATGAACGCTCACAGACACACACACACACATGCACACACACAGAGACAGTATACATCCACAGAGGAAAATGCTTACATACTAAAAGCCAATACTTATTGTTTTCTGTATATGTGAGTACACCATCACTGTCTTCAGACACACCAGAAGAGGGCATCAGATCCCATTACAGATGGTTGTGAGCCACCATGTGGTTGCTGGGCATTGAACTCAGTGCTTTTAACTACTAAGCCATCTCTCCAGCTCACCAATACATTTTTTTTAATGAACACTTCTTTCATGACAAAAAAATTCTCAGGAAAAAAAATATGGTGAATGACTAGAAATACGCTGCTGTTTCATGACTTTCTGGGAAAATCCCAAACACTCACATTGAGCCACTTCATGTAAAGCTGGCTGTTGAATGGTCAGAGCCTTGTGTCCAGCATTGACCCAAATCCCAGAATGCTCCTCACCTTTAGGGACAGCACTGTCACTGTGTGCTGTCCCCCCAGCCCCCTCTCCCCCCACTGATCTGCTTGTTCTCAGGATTTTTTTTTTCCACTTCTGGATGCTTTGCACAGGGGCTGGGCTATAGCTCAGCAGTCACGCATTCATACAAATGAAGCCGTATTTATGTTGTGGCCTGCTCTGAATCGCCTCTTTAGTTCAGCAAAATGGCTTCAACAGAGCTTAATTTCTTCTGCTGCCTAATAACATTTCAGCACTGAATGCATCACACTGAATGCATCTGTTTATCAACTGGCAGCTGTCTTTTTTGCTCCGTGTTTGGGATGCTATAACCCCGTGGCTAACCTGTGTGCCCAAGTCTCTCGTGATCGTGAGTGGGGCCGTGGGGTCAGCTGTAACTGTAAATTCCACGAGGCTGCATCCCTTTCCATACGCCCCAAGGAGGTGGGAGTTCTGATCCCTCCACATTCACACTAACCCTCATGGCAGTCACCCTGTAGGATTTGACCAAGTCCCCCGATGCCTGCTCACACCGAGTGGTGAGACACACGTACTTCTTGCCCACCTGTGCCTCTTCTTAGAACAAATATCTCCTGTGGTCCTCTGACCCTGCTTGTCCTTGGCTGTCTAAGTAATGAGTTAGTATTCTAGATGCAGGTCTCTGCTCAGACACAATTTGTCAATAAATCTCGTCCTCTGCCCCCATTCAGTGGGCCTGCCTCAGCTCAGATGGTCCCGTCTGAGACACTAAAGCCTTGAATTCTGATGAGGCCTAATGGGCACAGTTTTCCTCTTCAGCTCTGCTACGCCAGGGCCCGGGACCCCCATGACTTCCTGTGTTGAAGCTGAACCCCACTGTGAAACATTATGAGGGTGGAGATAGCAACTGTTCTGTTTATGGTCACCTGCTCAGCGTGCCATCGAGCCCTCAGGGCAGCTGAGCTCGGTGAGACCCTGCTGACTCACTCAGAGATTTGACAAGGAGAAAATAAAGATGTGCTTTGGCCTTTTGGCCAAGATCACTTATAGCATCGGGCAGACTCGGCCCTACCTCACATACGTGCCAGCAGGAGAGGCAGGAGCTTGTGCTGGCCTGGTCCCCTGTATGTCTGCAGCTAGCAATGAGGAAGAAGTCACATCAAGAATAGCTTCTGCGGGGCTGGTGAGATGGCTCAGTGGGTAAGAGCACCCGACTGCTCTTCCAAAGGTCTGGAGTTCAAATCCCAGCAACCACATGGTGGCTCACAACCATCTGTAACAAGACCTGATGCCCTCTTCTGGTGTGTCTGAAGACAGCTACAGTGTACTTACATATAATAAATAAATAAATCTTTTAAAAAAAAAAAAAAAAAAAATTTTTTAAAAAAAAAAAAAAAAAAAAAAGAATAGCTTCTGCAAGATGTGGCCACAGAGGTGTTCTTGTCTGCAAGTGAGTATCCCGGTTCTATTGTGACTCATGGAGGCCTCAGATCACAATGGAATCACCACCAGCTCTGTGAACTTGGACTCCGAAGTCATGGCTTTGAGAACACTTTCAAATACCACCATGGCTACTTTTCTAGACTATAGTAGTCTTCTTTGCTTATTTTTGTTTTTGGTTAATAAAGTGTCAGAATGTTCTCCCACACACACATATACACCCACAATGCCTCAACAGGAAGGAGCTCTGGTGCCCCCTGCTGTACAATTCGGGCACTGTCCCTAGAGTAAGGGTCTCCTTGATATGCCCAACACTTGCTTGACAGGGCAGGGGGAAAACAGGTAGAGGGGGATTTTATGGGAGCCACTGAGGGGTGTCAGGCCAGGCTGTGGTGACATGTTTCAGGTAGCCTATGTAGGGAGAGCTGAGGACTTAGAAGCAGGAAGGGCTCAGTGGGTGGCAATGGCTGAGATTGACTCTTGTCATGCGTGAGGCTGTGGCCAGCCTTTCCTTGCTGGCAGTGTGGGCTGTAAAGAGGAGCAGGCTGTCCTGGGAGGGAACAGGAAACACAGGAGCTCTTACCGTGGGGAGGGTGGATGAGCACTTGATGTCCTTCGGGTCTGAAAGAGCAAACAGGAAATGGGTAACTAAATATCGCCACCCACAGCAAATGAACCGGAACTGGTGCCCTCGGCAGCCCTTAGGGTGCTGCTGGCAATGGACCTGTTCTTCACCCAGTGTTCCTGCTAGGTTTTAGGGCCTCTTCCCACGAAGACAGTAACAGAAGAGGAAACTGTAAGAGTGGTCGGATGTGTTTCATTGCTGTAGTTTTTATTGGCTGTATGTCCTTGAATGCATGAAATAAGGTCCACTGGAAAAGAACAGGATGCTAGCTGGTGCTCTACTAAACTAAACAGAGCTTAAGGAAGGAAGAAAGCCCAGGCCAAGGGGCCAGCAAGGGAGGGGAGGGCACAGCCCACCACCCCTCCCATTCTTCCACTGAGTGCAGATGGGCGCCCCAGGGTATGAATAGGAGCTGAACAGTGGGATAAGTCAGCATGAGCCAAGGACTGGGTGGACCCTTGGATCGGTTAGACGGACACAGAAACACAGAAAGGCATCCAAGCACTCTCAGATCAGAATCTGTAACTTTGTAAGCACTCTCAGATCAGAATCTGTAACTTTGTAAGCACTCTCAGATCAGAATCTGTAACTTTGTAAGCACTCTCAGAACAGAATCTGTAACTTTGTAAGCACTCTCAGAACAGAATCTGTAACTTTGTAAGCACTCTCAGA
>NC_034610.1:26288529-26299783 GCF_900095145.1 Mus pahari | reverse complement strand
TTGTAAGCACTCTCAGAACAGAATCTGTAACTTTGTAAGCACTCTCAGAACAGAATCTGTAACTTTGTAAGGGACGATGGATTTCTTAGAAACAAAAGCAAGCAGAGATAAGACGCCTTCCGGGAGGAAAACGGAAAGCTGGCATTGCTGCAAGGAAGTGATGTCAGGAGGAGCTTCCTTGTCCCTTCTGTTACCTGATGCTTATCTTTTTTGTTGACCTTCTGGCCCTTGGATGGTCACTCAGCTCCCCTAACAAACAGCAGCTCGTCCCTGAACCCTGGGAAGTTGGGCGTAGTGGGAGAAGAGCTCTGAGGCCCGACATGGTATTAGGTAGGGAGACGTCTTTCCACATGGGACAGTCCCTGCCTGCCACCCAGGAAAGTGCCCCAGTTATGACAGATGAAGAACAGCAGGAAAGAGCATCTTAACCCGGGGCGGGGAGCAGGGCCAAGCTCAGAGCTTCATGTAAGAGATGGGTGAACTGAGGCATGGGAGGGACACTCTCCTGCACAGCAAGGCCCAGACTGAAGGAACACATAGCTGAGAGAGCACCAGGCCCTGGAGAGAGTCTTGCAGAGCTCAGGGAAGAAGAAGGGACTACTAGGGCACCGTGACCAGGGTCTGTGGCCTGGGTCACATATGGAGGACAAGCCACATACTTCAGTGAAGAGCCCAAGAGAGGCAGAAGCAGGAACAGGGGTGGGAAGTGGCTGATGAGGCAAAGCAGCTGGTGCGAATGGGGTTCAGGGGCACACCCCACGCTAGGAGAGCAAAGTGTGGAACAGAGGAGGGAGAGGACACGGAAGTGGACGGAACAGCAAGCTTTATATAGATGGTCTTCCCCCACGCGTGGCAGCGACCACCAAAAGCTTATATATCTAATAAGAAAACCCAGGAACTGGGAAGAAGGCATAAGCCCGGTCCAGAGATCAATTCTGAGACCAGGCTTGGGTTCCAGTTTTGTCTCTCTGCCTTGGCACTAGGATACCCCACCACTGCCAGCAACCATGTTCCTGAACAGAGCCAAGAAGGATCTGGTAGGGGGAAGACACAGGCCAGTTGGGAGGAATGGTCCTGACCATGGCGGCTCTGGCAAAACTTCCCAGAGAAATGAGCACCACCAGGTCCGTGGCTTCTAAGCCTAAGTCAGCTGGTTGGAAGGCTGTGAGGGCCTAAGGAGCGGAAACTGTCTGCTCTAGGACGGATGAGGAAGTCAACAGCACAAAGAGCGGGGTTGGGGCTCACAAGAGGGAGGCACCGGTCCGGTACTGGAGAGGTGAGAACAGAGATCCTCTGTTCTGGATAATCCTGCTCTGAGCAGGGATAATACCCTGTGCAGGGTGACATCACCTACCCTTCCAGCTACCGCCACACCTCCATTCCCCCCCCCTTACCCAGAACCCACTCCTCCATCAGTTAAAGAACACATTCCCTGGGGACTCCAGAGGTGGGACAGGGTGGGCACAAGGCCTGGAGCCCTAGTGAGGAGACACTGTAGCTCTCTAGCTGTGTGGTATCAGATCAATACCTGGGGGAGGGGAAAGGGACAAGGCCCGGGAAGACATCTGGTACAATAGCCTTTCCAAGAACTCCAGTGACATACCAGTTAGTTAACTGATTGCCTGAGTACAGAAGCCACAAGGCCCTGCCTGTCCCTAGTGCCGTTGCCTGCCAGCCGGCATGCCATTTCCTGGGCCTCCAGAGGACACCGTGAAGTGGGGTTAAGCGGTAGCCCACATCGCTAATAGACGGCCCTAGGTCTAGGTCTGATTGTCCATTTTTATTTTCACTACCTAGAGAGCTGACTGAGAGAGAGCCGCATCTCCCTAGCTAGGCAAGATGGAGGTCATTGAAAAATTAACAGGTTGGCTTGAGCAGCAGGCAAAAAAAAAGGCAGCAAGGGACAGAGCTCACTAAAACACGTTCTATTCTTGGGTGAGGCAGCGGCAGCGCTGGACAGGGTGGAAGCTGAGGGTTTGAGGCAATGTCAGTGTGTACAGAGTAAAGGGAGATAAGGGTGGAGGCCAGGCTACTCGGATATACCAGAGCTGTGTGCTTTCAGCTTGCTTCAAGCAAATAAATAAATAAATAAATAAATAAATAAATAAATAAATAAATAAAATTTTATTTTAAAAAAGAAAAAAAACAAAACTTTTCTTTCTCTCTCTCCCTCTCTCTTTCTAAGATTTATTTACTCATGTATGTGAGTACACTGTCACTGTCTTCAGACACCAGAAGAGGGCATCAGATCCCATGACAGATGGTTGTGAGCTACCATGTGGTTGCTGGGAATCGAACTCAGGACCTCTGGAAGAGCAGGCAGTGACCTTAACCACTGAGCCATCTCTCCAGGCCCCAGGATGAAGGGTCTTAAGGGCCTGGCTCCTCACTCAGCATGAATGTTCAAACCTTTCACTTGCAGGTCCTTTGCTTAAAAAATTATTTTCAAAATCAGAAGTCTGGGGTTGACCGGAATAGAACATGGACTTCATTTTGCTGACTTGGACACTTTACCTAATAAGATATGTGGCTTTAAGCCACACCACGGTTTTATGACATTGTCCCAAACAACAGCTCACTGCCAACTACCCAAGCTGGCAAAGTCCACGTGTCGTGTGGAGGTAGCAGGAGAGGGGTGGGGAGAGGTGATGAGCAGGTGCAGGCATGAGGGGTTGGGCTGTGCCCTCGGATGTAAGAGGAGGATCTGAGAGTCTCTGATGATGCAGGTGTTCCATGTTCAGAGAAGGATGGGGAAAGGAACTTCAACAGCAAACTGGGAAAGAGCAGAAAACCTAGCAAGACCAAGACAGAATGGGCTGCTGGGAAACTCTGTACAGAGCCTGGCTAGGGGAAAGCCAGAGTGAATACGGGCTGGGACCTAGAGCACTGGATCCACATTAACTAACTCGCCATGAAGACTAAAGCCCAGGTGGCTGTGTCTAGGGCCAGGTCTACTTACGTTCGATGAGAAAGAGAAAGCACACTATCCCCATGGCTGCCACGATAGCCCCAGGCACGATAAATGACAGGCCCCAGCACGTAGACACCCAGTAGCCAGCAATCAAGGACCCCAGAATGTTGCCCACGGAGGTGTGGGAGTTCCAAATCCCCATGATCAGGCCACGCCTACAACACAGCATGATGGGACAGTGAGGGTGCGGTAGGGCCAAAAAACAAAACAAAACAACCCCCACCCCACCCCCCCAGAGATCAGCTTGCAGGACAAGAGCAAGCAAGGTGGCACGACAGCCACAGCGGAGGTGAGACTGGGGCAGGGGGCAGGGCATAGAGGAATCCGTGATCCCGAGAAACCAGCGTGCCCCCAAGGAGCAAGACTGCGGATGCTCCGTGGAGAACCGCGACTCAGGCTGCATCAGTACACCGCTACTCAGAGATCCTCGAGTCTCCGATGCAAAGAGGCACGAGGGCTTTTCCTACAATTCTTGGAAGGCAGAGGATTTCAATTTGTGCCTCCACAAACATGGTAGTCGGTTGACTATCTCGGTGACAGAAGCTCACACCGGCGCCCGTGCCAAATGACTAAAACGAGCTTTCTAAATCGGGCTTCTGAGTCCATCTCCCATTTTAGCCTCTCCATCTCGGGTAGCGTCTCTATGGTTACTCAACCCCAGCTAAGCTAGGCAGGGACACAAATGACTGCACTGCTGTAGTCAGATCACCAGACCTGGCTCAGGCCTGCTAATTATGGGCCAGGTGGGTGACCTCTGCCAGAACGTCTCAAACTCCAGACTCTATGTCCCACAAGTGTGAGGGAGGCTGAGGCCACACAGCTCTCTGGTGTGGAGTCTGGGGGGGTCATATTACCTGCCTAAGTGGACAGGGGGAAGGGCTGGCTTCTGTAGGGACAGAGGCTGTACACCCATGGCAACTATAGGGCTTCCTCTTAGAGATTTTTAGTACATTGCTCCCAAGAAGAGCCTCATTAAAGCTCCTGAAATAGGCTGAAAGAAAACTTGAATATAATGTGGTCCAGTTTCCATCTGAATCTGGCAGAAGGGGGGAAGGGGGAGGGGGAAGGGGGAAGGGGGAGGGAACAACTGTTGGAAATGTGCCATATTTTCCTCACCTTCCTTTTCCAAACCAGTTGCTGAGGCAGGTGACAACGCTGGGCCAGCCTGTGGTCTGTACCAGTCCATTAATGATCTGTAGGGAGAAAAGGAGGCTCACCAAGGGCAGAGGCTAGCCCCGCCCCTTCCTCCCTGTGCTGGGGCTCGCTCTGCTCTTTATCTCACCACCAGTGGTGGGATGTGAGGTTTATATTTGCAGATAGCTTGAGCTATGAAATATAAAATATATGTGTAGTTCACGTACATAAAATTTATAGAAACATGGATATATTATAGAATATAGATATAAACCAGGCATAGTGGTACATGGCTGTCATCTTAGCTGCTGGGGAGGCGAGGCAGGAGGACTGTTGTGGAGGGGAGTTTGACATCTGCCTGGGAAATACAAGAAGATCCCATCTCAAAAAATGAAATCGCACACGCACACACTCACACACACACACATAAGTAAAAAAGCCAACTCAAGCCTTACATGGTGGTTCGTACCTATAACCCCAGTACTCAGAAAGAATGCTGTGAGTTTGAGACCAGCCTAGGCTACATATGAGATTTTACCTAAAGAGATTTAGAATTAAAGCCAGCCCTGCCAGGACCCACATTATGGACTGTTCTGCTGACAGGCTGGGCTCAAACATTCCAGACGCCTTAGAATCTAAATATTCTGTAAAGACAAGAGCTCCTCCCTCTATAGACTGCTTTATAAACTGCTACAAATTCAGCCTGGAAATGGCACATGCTCCCCTAACCGCCCATGGCAGTGATCCCCTGACTGCCCATGGCATGTGCTCCCCTGACTGCCCATAGCAGTGCTCCCCTGACTGCCCATGAAGAATTTCCTCCTCAGAAACCAACACAGCCTTGACCCAGCCCTGGCATGCATACCTGCCCTCTCCAAGGTGTTGGGGAGCAGGTGTGGGGCCTGCATTTAACAGAGGGAGGCTCACTTTGCTGTCATTATAACTGAGGCCACAGCAAAAACCCAGCCCAGTGCCCTGCTGTCTCACTAGAGAAAAGCGTCTTCTAAGAAGTATGCACAGGGCATTGTGCCCACCTATTTCCAGATCAGCATCTCAGTCTTTACTGCAGGAACATGTTGGGACTCTGGGAATCTGCTTTCTTTCCCTTCTACCTGTGTGCCATTACAGTCTGAGGCTTCTACATCCGGGGAGTCAAGGCAGAAGGACCTAATGCAACGTCGGGCCTACAAGGCACTCATATCGGATGGTCAATGGTCTCTTAAACAGCACAACAACGGGAGACATGGCGTTCACTCTGCGCTAGATACTATAAACAATCTAGAGGAAGGTGTGCCCTGGGTGTATGTGAGTCCTATGCCACAAATACAAGGGACTTGAGTGGCCGAGGACATTGGCAACCGGGGATAACTGACTTCATGCCTGCAATAAAGTGGCTGAACTTTAACAAGCTCGATAGCATGGTCGTGAAAACCAAAATCAAACAAGGGTGGCTTTGGTTTCCTATCACACCTCCCCACCCTCGGCCCTATGGAGCAGGTGGCCAGCCCTATTTCTCTTATGAGTCAATATTTATCCACAGGATTGCTGGAGAGGGCAGAAGCCAAGAGGTGCCACAAAGGTTGGGCCCTTAAGGAGGGCAAGGCTGGGTTTCTGTCCCCACCCCTACACCTTCAGGACCCCTCCTTTCTCCCTGCCCTGTAGTGAAGGCTCCATACCCCTACTCTACCGGCAATGGCTCCAAGTCAACCCTTCCTTGTCCTCCGGCCACCCCCATGGCTGCTTTGGTGTGATCATTAGCACTTCACACTCATGGGCCTGCTGACAGCTCCTAAAACAGGAAGTAAACGTCCAGGTGCTTGTGTACAGGAGGGTGGGGCTTCCCACAGCAGCTGCTGGAGCCTGGCCTAGGGAGGGATGCTCTTCTGTCCCTCACTAGCCTCTGCCATCCATTTCTTAGCAGAGGTAGGCTTTGGAGCCTGAACTTGCCATCCTGGATCAGACCCTTACCTGGGTCACCACGTAGAATCCCAGGCTGTGGATGTTGTAGAAGTAGCCCAAGCCGAACAGGGCTGTGAAGGCGCCGCTGGCCAGCATCCCGAAAGTCAGGTAGTACCTAATCGGCAGGCGTTCCCCTATTATTCCACTGAGGTAACAAGGAAAGAGGGAGGCGTGAGGACACAGCACAGCACTAACAGCTCTGCCCACGGGTCCTGGATGTCCCCTGTCATCTACTGTCCGTGTTTCCAGACCACGGAGCCCCACTATTGGAGACTGGACAGGAATTCCTCCTGGAGCTCACATACCACCATGGGACCCCTTAGCTTCATTTCTCATTAAAAACAAAAACCTCATTTGTTTCTTATTTTTTTAAAAAAAAAAGTGGGCTGGAGAGATGGCTCAGCGGTTAAGAACACTGACTGCCCTTCCAGAGTTCCTGAGTTCAATTCCCGGCAACCACATGGTAGCTCACAACCATCTGTAATGGGGTCCAATGTCCCCTTTTGGTGTGTCGAAGACAGCTACAATGTACTCATATACATTAAGTAAGTAAATAAATATTTTTTTAAAAAAAAAGCACACACACACTACAGTTCACACCGAGATTCACACCAATACTGCCTATCAAAGCAGAACTTCTTGCCCTGCTCGTTAAGCTTCCTTTTATATCGACAACAACACAGAGTCAGTATACAGAGCTGTTTAAAAATGTCAGCAAGAAGCTGCAAATGATGACTTGGAAAAGGGACGACTGAACCGACCAAGCTGCCTACCCTGGGCGGTAATCAAGAAACCTGCGGGAACAGGAACGTACCGGTTGGTGGATCAGCAAAGACAACACCACCACTCCCCTGCCTGCCCTTCCGACCACTTCCATAAACAGGGCTGCTAGGCTGAAAAGGGGGCGGAGCCTGAGCCCTACAACCGCAGTGAGGCTCAGCTAGCTACACAGACATGTTAGGTCGGTGGTCAAACTGTAGTGGGGTTGAGGAGCCTGACCAGCCCCAGCTTCATTACAAGGCAGATAGGAAACAGATGGTTGCTATCCATCACCATCACAGCACAGGCTTTACACATCACCACGGAGACACAGATCTCCGCGGGTACCAGAGCCCTTTGCGCTCTCTTTCCAAACTCCATGGGGACTGGAGAGACAGAAATGACTCATTGGTTAAGAGCACTTGTGTTCTTCTGGAGGATGTGAGAGTTGGTTCTCAGTACTCACTGTCAGGAGGCTCACCACTGCCTGTAACTCCAGCTCCAGGGGACTGGATGCCCTCTGCTGGCCTCCATGGATCTCTGCATGCAGGTGCACACCTGCCTGCGGCACCCTGGAGTAAGAGCCACTGTTCCCCAGCCATCTCCAGAGCCTGTTTGCCAGCAAGCTTTCCTTTCTGCGCCCACCAAACAGGAAGGATCTACCTAGAGCCATGCAAATGACCCGTGAACACTATTACATGAGTGTCGTCCGATGACAAGACGCTTGGCTAATGTGTTCAGCTGAGCAGAACCTGACCACAGAGACTGGAGACCAGTCCAGAGTTAAGGTGTATCCACTTGTCTGTGCTCACTTTTAGAGATCAGGAGACAGGTCATACTGGCTACCACTGGGAGGTGTCCCCTACTATGGCCACCTGTCGCCAGCCCTCATCTCCCCTGTTTGTGAGATTTAAGGAACAATTCTGATAGAATGGACACCACCCCACACCCTATCTGATTCACACAGGACTCACACCCACGCCACACCTGCCGATCCTGCCCAGCAAGACCTGGGTGTGCCCACCTCCCATGTGTGCAGTAGGTCTGCAGAGTCACGTGACGCCTCGGTGGTAACCTCACAACAGGTCTGAGGGCTGACCTGCCTTCTTGCCACAGCCCCAGCCCCATCAGTGTTTATCGAAATGGGATTCTGTTGGGCATGAAGTCCATAGAGAGACAAGGACACCTGAATCCCATTTTGATAAACTTGATGGTGAGCTGCCAGAGAAACTACCTTTGCCCATAAAGACGAGACGAGAAACCAGCTTTGTTTACTAAGCTAGGTTTCTTGGGCCAGGTATCTTGGCTGGCAGGAAGGTGGAGACCAGGCCCTGCACCTTATTTCTCTTTGGCCTCACACACTGTAGGCTTGCACATCCAGTCTACCTCATACACTAGCACTTGAGCATCCTCCCCTCCCCCACTCTCTCATCCACACAAGCTCTGAGCTCCGTGTGGTGTCTGTATCTGATAAAGAAGGCTATCTCCACCACTGGCAGGAACCACTTGCCAATATGTCACCACCACAGGGCCCCTAGGCTGGGAAGGGCCCTGGGTCTTGATTCCATGCATTGGGAGGCTCTGAGAGAAACAGACACTTACAAGGCTACCGCGAGGCTTCCAGGCTCCAAAGGTCAGTGTCTAAACCAAGTCTCTTGGGATGAAGGTTGGTAGTCTCTACAGTGCTTTTCCTTATTTTTTACCCCAGTACCGGGACTTGAACCCGGGGTCTCTCATATGCGTGTATGCTGAGCATTCACCCTACCCCTGAGTGACCTAAGCTTTCCACGATGTTATTTTAAAACATGATGGGTCTGATAACATCAACAAGGTTTTATTTTTATTTTTTATTTTTATTATTATTATTATTTTATTTTATTTGGTTTTTCGAGACAGGGTCTCTCTGTTATAGCCCTGGCTGTCCTGGAACTTCAGTAAGGTTTTAATCAGTCACTCATTTGCCCCCTGTGCCCAGGAACATCTAGTACCTCCTCGGTCCATCCTATGACAGAAAGGAACCTTTCTGACTCAAGGGCCCACACGACTGGGAGGGTCCGAGTGTGGGTGCCCCTACCTCAGGTACATCCCGATGGCATAGGCGCACAGGAAGGCGTAGTCCAGGGCTCCAAGCAACTGCTGGTAATTGTTCTTATCTGCGTGGGTTTGAGAACCAACAGAAAGGCTCAGAATTATTTGGTATGTTGTAGAGCTGGGCTAAAAAAATACAAAACTTTATTCTGTAAATCCCTTTGAAAGGGAGGTGTTCTATACAGAGAATGTCTCACAAAAAACAAAACCAAAACCAAAACCAAAACAAAACAAAAAGAAAACAAACAAAAAACCCCCAAAACATCAAATTCTGGCTACTGGCCAGTTTCATGTGAAAGAAAATAACGTTTTTTTTTTTTCAAGTTGTCCTTGAATGTGACCTTCAGATTGGAGGCAAACCAACCTCTGGTGGGTTTGACTTTCTGTGTGACAGCGCACACCACAGGCTTTCTTCTAGAGACTTCCCCAGCACAGACTACTTCACTTAGCTGGTGGCCCTTGAGTGTGTAGGCATGGTTGCAGAGTAGTGTTTGCTAGGGGCCAGTTGTCACTGAAAGGCACTCAAAGCCAGGATGACATCACTGTCCTGAGACTAGCCTGGCTGTAGAAACTCCAGTGGAGAGCTGCCAAGGTCCCCCTAGGCGGGGACAGGGGGTTTGACCCAAACTCACCGAAGGGGGCCCAGCCACAGTCGGTCTCATTGTTCAGGAGCCAGTGGGTGGGGCGATGCCTGGTGCTGCTGCTCGGGTCACCGAATGGAGACTCAGGCCCATCTCCTCCAGCACACTGCTTGTGAAGCTCGCCCTACAGCGGACAGAGGGGGGAGGGGGAGGACAGAAAAAATGTTTACTTGGGACGTCTCAGTCAGGACAGCCTGAGTGGTCTCCCCTCCTCACCGAGCGATGGCTCTTTGAGCAGAAAGAGGCCCCTGGTAGGCGGCTGAATTCCACAGGAGTTCCCGTTCTTGACAGGAGGCTCCGGCATCATGTTGTAATAACTCCAGTTCATCGCCACACAGCAGCCAACCCTAGCACCAGCAGCCTCTCCAGGCCTAACATGGAGGTAGCATCAGGCAAGGGAGTGTCACACTGAGGACCACTGACTGCCATTCATCCCTGACAGGCTGCCCCTGCGGGAGCAACAGGGTTAACTGCTGGATTTAGACAGTGAAATTCTACAGAGGAATGGAAGAATGAGAGTCTCAAAAAAGCAGAGCCAAGCTGGGCGTGGTGGCTCACGCCTTTAATCCCAGCACTTGGGAGGCAGAGGCAGGCGGATTTCTGAGTTCGAGGCCAGCCTGGTCTACAGAGTGAGTTCCAGGACAGCCAGGGCTACACAGAGAAACCCAGTCTTTGTAAAAACCAAAAAAAAAAAAGCAGAGCCAAAGGAACGAAGGCTGTACAATTTCATTTCCACCAGTTCAAGCACAGGCAAGACATCCCAGTGGCAAGTTAAGTCATATTGCTACTTAGAAGGGTGATGGCAGGAGTTGGCACAGGGGGCTGGAAAAGCCTTAACCTAGATCCTGGGTACCCAAGTGCACAGGCAAAGGCCTGTCAAGCAGACGCTTAAGACTAAGGCACCTTTCTGTGCAGATATTCTCCAATTTAAGAAAAAAATAATATATACATACACATACATCTATGTACCTATCTATCTATCTATTTATATATGTATATATGTATGCATGCATGCATGCATACATGCACCTATCTATCTATCTATCTATCTATCTATCTATCTATCTATCTACACACCAGAAGGCAGATGGCCACCAGCACACTTTACCAGGACCAGCAAGCTGTAATAGGACAGAGGCGCCTGACTGGTGGTGGGGACAGGGAGGAAATGGCATGGCTGAGGGGCATGAAGACTGAAAGTTACAAGTGTCCTGCCTCGATCTCCCATCTGCACAGAGGCTGCTGATCGCTTATAGAACAGAGACTGCGATGCCGAATACCAGGCTTTCTACACGGGGTGTAGGATGGGGCCACCTGAAGAAGGAAGCCATAATTCCGGCGGGAGTGGCCAGGACCATCTCCTGGGGAAACTGAGGGGCAGGGAACTCACTCTGTCACATCTGTGTCCCCTACCACTAGATTTAATAAAGGTCCTGGGTCACATGAAGCTCAGATGGAGCAACCCATCAGGTATGGGTGAAAGGTGGCAAGGAGGAACTTCTGGTCAGGGAGATGCTCCTCTGGAGACAAGAAACTCTTCCAGTGTCCAGGAGCTGGATCCTGAGTCATGGGCCTGGAGCTGGTGCAGAAAGCAGATCCTGCTGGGCATGGTGGCGCACGCCTTTAATCCCAGCACTCGGGAGGCAGAGGCAGGCGGATTTCTGAGTTCGAGGCCAGCCTGGTCTACAAAGTGAGTTCCAGG
>NC_034610.1:26284950-26287983 GCF_900095145.1 Mus pahari | reverse complement strand
GTGTGTGTGTGTGTGTGTGCGTGTGTGTGTGTGCGTGTGTGTCGTTTCTACCTGTGAGACCTTAGCTTTCTGGCTACCTTAGTAGGTAAGAGTTTCTGCCTTCCCTACACTGTTCTTCCTCAAGGCCACCACACCCAAGGAGGCTTCTGTCTTGCTGCTCTCCTAGAACAGCCACAGGCCAGGAGGGACTCATCTGCCAGACGAGGCAAGTTTCAAATGCTAGCCTTGCACAGAAGTGAGGGGTATGGATTCTATAGGCTGTGCTCGGAATCCCTGAACCGTCCGTCTCCTGTGGTCTAACCTGTCTGGGGTATATCACCCACGAACATCAGAGCAGCTTAGAGATGACCCCAAATGTTCTCTAAGTCTCAGGAAAGGTTTTCAGGTCCTGCCATGGTGAGCAGCATCGAGTGCCCTGGTTAGTTAGGGCCACGGGCTCTTGGTTACAGACAGACGTAGACTGTGAACTACCGTGGCTGCTTATAACTGATTGACCTCAGTCACACTCCCTGGCCATCAGCTCTGAAGCCAGCATGACAAAGAATGATGTCATAGGGTGACTGAAGGATGGAGTTCACACAGAGAGCACCACCCAGGTCCTTACCCTCCAACCCGGCCAGCGCCTAGAGGTTGACACCACTCTGCCTGGGCAAGGTTCCTACAATTAACCTCTGGTACCGATGGACATCGTGTTTCCACTCCCCTCCCCAGCCTTTCATGTCAGAATGTCATCTTTGCCTCTTTTGTAGCCCTGCCGGGAGGCTGCCTCAAAAAAATAAAAAGCTCTGAAGATATTTAACTAAGCACATTAGTTCTCAATAACATTGCTCTGTTTTAATATGTCAATGATGTTTGTTCTGAAAACCTGGCATTCGCAGGAGAACAAACTCTCACGTTGGACTGCAGTGAGATCTACTAGGCTCTCACAGACCGAATGCCAAGGAAACATTTGGGGGAGGGACATGTCCCAATGAGAACCATAGCTTATCTTTCACAAAAAATTTACAGGATTATCTTTCAGTGGAGCTACACCGAAAATCTATCAGCCTGCTATAGCAGTTGGTTAATCAAAACTGATTAGGGAGCTAAAAAGTGTTTGCCTCTGAAACCCATGCTGGAGTGGGGTGGGGGACATCATCTGGCTGTGGCAGTCATGCTTTTAATCCTGTCCCTGGGAAGGTGGGGGCAGAGAGATCTCTAATCATAGCTGGCAAGCCAGGTTAGCCTACTTGGCAGGCCCTAGGCCAGTGACTCCAAATCAAAACAATACAAACAACCATACAAACAAACAAAATGGAATCTGGCCAAAGAATGATTCCTAAAGTTGATGTCTGGCTTCTACATGCATGTACATATATGCATACCTGCATACACATAAGCATGCATGCACGTGCATGTGTATACATACCCTTTCTCACACACACAAAAGACCCGATCAGTCAACAGAGTGTCAGGGCTAGTGAAATGGCTCAGCTGGCACGGGTGCTTGTGGCCAAGCCTAAGGACCTGAGTTCAATCCCCAGGGCAGGTACAAGGAAAGACCCAACTCCCACAGAATATCATTTGACTTCCCAATGCACCCTCCCCACACATACATACATACATACATACATACATAAATGTAACTTAAAAAGTAAAAAAAAGGGGGGCTGGTGAGATGGCTCAGTGGTTAAGAGCACTGACTGCTCTTCCAAAGGTCCTGAGTTCAAATCCCAGTAACCACATGGTGGCTCACAACCACCAATAACGAGATTTGACGCCTTCTTCTGGTGTCTGAAGACAACTACAGTGTACTTACATATAATAAATAAATCTTAAAAAAAAAAAAAAGTTGGGCTGGTGAGATGGCTCAGTGGGTAAGAGCACCCGACTGCTCTCCCGAAGGTACAGAGTTCAAATCCCAGCAACCACATGGTGGCTCATAACCATCCGTAACAAGATCTGACTCCCTCTTCTGGAGTGTATGAAGACAGCTACAGTGTACTTACATATAATAAATAAATAAATAAATCTTTAAAAAAAAAAAAAAAAAGTTAAAAAAAAAAGAGAGAGACAGGCATGGTGACGCACGCCTTTAATTCCAGCACTCGGGAGGCAGAGACAGGCTGATTTCTGAGTTCACGGCCAGCCTGGTCTACAGAGTGAGTTCCAGGATAAAAAAAAACAAAAAACAAAACAAAAAACCAGAGAGAGGATCCTATCTTTGTGACCTAAATTTTTACTCAAAATGCTGTAATTTTCTCAAATTTTCACCTATTGAATATGTTCATGCACTTTGTTTTCCTCTGGGTCAGTATAAACGATGCTGCAATAGACATTTATACTAGCTGGGTGTGGTGGGACATGCCGTACTCAGAAGTCTGAGACAGGATTGCTACAGTTCTCAAGGCCAGCCGGGGTTTCAGAGTAAACCCTGTCAAAACAACAACAGAAGATGCTTCTGCGTTAATTATGGATGCTTGTTTTGATAGCTGTGACCAAATGCCTGAGAAAAATAACTTATAAAAGGGTGTAGTTTGGTTCTTGGTTTCCTAGGACAGTGGGCTGGCTGTCTTTGGCCTCAGGTTTCTGAGCTGTGGAAAGGCGGGACATCGCAGTGGGAGGGGCCTAGGCAGGTTATGCCCTTCTAAGATCCATCCCCAAGTGATCCATTTCCTCTGGCTAAAGGGATCTTCCACAATGTCCCGACTGTCTATTTAAATCTGAATCCAGTGGAGCTTAATCTACAGACAGGTCAGCGCCTGGGAGAGCTAGGATTCTCTCACCTCCTGGGTATCACTAAGCCATTAAGCTGACAAGGTTATCCATCCCAGGCAGCAGTCCCAGGCAGAGTTAAAAACAGTTGTACTCTCCTCTGTTCTAAGCATTTTGCCCATTCTCGTGCAACAGCCTAATACTTTGATTATGGTAAAAATGCATTACTGCCAGGCGTTGGTGCCACATGCCTTTAATCCCAGCACTCGGGAGGCAGAGGCAGGCGGATTTCTGAGTTCGAGGCCAGCCTGGTCTACAGAGTGAGTTCCAGGATAGCCT
>NC_034610.1:26280571-26284105 GCF_900095145.1 Mus pahari | reverse complement strand
ACCCCATCTGCCTACCAGCCAGCGAAGACATCTGCCTCACAGAGCTCATGAGAGGGAACAACATTGTCCATCCCATCAGGATGTTTTTAAAGGTACTATTTTTTTTTTTTTTTAATCAGAGAAATATAAAAGCAATCAGTGATGGTTGAGGCAAGTGTCACCCTGACTGACCTGACGTCGTCACTTGACAAATGAGTCATGGCCACTGGGCGAATCATGGCCCATTCTCAGTCAGGGTAAGCAAATGTATTCCAGTTTTGTTTATAACCTTCTGGGAAATACAGACTGCAGATGATGACTCATGGGGTCCCTGATAGAACCATCCCTGTTCCTGGGTCCATTTGTGTCATTTATAGCGGGAGCTGCAGTAGCATCGCGGCTCATACTTCCCGGGGCTCTGTGATGTCTAAATCATAGGCAGAGACAGCCTTGTCTGTATGAGGAGGCAAAGCAACCTTCGGGACTCAGCGTAAAGCTATTGCATACGCGGGTGCACAAGAGAGCCTGATCATGTGCAAGCAATTAGTTGCCCTGGAGATTCCTGGGCAGCCCTGTTAAGAGCAGAGCCCAGGGACTAGACTGATGGCTCAGCAGTCCTGAGCACTGGCTGCTTGCTCTTCATGGGACCCTGGCTCAGTTCCCAGCATCCTTTTGGGTAGCTCACAATTGTTCATAATGCTAGGTTCGGGCTCTCTGGCACACTGTTCTGACCTCTGAAGCCAGGCATGCATATAATGCACATGCATACGTGTAGGCAAAACACTCACACCCATAAAAAAAAACCCTAAATCTTTAAAAAGTAATAATAATAGAGGGCTGGAGAGATGGCTCAGTAGTTAAGAGCACTGTCTGTTCTTCCAGAGGTCCTGAGTTCAATCCCCAGCCACCACATGGTGGCTCACAACCATCTGTAATGGGATCTGACGCCCTCTTCTGGTGTGTCTGAAGACAGCGACATACACATACATACTCATATACATAACTTAAAGAAGAAGCAAGACCCTGGAGCCCGAGGACCAATGTAGACGACATTAAGATGAGTTCCCTTCCTCCTGACGACACCCTCTCGGCCACCGTGAGGACCGTACTAGAGAGCAAACGCAAGTCCTCTCAACCATGGGGCCCAAGACTTTGATTCAAACTAAGGCGCCTCTTCAAAACACCTAGAGGTCCCAAGGAGAGTGTGACCTTGACCAGTGTTCATCAGAGTCCAAGGGCAAGGTCCTGCCCAGGAGACCTTCCAGTGGCCATACCTGTCCCACAGGCAGTGGCTCCGTGGTGACACTCTGCCCTCTACCTGGTACTGGATGTGGTCCCTCCCCCACCCATGTAGACCTAGCATCAATCCCGGAAGCCGCAGCAAGGCTCCCTGACTATGCTTGATCCCACGTCTTCAGTGCTCCCAGACACTCCCTGTAGGTGCGGCCGGATGTTAGCTTTCTGTGATATGCCTCTGCCAGGAGCTAAGTGTGAATTCTCTAAGCAGGATGGAGTCACAGAGACAGCATCCCAATTTCCAGGGCTGATCACTGGTGCTGATGGCAGAGCCCTTGTCACATGTCACACACCGGGGCTTTAAATGCCACCCACTACTTTCCTACTCCCAGGCCTCTGAAAGGTCATCTTACTTGAAGGTCTCCAAGTGCTTGCTTCCCTGGAAAGTCCTGGCTAACCCCCTTCTTAGACAATGGAACCACTGGAGAAGTCACCCAGGACACCAGAGGCAGTAACCCTTTACACTGTCCCCAGTGCCAGAAGCCTTTCCGGGGCAGCTGGCCCAGTTCAGCTGGAAGGTCATAACTCCAGAGTCCTGTGCCAGGTCCCTGCCGACTGTTGGAAGGCAAGCAGGGGACAGAGCTGTAAATAGGTTGATCTTGGCACCGGACAGCATCCTTGGTTCTTCTACAGTAGTCAAAAGCCATTCACTCCTGTAGTCAGCCCACAAATAAAGTGGGGTGAGAAAACATACCTGCTTCCTTCCCTGTTCTGACGTAAATACAAGGACTTGATGGCTATCGGGACACCTGTTCCCTAACCGTCACTTGCTCTCAAGGGTACACCCAGTGTCTCCACTCCAGAGGCTGCTCCAGAGCAGGGAGAGGGGTCAAACGGCACCTAGAGTAGGAGCCACTTGGAGAAGCACTGAAGACTGGATCCACCAGGAACGGAAACCCAGACAACATAAATATTTAACTAAGTTTGGGAATTCTGGAACTGTAGTCTGATGGAGTTGTGCCTCTGAGGGAATAAAGCATGGAACAGTGTAAAGATTTGAGTTCCTTCAGAAGGGAAGCAAGAACAAAACGTAGCAAAAAGGCCCCACAACTAAGATGCTAGCATAACTTGTCTCTAGCAACCCTGCCCATTTCCTTCTGCTCCCCCACCTCCCAAAAAGCCCTGTGTACGAAGATCTCTTACCTTCACTATGCTGATAGGCTTTCGGGATAAGTGGAAGCTTGCATAGAGCAGGAAGGTCAGCATAAAAATGAAGGCGCGGTACCTGGAACACATGAGAGGTGTCACACATCACAAGGACAGGCAGCCTCGAGCCCTGAGCCCCCACTCCAGTTGGGGAAAATAATATATATTTTATGTATATGAGTACATTGTTGCTGTCTTCAGAGGCCATCAGATCCCATTACAGATGGTTGTGAGCCGCCATGTGATTGCTGGGAATTGAACTCTGGAAGAGCAGTCGGTGCTCTTAACTGCTGAGCCATCTCTCCAGCCCACAGCCAATTATCTTAACAGCTGCTTATTTCAACTCTAACTCTTTCCTGTAGAAGGGACCTCAAAAGCCAGTGAGGGTCTGTTCCTCGAAACCCGGACTTAGGGGAAGCAGTCGTCTGACCAGCCCCTTGTGTACTTCTAACTGCAGCTGGCTTTAGTCAGACATTCAGGGTTATGGTTTTTGTTTTGTTTTCTTTGTTTTTTTTTTTTTTTGTTTTTCTCTCAGAAGCCCTGCAGGAGCTGTAAAAAGTGAACAGAACATCGTTTGCTCCCCAACCCCCACAACACTCCTGTCCCCGTAACAAACATCTCTCTAGTGGACTCTGCCTGTGGATTCTACAATTCCCGCCAGGTCTGACACCCATCTACATGGTGATAGTGTCAGACCCCAGGATTGAGGAACCCACCCACACACACAGCCCCCACTAATACATCGACATCTAATAAACTGGGGCTCCTTCAGGTCCCGATACTTGTTCAGTTCATTTGTGTCAGGCTCTCCACACCCGGAGAAACCCTTTTTTTGCATTTGCTGTGAAGCCCACAGAGCCCAGCCAGGTAGGCAAGACTTGTCTCCCCTGACTATGAGACTTCTGAAACCATGAACTGTAAGAAGCGACCATCTCTGCAGGATGCTCAGGGCTGGAGAAGAACCGTCTAAAGCCTGGGCCAGCCGGTGCGGGGAGATCTGCGAGGGAGAGTTTGCTCCCTGAAGGAAAGTAACTGACAACCTCAGCTTGAGCCCCAGAACCCACAGAGTTCAAGGTGGGACTCCATCCCTGAGAGCCCCAGAACCCACAGAGT
>NC_034610.1:26259938-26279896 GCF_900095145.1 Mus pahari | reverse complement strand
TGAGTTCTGGGACAGCCAGGGCTACACAGAGAAACCCTGTCTCGAAAAACCAAAAGAAAAAAAAAAAGACTAGAGGCCAAAAACAAAACAAAACACAAAACAACAAAACCAAAGCCAACCACATTTCCAGACTTAGCTAAAGATCCCAGATCCCATGTGAGGTGAAGAAGGCAGGGTGGTGATCCTGTGGGGTGGGGGAGGGTGGGGGAGGGAGGGAGGAGCCAAATCCACATTAAGAAACTTGCTTCTGAATAAAGAACTCTCTTCTCTCTGGGGAAGCCTGAGGGGAACGTTCCTCCGGGACACTTCGTCCAAGCCCACGAGAAGACCAGAAAAAAGGCAGGCACTTAGCCTCCCGCACTTAGGAGACCGAGCTGGGCACATGGCATCTCTCACTGACTCTGCCTGCCTGCCTGCCTGCCTGCCTGTCTGCCTCTCTCTCTCTCTCTCTCTCTCTCTCTCTCTCTCTCTCTCTGTGCGTGTCTGTGTGTGTGTGTGTGTGTGTGTGTGTGTGTGTGATGCTCCGAATGCCTCCCTAGAGCAGAACAGAAGGTACTTCCCATTTCTTGGCTGAAGCTGCCCTGCCGCCCATCCCCCCGAGCCTGAGGGTGGGTGTGATGCCATCCCCTGACCTCCTGCAACCCCATTTCCATTTCCAGCTCTCAGCCTGACTCTAGCTCCTCTGCGATACTCAGCCTGGGCAAGGATCTCCCTCCAGAGTCTCTCAGTTAGACCAGGAGCCTGAGGTGTCTCCCAGTGGCCCCTGCCCAGGCCTGCTTGGCTAAGGCTTTACCGGGTAGGGAGATGACTCATGGCTTTAGGCTGTGTCTGTCCTTCTGTCTACTCCACTGTCAGAACTGAAACTCCCAAACAGTGAGTGATAAGGGCAGAAGCCCAGCCCAGCCAAACTGCATTCCTCAGTCTCAGGAGGTTTCAGTCAAGACTTGGCGATGAGGTGAGAGTAGCTTTGAGCCCTAGTTTCTACCAGGCCCTCCTGCAGGTGGCCCTGGGAAGGTGGTGTGAGGCTCCTCAGGACAAGCCCTCATTCATGCTGGGGAAGCCATGAATGCACCCTTCAGGAAGAGAGAGCCTCCTGAGTCAGGGCTCCTCCGGTGGGCTGGAGTCAAAGGTCAATGAAGAGCAGGCAGCATTTCCCTGAGGCAAAAAAGGAAACCTTATCTTCAAGGAGCCCAGCCTACTTCCTCTATTTCCAAAGTCATCCTTCTCTTCCTTTTTCCTCAGCTTCTTAGGGGACTTGGGGTGTGGGAGAGGCAATGGCTGCCGATGTCCTTCACCTTTCAGGAAGGTCTGCAGGCAAGAGCTGCTCTCAGCTAGCGGCCATCCCGCCCAGCCTGGCCTCAGGAAGAAGAGGCTCCTGTGCTGTCATGGAGTTAGGATTCTGGTGAGGTCCCTCGGGATTCTCCTGGAATTCCCTTGTTCCACTTAGTAGCAGAGGCCAGGGATAGAGAAAGAGACCTTGTCTCACAAAAGCAAAAAGCCATGCAGAGACACCGAGGAGGGAGAGCGGCCACAGAGGCAGAGCCTGCCGGCGTGATGCTGCAGCTCAAAGACCTGACAGAGGAAGGAGGATGTGATCTGAAATCACTACACGGCCATGACCCTGCTGCACTTTGAGCTTGGGCTCCTCAGCCTTTCACGGTTCTTGGTGTTTTGTTCCGGGAGAGGATCAGGTCTTTGGTTTTATGTGATGCTACAGCTAGGCTTGGAAGATGAAGTAAATGAAGAGAAGCCAACGGGCTCTGAGTTTTCTCTCCAGTGTCCCCTTATGCAGATATGACAAGCAGGACAGGCCAAAACAAGAATCAAGCCTGGGTTGACCCTGAGTTTCTAGCAAAAAGCTCACATCCCGTGAATGCCAGCTCAGGGCCTGGAGGCACCCCAGACTCTTAGAGATGGCTCTTATATTTGACACTGTAACATAACACTATTACCTATGCCACTTGAGGACCAGTAAAGTTGCAACAACAATCACCCAAAAATCACCGTACTCCAAATAAGCCTCAAAATAATTTAAGACATGACTTTTGTCAGGTTGTACCAACTGCCATCTACCTCCGGAGACGGAGATCTCCGAGGAGTGGGCCGTGAGGCTTACAGACTGGCCCTCTGCACTGAGCACAGAGCAAGCAGCCTCACGGCCCCTGTCATGGCAGATGTCAGCAACTTCCCTAGCTATACTGTCCCTACCGAGATGGGACTCCCTTGCAGGACAGACTACACCCTCCAAGCATGTGGAATAAGCCCTTCCTATTTAAATGGCTTTTTTCCCCAGGTATTTGGTTACAAATAAGTAGCCCCTGGGTGTCAGAATCCTCAGAGAAGCAGCAGAAGGGGGGCAGGGTTCACAAGCCTCCTCTGGTGGGGTCAAAGGTCAATGAAAGGCAGGTTAAGGAGGCACTGTGGCACCATCCGGTCTTGGCTCAGTGTCACTTGGCTCGGTCATGTAGGGATTCAACACGTGCTTTTTTGAATCCAAGCCGTTTCCAAACTCAGAAGCCATCCAACTAGATACGGAAGGGAGGTGTTGTCTCTGTCAGAGCCTTGATCAGGAGAGCCTGATACCATTGAGATGAACATTGCTCACTTAAGATTTCACCTACCTTGGCAACAGGACCGTTTTCCACACTAAGAGGGTACGAATCTTGTAGGAGCATACTATGAGATGGTGGGGCTGGTCTCTCAGCTTTCAGCCACCCCCAAGGAGGCTGGCCGCTGAGAGAGGGAAGCATGACCCTGCTCCTGTGGCTCACTGATTGTGACATTTGTGAGGTGCTGTTCTCAGGCGACGGGCCACCATCTACTCCTAGGATCAATTATTTGATGTTTCAAGTTGTTTTAGACCTGGTCAGCAAGCACTAGTCCCTCTGGGTTTCACTCATGGCTTTGTTTCCTCCTGCCCATCTTCTGCAGTCCCGCCCATCCTATGCAGTCCCTGCCCATCTTCCGAAGTCCCCGCCCATCCTCAGCAATCCCTGCCCATTTTCTGTAGGCCCCGCCCTCTTCAGCGGTTCCAGCCAGTTGAGGCATTAGTGTGTTTCTGAGATTCTGGCTCCTTCAGTGAGAGGAGTCACACAAGGGACCAGGAGCCAGTATGCAAACCTGTTCTGGACCTCTGGGGTCCCTTCTCATTCCACCCTGACATGCCTAAGTCCCCCCTTCCCATAGTATCTTTAGCCCCTCCCCTCCCAGTCCCACCTGCCAAAAAGGCACTCTCTGACTTTCCAGCACAACAAACATCTGCATGTCCAAAATGAGAGATGATCCATAAAACAGGAGTTTGAACCTTTCAATTACTCAGGGTCACAAAAGACTGGGCCAAGGGACATTTCTGGACTACAAGAGACAAAACCACAGGATGACAAGATGCAGTGTGGTGGCCTTGTGTATGATCCTGGACAGAAGAGGAACTGCCAGAGATCTTGCTGGACACTAGATGTGGCATTTAACATGACCATCGCTTAGAGGCTTGAACCAGGGCTTCATGCTTGCGAGCACTTTACCACTGAGCTGCGCGCCCGGCAAAAGGCAAAATCTACATAGAAATATTTAAGAATTAAAGCCATATGATGCCTGCCACACACACTTATACAAAGCAGGGGAACAGATATGGTAAACAGTAAATAGTAACAACCATCGATTTATAAAACAAGCTAAAAGTCTCCCAGTAAAAGTGTTTAAAGGGTGTGGCTACAGTCTCAGCAGGCATCAAAGGAAAGCCATTGAGGGATGCCACCTGCAGATGTTTTCAAAGCCACCGCGGACCTTTGGGAGTCCAGTGGTCTTGTGTGAAGCTGTGGGTAGATTAGAATGAGCCTGTAGAGACTATAATGCTGGCGGATGGCTACTGAGCTCCTGAAGTCTTTAGGAGCCACAAAGCAAAGCTTCCAAAGGTTTCAAAAACAAACAACATGCGCGCGCACGCACGCGCGCACGCGCGCGCGCGCACACACACACACACACACACACACACACACACACACACACACAAAACCTTCTGTCTCCCAGAAGTCACCAGAAAGGCTAGGAGACTCCTCCATCAGCAGCAACAGGCATTACCAGTCCCCCTACCTGCGCTCTTAAGGACTTCTTTTTCTTCTTCCCCCCAAATCCATTTGTTTTCCTGCTAGGTGCTAGGTGGCCTTTGCCACATTTCCTATTAAAGATGATAATGAGCCCCAGGTTCTAAATTCCCCCTGGGATGAACATTTCTCTGGGAACCGCCATGAACATGTGACGAAAATCTTTTTTTTTTTTTCTCATTCACCTGTCTCATCAGTGTAACTTGCTAGTGCCCAAAGCACTCAACATAAAATGGGAGGAGAAGGGCTGAGGCCTCAGCTCAGCGCCAGAGGGTTTATTTAGCATGCACAAGGCCCTGGGTTCGAACCCAGCACCACAAAAATAAAGCCTGAGGAGAAAGGGTATGTTTTCCCTTCCTGACAGACTAGGAGGAGGGTGGAATGGAGGCTGGGGAACTCCACTCTGCATCACCTCCCTAAAGGAGGATGACAAGACAGGTCCACCTGTGAGGAGGCAGAGTGAGACACCCTCTCATGCGGCATTCCACTCTGTCCGTTTTATCTCTGCTTGTCCCAACAGCCAGGCCACTCATCTGGAACCAGAGGTACCGGGGCTTACATTTCCATGACATTACATTACATGAACATCATTCCCATCCTGCTCACAGCCGGTTGTGGTGGCTTAAATGAGAAACATCCCTTACAAGGCTCTGGCGTCTGAACACTTGGTCCCCTGTTGGCGATGGTGTTTGGGGAGGTTTGAGGGGCGCAGGCTTGCTGGAGGAAGTATGCCACTGGGGGCGGGCTTTGGGTTTAGACTCCACCGCATCCCCATCCCATCCCCATTACAAGTTTGTCCTGTACCTTTGTGGACTGCATGAGCTCTCAGCTTCCTGCATCAGCAGCCGCACCTACCAATTGCTTCTGTGCCTCCTGGCCTTGATGGTCTCTAAGCCAAAACAAACCCTACCTTCTCTAAGCAGCCTGGCCGTTGTGTTCTATGGCAGCGGAAGGGTTAACAGGCCAGTGTTTTTCCTCTCTCTGCAAGAATGGTGGTTATTCAAAAATTCACCAAAACCACCCAGAAGTCCAAATGCTGTCTGTGATGTCACCACCAAAACACAGGACTCCTGAGGGCTACAGGACCCATGCTCCATGATGAAATATGGGTGAAGAAGCCACCCGATCTGTCCCCAACACACACGTCATCACTCCGAGGACAGACCATCAGCAGAGCTTACCACTGATCCCTGGAGAAGGAGACGATGAAGCGGATGCCCACGGGGAGCGGAGCCATTTATGTCGCCCCCGAACCTTGGTGCTCTAGTCCCGAGGTCACACGCTTCAGAAACGGGTTAAAGTTGTTCTGACAGCCCTGCAGTTCACACAGCCTGGGAAGCAACCTCAAATGGGTCCTACTGGGTGCTGCCCCCTCTTCCTTCCATCAGGGGGCTGATCTCTATGGGAGAAAGAGAGATGTTAAGAATCTGTGGTCCTGACAAGAGTACCTTGGAGACACAGGCAGGCACCAGTCATCTGCAGACGGGGAGATGCTACCCACACCTGACCAGAGCCACACCGCTGAGACCAGAGGAAGCGCCCACCACTGGTGCCTTGGGAAGGTTTGCTCATATGGAGGTCACATGATGCTCTAATGATTCCTGCAGGGAAGTGGGCATTCATCTGCCTTTAGGGCTTCCAAAGATGAGTCTGACCCCAAAACATAGGTCTATGTTTAGTCATGTGGACATCTATTAGAGCCCAGGGTGGAGGCGGGCACTGGGCTCATTCACTTCATTACTACCCAGCAGACTTCCTGTGAGCCTCGGCAGTTGAGGACTGTGGGCCTGGGCAGGATGGCAGAAGGGATCAAACATTAGTTGCTTAGGTTGTGGGTCTGCAACTGAGTCAGACACGCCTAACATGGGGGGTTGGGGGTGGGGGAAAAACTTCCCATCCACCTCTGTGGTCCCTCTTCTGTATGTCATTAGCCTGGGAAAATGAGCCTGTTCCAAGAGCTGGGCTGAAGAGGGGCAGTTCTGGAAGGGGCAGAACGAAAGCGGCACACTAGTAAAGGGTCCAGCCCTTTGGAAGGTTCATCTCCTATCCTGAGCCCCAAGCCACCTCAGGACACATATCCTAAAGCACTGTATTTTTTTCCAAAGAGGAATCTACTTCCTCACCTATCTCTTTCCCTCCCTCTGAGCTTTCCACAGGCATGTATCATGAGCTGGGGGTGTAGCTTGTGTGCAATAGCAGGGCAGAGGGAGACTCTGGGTCCCAAGCCCAGCAGGTCACACATACACAACCAATAACCTCCACAAGACCAGCCTCAGAACCATCATAGAGGCGTGGAGGCCCTTTTCACCCCAGCCAGGAGAGCTCCACCTTTCCCGGGGTTCCATGGGGTCACTCATTCCTGACCCTACCCAGACCTGCAGTGATGGGGGCCACTAGGCCATTCGCTCTCTTAACCTCTCCAGCTAAAAGATGATGGCTTAATGGAACCATCAGTGTTACATAAAGACATGGTCTCAGGAAGGCCATGGCATAGCCAACAGTTCATCAGTACCCAGTACCGGTGTGAGTGATTCTGCAGGTGAGCTTCAGGGAAGGCAGGATTTCCCCAGCCCATATCCTAGCTCAGAACAGAAGCAAAGAAGCCAGAGGGAGTCAGCCTGCTGGCTTAGGCCTGCGGTCTCAGCACTCAGGAGGCTGAGATAGAAGGTCCATTTTGAGTTGGAGGCCAGCCAGGGTTACCTAGTGAGCACCAGGCCAGCCAGAGCTATGGTGCAAAGATGCTGCCTCCAGACTAAACCAGAAGTTGTGGGACTTTGGCCCAAACCTCCATATTTAAATATCTTTCAAAGAGGATTTTCTCAAAATGAGTTTGTTGGGCTTGGTCCCTACGTGTGTGCACCTTTGAAATAATTTTGAGGTTTGGTGGTTTTGACTAAAGGATTTGTTTTAAATTGTACAAGACTTAAAAATAGAAAGCCAGGGTCCATTTTTTTTCCTCCACTAAAATACTGAAAACTCACCCCCGTGACCAGTGAAATCAAGCTATCATACCACCAGGCAAAACAGCCCAACGACAGTGCCAGTTATCAGGGAAAAAAAACTCCTGGCTTCTATAAATAATGCTAGCCATTTCACTGAGATGATGATGTAGCCGGATGGGGGTTGGGTATCCATTCTCGAAGGAAGTGCACTAGAGTATGGGCAGATGTCAACTCTACATTTGGGGTGTTGAAAACTCTGCTTAACAAAGTCATCTTCTTGCTGGCCTGAACAGCATCTCTAAAACTTGTCCCCTCAGAGTTCCAGGTCATGAAGGCTACTGACAAAGCCTCTCAGAGTCCAAGACATAGCTTTCCCTCTAAGACAGCGGTTCTCAGCCTGTGAGTCTCCACCTCAACAGGGGTGCATATAAGATATCCTGTATATCAGATATTTACATTACCATGCATTTCAGTAGCAAAATTACAGCTATGAAGGAGCAATGAAATAATCTTATGGTGGGGGGGTCACCACAACATGAGGAATTGTATTTAAGGGTCACAGCATTAGGAAAGGTTGAGAACCACCGTTCTAAGAAGAGATGTTAGCCCAGCTAGGTGGGCTTCACACCTAGGCCAATTGCAGGAGTTTCCTTTTCCTAGGGAGTGGGGGTGGGGGGCACTCCTCAGGCACAAGTGCACTTCCTCCCGCCTATCCCTGAACAGACCGGGAACACGTGGCTCTGCTGACAGGCTTTGGCATCTAGCCCAAGCCCAGGAAAGTAGTTAAAGTAGTTTTTAAATGTCACCTCTTAGAAGTTCCCAGTGAACTTCAGCCCATTAGAGAAAAGGACGAGAAGGCAGTGTTATCACTGGACAGGGAAGGAGAGCAGTTTTAAGTGGTGAGGCAGTACCCGACCAGCTTCAGGGGCACACAGAGAGCCTGGCCAAGCAAGAGCTGAGGGACAGACATACCCACGATCCTCCGAGCTCCCGGGCTCTGAGCTATCCAGAACCCATCAACCCTTCAAGAGACTCAGGAGTGGGTGGAAGTTAGCAAAAGCAAGAGCAATGCCCCAAGGGGGGTTTCCAGGCTTTAGCACACAGGCAACACCACCGCAGCCTGAGGCAACCTGTCAAAATGAAGGCACTTTTTAAAAGGACAAACCCGAGAACCAAACTCCCTCCAAAAGCTTCAAGAGTTTTGTTTTAAGCCAAGACAAATTGTAACTCCTCTAATCGAGCACTTTCTAAGCGTTTAAAGGCTCCATTGGCCGTGGGAGATAAACAGAAACGGTTAATTTCACTTGTCCTGGGCTTAAATACAAGGAGTCAGAATTCAATCCACCATAGCTCTTAGCCCACTCACAACAAACAACGCATCCCGGGTGTTCTCCACCGAACCAGACCTGTAACGATACTCCCAGAAACTCGAGGTGCAAACAGGACCCCCAAAAGAGGGAATTCTGTCTAAAGCCGAATAAGATATTTACGAACTCGCCCAACTTGTCGCAATGTAAGTTCCAGGGCGAGCAGGAAGGCAGGGAGGCAGGCAGGTGCAGAGAGCTCTAAAGACCAGGAAAAAGTGCCTTAAGAATTTAAACCAAGAGCAAGGGGAGGGTCTTCTGTTCAAATGCAAATCTTTACCTGCGGGCCACCAAGATCCTTGGGTGGACCCTGAGTGCGCGGAGCTGGGGGACTTTTCCGGTGGTTTAAATCCTTTATTACCGCCAGACGGTGGCTGTCACAGCGTTGGCCACAGAGCCCGGGCTCCGGGAAGCAGTTCTTTAGCAAACAAACAACCCGAAAGCCCAGGGTGCTGGCTGAGAGCTTTCCCAAGGGCTTTGCGAGCCGGCTCCTCCCAGGTCCTACAGCCGCTTGGCCGAGTGGTGAAGGCTACCGGCACACCCACGTCCCCTACGCGCGGCTGCAGACAAAGCGCTGGGTCTCCGGCAGGCGTCTTCTCACAGCTGTCACTCGCGGCCTGGGGCTGGGAGGGGACCCGGCATCACAGCTAGGCGACCCCAGCCCCCGGGTCTCGGGGAACCTTCTGCTTCCACTTTCCCCGGGAACTCAGCGTCGCCAGCACCGGATCGCCCCCGCACTGTCTCTCAAGGCCACTCTAGGAGCCCTTACTTCAAAGACGTCCCACTCTAGGAAAAAGCGCTTGGTTTGTCCCCGGCTCTCCAGCCACACAGCAGAGGGAGACAAACGGCGGAGAGGCCGAAGCGGGGGCGCAGGGCGCGGGCCCACGGCAGGTGCGTGGCGGCTGGCAGGTGCGCGCCGCTGGGGAGGGTCCTCCGTTGTCCCCGCGCCTACCTGCGCACCGCAGCCCGCGTCGCGCGCTTCCTGCCGTCGACTTCCTGGAGCGGCCGCCCTTTCACTTTCCCGGCCCTGCGAACGCCGACCCAGTGCGGCTCCTCCCTCTCCCGCGCGCCCCTGACCCCGGCCCCGCGCGCGCCCAAGGGATGCTCAGATCGTACACAACCCGGAGATGCTCAACTGGAGCATCCTCTAGCTGTTCCTGGGTCCCCACACCTGCCTGTCATGCTCTCCTAGGCCCCGCAGGACGTCGGGCTCTTACTGGCATGGTGCCCAGCAGCCAAACGCGAGCTCCTAGGGGACATCACCACCACCAGGCTTTTGTCCCCGAGGCGGATCTTACTAATGTCAGCGACATAGACAAGTTCCGAGGTAAAGATTTGCTCCCTCGGAGTTCTGGACTGAGGACGGCCTCTCTCAGCCTACATCAAGTTTCAAGAGTCAAGAGCTTTAATCCCAGCACTCGGGAGGCAGAGGCAGGCGGATTTCTGAGTTCGAGGCCAGCCTGGTCTACAGAGTGAGTTCCAGGAGAGCCAGGGCTATACAGAGAAACCCTGTCTCGAAAAACCAAAAAAAAAAAAAAAAAAAAGAGTCAAGAGCATTCGATATGCTACAAATGGAGCGGGCACACGCCTGGTACCGCACCTGTGTCAGTGTGATAAATGGCTTGCATGGTTAGGTCCTGAAGGCCAGCCACCCGGGTCATGGGAGGTGCCTTAACAAACAGCTTCCTGGTCAATTCCGGATAGTTATCTTTCAAACCCCACACCTCCTGCCAAGAATTGATCCTGGAAAGTCCGGGAAGGGCCTGATTACTTTTCTAAAGGGCATCTGCCTCACGCCTCCACGTGTCGGCCTGGCCTGGCCTGGCATCCAAAGCCAGTCCCGCGCTCAGCCCCTGCCGCAGATCAGCACTTGCCTGGAAAGGCAAAACCAGGCAGAAAATCAACTTCCTAGGAACACTCACTGGGTAAAACCGTGCCTAAACCAACCCAACCCGATGCATGGACAGAGGAGTGAGGGTGAGGAGTGTTTGGCGAGGGTAACTAGAGCCCTCTTTAGACTGCTTGGTGTACAGGCGGCCCACAGATTCACCCTCCTCCCCACCTCCCACCCGTGCCACAAGCGCGCACAGTCTGCTGAATTGGGGAAGGCCCAGCCATACTCTGTCTACAGGCTTTTGAGAAGTGCTCTCTACCCTGGAAGCAAAGATGCCTTCCTGTTTGAGCCACCTGCACCCACATCTCATATAGGAAGTGGCCGGGAACTCTACCACTCTATCCAGTTCCTTTGGCTAGATCTCTCTCTCTCTCTCTCTCTCTCTCTCTCTCTCTCTCTCTCTCTCTCTCTCTTCTTCACCCCCCTAACTCTCCATTCCTTGTAGGCAGCATAGCAACTCAAGTGGACGCTTACATCTTTTCTAGGCGCCTCCCCATGTCACTAGTTCTCAGGCCTGCCATCACCAAGCTTGCTCAAGACTCCCTTGCTCTTCTGCCTGTATTCCCTGTTGGTTTTTTTGTTTTGTTTTGTTTTGTTTTGTTTTTTGTAGCTGTCCCAAACTACCCCTGCCAAAGTAAAATTTGAGCTCCTCAACTTGACTGACCACTTTTAGAGGGCCTTTCCTCACAAGAGAGAACACAGACTCCGGAGGAAGCTGCCACAGGGCCCTGAGGCCAATTGCTCAAACGAAGAGCCTCAGAAAAACTTCCGGGTAGTTTTTCAGTTCCCAAGAACGAGATTTTCCACATTAGTTAGTTATGATTTCTTTTCTGAGTCTGTGGTTTTTGAGTGGGCTCAGACTTTGAGAATTGTTGAAATAGAAAGAGTTTGAGAAATTGTCTCTAGATTCTATTTAAAAATAACCTAGTGACGCCAGTCTACCTCCCAGACTCTAGGGGGCGCAGGAGGGCGTCCTAGTTAGGAACCTCCCCCCCCCCTTTGGTTTTGTTTTTTTTTTTTTCGAGACAGGGTTTCTCTGTGTAGCCCTAGCTTTCCTGGAACGCATTTTGTAGACCAGGCTGGCCTTGAACACAGAAATTCGCTTGCCTCTGCCTCCCAAGTACTGGGATTAAAGGCGTGCGCCACCATGCCCGGCTAGAAAACCTCTCTTAAGACAGTGAAACAGTTACGGATTTTTTTTTTCTTACACAAATAAAGAAAAACCAAAATAACAATTTTTGCACAGATACTGGAGTCAGCCAGGAGTCTGATGGCCTGTAAAGCACATTTTGCTGAAAATGCCAATCTTAGACTCTTAGTTAAGTAAGATTACATTAGCTCATTCCTTCACGTAGGACGAGGTATATACTATGGATCTTATCTGTTCCTAGAAACACATCGCACATCGGAGCGATCCTGTTATTTGCAGTCATAGCCACTGCATTTGTAGGCTACGTGCTTCTGCAAGGACAGGTATCTTTCTGAGGAGCAGTGGTGATTACACACTTGATGTTCAGCCATCCCACACGTGGGAACTACCCTAGTCGAATGAATCTGAGGAGGATTTTCAGTAGACAAAGCTATCTTAACCTGCTCCTTCTTTGCATTCCACTTTATTTTACCATTCATTATTACAGCCCTAGTAGTCGTTCACCTCTTGTTCCTCCTTGAGACAGGTTCAAATAACCCAACAGGCCTAAACTCAGGCGCAGACAGATTCCATTCCACCCATACTATACAATTAAAGACATTTTAGGCATAGTTATTATAATCCTATTTTTAAATAGTCTTAGTCCTATTCTACCTAGACCTCCTAGGAGACCCTGACAACTATATACCAGCTAAGCCACTCCACACCCCACCCCACATCAAACTCGAATGATATTTTCTATTTGCTTACGCCATCCTGCGCTCCATCCCCAACAAAGAAGAGGAGTACTGGCCTGAGTTTGATCAATCCTAGTCCTAGCTCCCCTGCCCTTCCCACATACTTCTAAACAACGCAGAATAATCTACCAATCACACAAACCTTACATTGAGTTTCAGTAGCAAATCTACTTATCCTAACCTGAATCGGAGGTCAACCCGTAGAACTCCCATTTGTTATTACTGGACTACTAGCTTCTATTAGTTACTTCTCTATTATTCTAATTCTAACACCCACTCTCAGGAATAATTGAAGATAAAATACTAAAATGAAATCTATGTCCTGATAGTATATCACTTTGGTCTTGTAAACCAAAAATGAAGAGCTGTCATCTCAAGGCATCAAGAAGGAATATCTCTCCACCATCAACACCCAAAGCTAATATTCTAATTAAACTACTCCTTGGGCAGTACATAAAATTATTTAATAAAATAGGATGGGGGCTGGTGAGATGGCTCAGTGGGTAAGAGCACCCAACTGCTCTTCCGAAGGTCCAGAGTTCAAATCCCAGCAACCACATGGTGGCTCATAACCATCCGTAACGAGATCTGACGCCCTCTTCTGGAGTGTCTGAAGACAGCTACAGTGTACTTACTTACATATAATAAATAAATAAATCTTTTAAAAAAATAAAATAAAATAAAATAAAATAGGACATTAATGTATATTGTGCATTAATTTATTTTCTTCTAGCATATAAGCAAGTTAATGTTTCATAATATATTTTAAATGGATCTTTATATGCTTATAAGAAACACTCAAATGTGTTGAGGCAAGATTCGGGTGTGTAAAACTTCAATAAATTTTGAAGTGGACATCTGTGATTGTGGCCACAAGGCTGGCAGGTTTATACTTCAGAGGCTATGAGAAAGCATTGGGAGTTCCCACCATGATTTGTGGACCGTGGTCCTCTTGCCTCAGCCTCCTGAGTTCTGAGATCTATGACTCACTCCGGCTGCTCTCTCCCCGCTACGAATAGCCAGAGGCTCTCTCATGGTAGGTGCGGTGCATGCTCTACCATGAAAAGACAGAGAAAGAGAAGGAAAGAAAGGAGTTTCTGTTAGCCCTAGGCAGTGACTTTTTTTTTTTTTTTTTTTAGCAATGGCACTGTAGGAACTACTGCTTGAATTAGGGATGTATTTAAAGAGAGGAGCTTTGTCAGCCTTGATCTGCCTGTCTGTCTATTTTCCTGAGATAAGGTTTCTCTGTATAGCCCTGGCTGCCTTGGAGCTCACTTTGTAGACCAGGCTGGCCACAAACTCACAGAGATTCTGGGATTAAAGGCAGTACCACCAAGCATGGCTTGAGCCACGCATTCACAAGTGGCTTCACTAAGTGACCTGTAGAAGACAGACTGGGCAAATGTTCTTGTTTCTAAGACCCCTTGGCAATGTCTTCCGGTAGAATAACTTTATTTTATTTTTTTCTCCCTATCTGTAGGATATGGGAAGTCACCACACAGGATCTAAACTGGATCCTAACTGGAGCAGAGCTCATATAAAGCCTGGAATCAAATGTGGGGGCGGGTGCAGATCTTTGTGGGTCTCTGCAGCTGAACTCTACTCCAGGACCTCTTGCTGCATCTGTCTCCCATGGGTTTCCCTGCGTCTTAAGCTTATAGTTAGCACAAGGCCAGACACAGGAAAACAGGAAAAAAGAAAAAAAAAAAACAACTGACCCCTGTGGTGTTATTCCTGCCAAAGCAGCTGGTGGAGATAAATGTGACAAGCACATTGGACAATTTTTACAAGGTGTCCCCAAAAGGATCAATAACCTTCTGCTGTGGTTTGGGAAACCATGCAGCTCAAATGAAGAGGTTGCAATTTTAAAGTTCCCTACGGGCCTATGTGTGTGATGATTTACGAAGAGAGCGTTTGCTCACTGCACACAGTATGCTAATGCCTCCGTGGGAAAGTACAAGGACTCGTAGCTTCTGCCTCAACCCCAAGTGGTGTCACTAGCATCTCCCATCTCCTAGCCTGGGGAAAGTTTGCTTTCTGAGGAAACCCTGGGTTGCACCTCCTGAAGCTACCCTGCTCAACAGTGCATGTCAGTTACTGGCTTCACGAGCCTGCACATCACCCTCTGTGCATCCTGACTGTAGTCATGGGAGGCGTTGGGCACTGGGCTCATCTGGGCACACACTCCTTCCCATTTTGCTTATTGCTTCAACTTCCGCCATCAGGAGACTTCCTTTTTAAGCCTTATTAAACCCTTTCTAAAAATAGACTTGTATATCTCTCTAACAAATTCAGTCTTTGACTATCTTTCAAAGTCACGTTTATTGTGAACATTGCTTTCCGATTCCAGAGGGTAGAGGCCAAGCAAGAGGAGACACAAGATCTGGGATGGGAATGTGTCTCTAGCTCAAACCTTGATTCCAAACTTCCTGGGACCCTGTGGAGGCTCATTTTCCTCTGATGAACTCCCCACTGTGATCACTCCCCACTGTGATCAGGTGAGAGGTGGGGAGAGGGTAGGGAGGGGAGAGGTGGGGGGAGGGGAGAGGTGGGGGTGGGGTGGAGGAAGGTGTTTGGAAACACCAAGTTTGACCTGTTCCGTTCACTTGTGGATCCTTATCTAGCACTGTGCTTGGCACACTCTAGAAGCTTAAGAAACCCTCACTATTGAAGGAACACTTACAAGGTTTCTATGGAAACAGTAAATCCGCTTTAAAGTCTATGGCCATCCAAATGACTGGGAAACCGGCATCCAAGATGAGCCCTGGTCCTAAGAGTAATCGGGATGGTGGGGGTGGGGAGGGGTCCTCCAAAGTCTCTCTAGTCAGTTTATTTTGTTACATTGTCCACAAAATAGAGTTTGAGGGCTGGTGAGATGGCTCAGCCGGTAAGAGCACCGACTGCTCTTCCAAAGGTCCCGAGTTCAAATCCCAGCAACCATATGGTGGCTCACAACCATCTGTAACAAGATCTGATGCCCTCTTCTGGAGTGTCTGAAGTCAGCTACAGTGTACTTACATATAATAAATAAAAATAAATTAAAAAAAAAAATAGAGTTTGAGAGCTCACCTTCAGTAAGTCCTGTTCAAGTTTGCTTCTCTGCTCGGTTACCTTGTATCAATCACGGTTTTCTAAGACCAGTGGATGAACTTCCGTCCAGGGTTTACATCTATAAGCCCAGCACTCAGGAAAGCTGAGGCAGGAAAACTGCCATGCCTATGGAGTCATCCTGGGCTAAGGTGTGGGACCCTGCTTCAAAAACAAACAAACAACCCACAAGGCTGCTTACCATTGAGGTCTAGCTATACTAAGCCAGGGCTAGGAGTCCAGCACCCACATTCACCTCCTACGCGCTCACTCAGACTGCTGTGCCCACACCAGCACTTACTGAATGAGTCACACCTCGGGCCATTTTTAACCTATGCCGGTCTCAGTTAGCTCTGTTTATCTTATACTCATACTCCCTGCCTGCTGCTGTGCTCTCTGCTTCTACCTGTGCTCCCAGCCTACTGCTATGCTCCCTGCCTGCTACTGTGCTCCCTGCTTCCAGCTGTGCCCCCTGTCTGCTGCTGTGCTCCCTGTCTGCTGCTATGCTCCCTGTCTGCTGCTATGCTCCCTGTCTGATGCTGTGCTCCCTGTCTGATGCTATACTACCTGCTTCCAGCTCTGCTCCCTGCCTGCAGCTATGCTCCCTCTTCCAGCTGTGCTCCCTGCCTGCTGCTATGTTCCCTCTTCCAGCTGTGCTCCCTGCCTGATGCTATGCTCCCTCTTCCAGCTCTGCTCCCTGTCTGATGCTATGCTCCCTGCTTCCAGCTGTGCTCCCTGACATGGTGGTCATGGACTCCAACTCTCTGGAACCATTAGCCCTCATTAAGTGCTTGGTCCTGTTTTTTATTTTGTTTTGATTTTCTTTTGTTCTGTTATGGCAATAGAATAGTAAGATACAAACTGCACTCACTCCGAGATGCCTTCTAACCTATTAGACTGGCAAAGAAGAAAAAGGAAGTCTCAGAAGCCCCAAAACAGAGACTCACTCGGCTGGTAGGAGTGGAGGTTTGCCATCCCGGGAGCCAAAGTAGCAGCCGCGTTTATAACCTGTGATAGGTGCTCTTCATCAGCTTGGCTGGGTTTTGATTCATCTAAAAGGCATGCCGCTAGGCTGTGAGGGTGTTTCCTGACAGGATTAAAAAAGGAGAGAAGACAGCCTGATTGTGGGTAGCATCACCCCGTGGACTGGGGGTCCCAGACAGAATAAAAGGGGATAAAGAAAGAGGCAGCTGAGCGCCTCACCGCAGACCCGTGATCCAAACATCTCGGGCTCCTGCTGTCTGGCGTCTCCTCTGTGATAGACACCTCCTTTCCTAAATCATAAGCCAAAAATCCCTTCTTCCCTACAATTGCTTGGGTCAGATGTTTCCTCCCAGCAGATTAGAGAAGTGAGCGAGCTGTAAACACCCCTCACCACTGTCCTCGACCTACACTCAGTTCTCTAAGTCAGGATTCTACAGTGTGAACTTGGGCTGAGGACAGACTCAGGCATTCAGACACTCACACCCCTAGCTCATCTACTGGGACAGTGGGTGCGAGAGTGCTCACTGCCTTGCTCTGCTGAATCGTTGGCATGATCATCTCTTCCCTTCTCATTTTATTTTATTATTTTATTTATTTATTTATTTTTTCGAGACAGAGTTTCTCTGTGTAGCCCTGGCTATCCTGGAACTCACTCTGTAGACCAGGCTGGCCTCGAACTCAGAAATCTGCCTGCCTCTGCCTCCCAAGTGCTGGGATTAAAGGCATGAGTCACCATTGCCCAGCTCCTCTCTCATTTTAAATTGAATTTCCATTTAGCAGAATCATGTGAACTCTCTAACCACGGTTTCTCTTTTTTTCATTTTCTATTTTATTTTAATTAATTAATTTTTCATTAATTTTTCATTTGTCCTTTCTTTTTTCTTCTTTTCTTTTCTTTTTTTGAAACAGGGTTTTTCTCTGTAGCCCTGGCTATCCTGGAACTCACTTGCTCTGTAGAACAGGCTCGTCTCAAACTCAGAGACGTGCCTCCTCCTGGGTGCTGGGATTAAAGGCGTGTGCCCCACCACTTGGCATTGACCATGGATTCTCCATCAGATTTATAGTAGCAGGCATTCATTTCCTCCTGGGAAGTAGAAGAGTGGGCCTCAACTCCAATCAGAAATTGGTTGGTTACCATACTCCAGCCACACCTAGGCATATCTTGCCATACTGGTCATTACCGTATACCATAGGATTCACATCTGTAAGGCCATTGATGACTTCTTCCCCAGAGACCTGGGTAACATCTATGAGTGTGTTGAGAGCTAGCTAGCAGGAAGGAAGCTTCCTGGGCAACATCAGCTTGATTTCTCCCTGTCCTGTGACCAGTGAACATCTCTTTCTTTGTCTGTATCAAATACTACATAAGTACCACAACTTAAATCCTGGTGCATATATAAGTAAAGGGAGGTGCTGATACTAAGGTCTAGATCCCTAATTGGTTCTTGATTTGTCAATAAAGAAGGCTGGGAGCCAAAGGCTGGGCAGGAGGTACAAGTGGGACTTCCAGGTCCCAAGAGGAAAAGGCAGACACAAGGAAGGGGAGGGGCTTTTCTTCCATGCTCTGGAACGAAATGAAAGCAGCGGTCAAGCCGGGCGTGGTGGCGCACACCTTTAATCCCAGCACTCGGGAGGCAGAGGCAGGCGGATTTCTGAGTTCGAGGCCAGCCTGGTCTACAGAATGAGTTCCAGGACAGCCAGGGCTATATAGAGAGACCCTGTCTCGAAAAACCAAAAAAAAAAAAAAAAGAAAGCAGCGGTCATGTAGGGTCATGGGGCAGTTTATGCCTGCAGCCTTTGCTAAGGGTGGGGGCTGAGGAGGTTGGTGGTAGCTGATAAAGGCCACTAAGTTTAGGGCAAGAGGAGAAACAGAGGTTGTAATTGATGAAGGCATGCCTTTCCAGGCAGGAGATTCTGTGTCCAGCAATTGTGTCTCGCTGGCAAGTTCTAAAATAATAAAGCTGTCTGTCCTTGCAGCTCCCGGGCAAAGGTGATAGTATGTTTTTTAAAACTACATGCTACATATGTATACATGTTATGGTTCTATAGAAACACATTAAGTTTCTGTAGAAACTCTGGGCCATCTTAACCCTTGGTGTCTTTTTTTTTTCTTTTTTTTAAAGATTTATTTATTATATGTAAGTACACTGTAGCTATCTTTAGACACACCAGAAGAGGGCATCAGATCTCATCACAGATGGTTGTGAGCCATCATGTGGTTGCTGGGATTTGAACTCAGGACCTTCAGAAGAGCAGTCAGTGCTCTTAACCACTGAGCCATCTCTCCAGTCCTTACTCAGGCAACTTATTTACCATTGTCCTGAGGGCAAATAGTGGACCAGACTTTCAGTGTTGCTCCCTTCTCTGGCCCTCTGTCCTAGGATCTAATTTATTCTTAGGTACGGGAGGAGTCAGCCTTATGGACCATATGCACCACCACCATCCCCACAGGCCATAGTAAGGTTATTTATATGTAGTATGTGGTATCAGAATCAGGATTCAGTGAAAGATTGCTGGAGTTCTATGTTCAGCAACACACGCATGCACACACACACACACACACACACACACACACACGCGCGCGCGCGCGCGCGCACACGCACATGCACATGTACACACACCAAAAGCAGAACCAGTTCTAATTATCCAGTTAGTACATAGTACATTCATTTTAAAGAGAAGGGATAACACACAGTCATACGGCATGGGGTTTTGGTAATGCCTTAAGGATGCAAATCACTGCAGATATTGCCACATGGAGAATTAAAGACTCTCTTTCTTTTTTCCTTTAATCCTTGGTCTAGGACTCAACAGACACTCGGAGGCTGTTAAACAACTGAGCAAACTCTTGGAAAAGGAGTCTGACATCAGAGAATAAGATCACAAGCTGGCAGAGGTGGAACTGAAATACTGCCATGTTCCACTTTGAAAGGACTGTGCTAGGTATGGTTTTGCCACAGAATATCTGAAATTCTATTTAACATATGTGCGTTGATGACTTCCTAAATGGCAGGCACCTGCCATATGGCATGTGGCCAAAGCTGCTGCCCGTGACATCTCCTGTCTCTACCCTGGTCTACTCAGGCCAAGCTGTCTCTCCACCTGCTGGGATGTTACTGTGCAATCTCATTTCCTGGGAAGAAGAGCTTTTGTTATTTCTTCTTTGTCAACTTTAACATCATTAAACCATATGTCTCATGGAGAGAGACAGACAGACAGACAGACAGATAGATCGATCGATAGATAGATAAATAGAAACAGATAGATAGATAGATAGATAGATAGATAGATAGATAGATAGATAGAAAGAAACAGAGATAGATAGATTTGGAGCTATTGTTCCATTTTTTCCATATGCTTAACATTGTTTCCAATGTTAAAAAAAAATCTCATGCTTAGCAGTTAACATGTGCATGTTCATAAATGTATATATGTATTTTTTCCCTAGACACTTCAGCCTCCCACTCTTGTAAATCTTGGTGCTAACATGAACAGAAACAACTATCTGCTTATCACAAATTAACTCCTGACTGGCACAGGTGCCTGTGCCAGGGACCTTTGGCATGAAAGAACCCATCTAAAAGCAATTAAAAGTTCTCCAGAGACCTTATGATGGTTTGTATATGCTAGGCCCAGGGAGTGGCACTATTAGAAGATGTGGCCCTGTTGGAGTAGGTGTGTCACTGTGGGTGTGGGCTAT
>NC_034610.1:26254827-26259673 GCF_900095145.1 Mus pahari | reverse complement strand
CTGTCCTGGAACTCACTTTGTAGACCAGGCTGCCCTTGAACTCAGAAATCCACCTGCCTCTGCCTCCCGAGTGCTGGGATTAAAGGCGTGTGCCACTCAGTCTTTCACTAGCAGCCTTCAGATGAAGATGTGGAACTCTCATCCTGCACCATGCCTGCCTGGATGCTGCCATGCTCCTGCCTTGATGATAATGGACTGAACCTCTGAACCTGTAAGTCAGCCCCAATTAAATATTGTTCTTAATAAGACTTGCCTTGGTCATGGTGTCTGTTCACAGCAGTAAAACCCTAACTAAGACAGACCTGCTGACAGACCAAATGTCCTTAGCCTACAGTGAGAGAGACAGCAGTTGGGCTGGGGAGCAACCCAATGAAAGTGCTAACTTAGCGTGTGTAAGAGCCTGGGTTCCATCCCACAGAACAAACCAAAACAGACAAACCCCAAAGAAAATCGGTGTGCTGTTTTGAATGAGAGATGTCTCAGGCATTTGAACACTCGGTTAGATTAGGATTGCCATTTGGGGAGGTTTAGGTGGTGCAGGGCTCCTGGGGGAAGTCACTCAGTGGCTTTGAGATGACAAGCCGCAGGACACTTGCAGTTTGCTGTCTCTGCTTTGTGTTTGGGGTTGAGAGGTGACCTCTCTGTTTCCTGCTCCTATGAGCATGCCTGCAACATGCCGCCTTGGTTCTCGGTCTTCATGAACTCTTACCCTGTGCCACCATAAGCCAAATAACCCCTTTCTCCCGAAAGTTAGCTTAGCTGTAGTGTTCTATAAAACAACAGGAAAGAAGCCAATACAGTCAGCAACATCCACATAATTAATAAGAGGTGCTACCGGAGTTGGATTGGCAGCTGCTCAGCACAGTGTGCTCGGTACAAAGGAGGGGTTCATGCCACCGACTTCATTTTACTACCAACTTCATTTTACTATTTTCTTTCTTTCTTTCTTTCTTTCTTTCTTTCTTTCTTTCTTTCTTTCTTTCTTTCTTTCTTTCTTTCTTTCTTTCTTTCTTTCTTTCTTTCTTTCTTTCTTTCTTTCTTTCTTTCTTTCTTTCTTTCTTTTTTTTCGAGACAGGGTTTCTCTGTGTAGTCCTGGCTGTCCTGGAACTCACTTGGTAGACCAGGCTGGCCTTGAACTCAGAAATCCACCAGCCTCTGCCTCCTGACTGCTCATTTTACTATTTTCTAAACAGACTTCAGGGGACCCAACCCTGGACTGGATTCCTGCTACTGGCCAAATGTGTGGTGCTATTAAAAAAAACAAAACACAAAAAACCAACAACAACAAAAACAAAAAACCAAACCAAACCAAAACAAAGCAAAGCAAAAAACCAAAACACTTTTTACAACAGAATTTTCTGTCACTACACGCTGTTAGCCTTGCTAAATTTACAGGACCTCAACAATCATCAAAAAACGATGGTGTACTTTATAGTTATTCCAGATATGAACGGATTCTTCTTTTTGTCTAAGTTGCATTTTCAGGACTTCCTGGGTTCTTAAGACCTTTTTTCCCAATTGAAAGTCCAAAAGGGACACAGCAGGGCCTTGGTCAGTCACCATGGCAACTGCCAGGCTCACAGAGCCTCCTGTTGGGAGGTACAGAGGTGGAGCCCGGGTAGGTGGCCTCATGGCCAGTTAGTTTCCTTGGCAATCTCAGCCAGAAAGCCGAGGTGCTCTTGGAAGCTCCCCTCCCCGCCCGCCCGCCCGCCCATCCACCCACCTCACACTGAGCTTGCTCACATTGAGCTTGGCCAGTAAGGACGTTTCCCCTTCCTTTCCTCTTTTTTTCTTTTCCAGTGAAAAAGGAGCCAGGTAAAGAGACAAGAAGGTTTCAGTTGGGGACGTGGAACAGAGGGAGCGAGTTTCAGCACATGGCTGGTCATCTGGACATAAACCCTAGTGGACCACACCTGCTGTCCTGTCCAGCGACATCAGCACAGCAAGCGCCCCTGGAGCTTGCCGGGAAGCCCTTGGCACTGCACGACGGGCGCACCCTAGTGGTATATGTTGGAAATTCTCTTCAGGGGCAGGATGAGAAAGAGCTCTTCCCTGGCCAACTTTTTTTTTTTTTTTTTAAAGATTTATTTATTTATTTATTTTATGTATATGATTCCACTATTGCTCTCTTCAGACACACCAGAAGAGGGCATCAGATGCAATTACAAATGGTTGTGAGCCACCATGTGGTTGCTGGGAATTGAGCTCAGGACCTCTGGAAGAGCCATCAGTGCTCTTAACCACGGAGCCATCTCTCCAGCCCCTCCGCACCCCCCCTCCCCCCGCCAACTATTATAAGAGAAGGAATCCCGATCTCTAGGAGCCCCATCTCTAGCGACTGCAAAGCCTTTGCCAAGGCGTCTGTGCCTTCGTCCCTGTCATTTCTGTCAACTATGTGGATAACTGCCACACGCGCAGTTGAGAGAGGTTTCTGTAAGTTGCCGGAAAGCTCTGAGAAGATGACTCAGTCCTACCGGTAAAATAAAACACCACACTCGAGGGCTCTGTCACACTGCTGGCAACCCCTGCTCGTGACTTGACAGAGCAGCCATTTTCTTAAGCCGGTTAACCTCGTGCTTAAGCCACTCTCAAGGGTTTCAGTGGGAGACTCTCAGAGCCAGTGGGTCCCTGCTTGGGAGACAGATGAACATCACTCTAAATGAACCACAGCTGCCTTTAAATCAGAGCTCAGGGGTTTAGTGAAAGTCGCTCTCCAGTCAGATAGCTTATTGTACTTAGCTGGCTGTCACTTCACCATTGTACAACAGTGAAGTGACAGCCAGGACTTCTAAGATAATGCATGATACAGGTCGCTTACACAATGCCAGCCCAATCTCACAACCTAGCCCAGGTGTTCTCCTGTGTCCTTGTCAGCGCCAACACAAAAGCTGAGTTCCTGGCTTGTAAGGTCCAAAATGCTAACATTCATTTTCACATACTTGATTACATTTCCATTTCAGTTCTTAACATTTAAAATATTTTTTCATTATAGAAATAAGACACGCTCAATGGAAACAAATGCTAACATGTGTTTATCTTTTCATCTTTGGAAGTAAAAAAAGAAAAAAAAAAAAAACCCAAGCCAGTCTGTGGTGGCACACGTCTTTAATCCCAGCACTTGGGAGGCAGAGGCAGGCAGATTTCTGAGTTCGAGGCCAGCCTGGTCTACACAGTGAGTTCCAGGACAGCAGGGGCTATACAGAGAAACCCTGTCTCAAAAAAAACAAAGCAATCCCAGCACTTGGGAGGCAGAGGCAGGTGGATTTCTGAGTTCGAGGCTAGCCTGGTCTACAAAGTGAGTTCCAGGACAGCCAGGGCTATGCAGAGAAACCCTTTCTCGGGGAAAAAAACTAAAAAAACCAAACCAAACCAAACCAAACAAACGGAACAAAAAACAAAAAAAACCAAACCTGTAATTTCAGGGCCTTGAATGTTAATTGCTTGTGGCTTGTGTATTCAGTCAGTGTTTGGGCCTGAGGGTTCAGCCTTCTGGAGGAGGGATCCGGTTTGATGGGAGAGTAGGCACTGTGTGCTCCGGAAAGTCCACATTGGCTGAGCCCCGCAGCCGTGCAGCACAGTAAGGGGACCAGGCTGCTGTGAACATCTTTGTATCTCTTTATCTTTTATCCTCCAGTTGTTACAATGAACAACACTAACCAGGCATCGTCTCTAACCCCACCCCCAACCCTGAAAGCTTATTATCTCTAGTTTAAGAAGAGAGAAACTGAGGCTGGAAAGCAGGGGAGTTCCTGAAGTTTGCTTCAAAGTAAAACCAGCAACTGGAGCCCAGAATTCTAAGGTGGCCTTCAGTCATTAATGTTTTCATTAAGTGATGCTTAACTCTGTAGCCTGCTTTCTTCCCAGTTAGAGTAAACTTTTAGACGAACTTAGATTAACAGGATAAGATGACTGTGTTATCATTGCTTAAAGTGTCGCCTTTCAAAAACAGCAGAGAGCACAGTAAACTATTTTGAGTTCATATAAATTATCATTTGCAAAACCACATAAGAGGCTGGATACAGACCAGGGGGATACAAACTCTGGACAGAGTTTGGGGGCTGGAGGCAGAAAGATGAGAAGTTCAAGGTCAGCTACAGAGCAAGATGTTGGTCAGCATGGCTACCCTATCTCAAAAAACAAACAAACCAGACGCTGTCTGTACGGATGGGCCGGTGCTGTTTCTACGCCAGGCTTGGATGCTGCCGCCCACTTCCCCTCCAAACGCCCAGCAAGACAACCGATAACTCTTGTAACAACCACAATGACCTACACTTGATTAATAGCGGGCGGCTTTCTTCATTTTTCTCCTCATTTTAAACTATGACCAACGGGGGAGGGGGACTGGAGAAATGGCTCAGCGGTTAGGAGCGCTCCTGAGTTCGATTCCCAGCATCCACGTGGCCACTCACAACTGTCTGATACTGTTTCGTGTTGTGCAGATGTACATGCAGACAAAAATCATATACATAAAATACATAAATAAATAAAATCTTAAAAAAAAATACTAGGACCGACCAAGAGAGTCAAATCCATACACTGGCCAATAGGTAATCTTTCGGAAGCCAAGCCCAAAGCCACCCCTCTCTCTACCAGGGACCCTCTGACTCTGTCCTTTTCCTCCCCTGAAGTACGGGTGACGCCTGCTGACTCCCTTGCCACAGGAAACTCGGAATCAACAGCCTTTGCTCATTCTGGTTAGGACGGTTCAAGATTCTCATAGAAATGTATATTCTGTCATGACACGAAAGATTCTCCCCGACCCTATTTCTACCTCAGCCTTCCCCTCTGCCTTCCTCTCCGCCTTCCTCTCAGCCTTCCTCTCAGCCTTCCCCTCAGCCTTCCTCTC
>NC_034610.1:26245204-26253694 GCF_900095145.1 Mus pahari | reverse complement strand
ATTAATTTTTCAGTCCTAATGACATGGACCCATGGCTATATCTACATATGCAGATTTCCTTGTCCTTTTCTGGAGATGGGAACTCTGTCGTGGGGGCAGATGCAGAGAAATGGAGAATTTCTCTTTCTCCACAGTTCAGGATAAGAATATTTAATTAGTTCATTTCCCCATGTCTCTGTATATACACTATATTTTTGCTCTTAATGTAAGTATTCTGACCCAGAGGCGGACCTCATGACCAGGGTTCTCGTCATGCTGACGGAAGTCTCAAAGTGGTAGAGTCAGTTATCCAGGACTAAAACCTCCATAACCATGAGCTAAGCAGTGGCCTTGAGTGATTTGCACAGTGGTGGAAAAGCCACTGGCATCTATCACAGCATCTGGCTTTCTGTAGGAGACATTTAAACCCCAGCCGCGGTGGGATGTAACCTAGTGAGGACAGTGTGGTTACCTGCCATACATCACGGTGACGGTTTTACCTTGCCTTCCTGTTGCTATGGTAAAATAGCATGGAGCAAAGCAACTCAGGGGCAGGGATGGCATATTTGGCTTACAGGCTGCAGACCATCATTGATCTTCAAGGGAAGCCACAGCAAGGGACAAAGCTGAGACACAAGAGGAGCACCGCCTACTGGCTCATGCCCTCTGGCTTGCTGCTTGGCTACCTTCTTACACAGCCTAGAGATGGTGCCGCCCACAGTGGGCTGGGCTCTCCTCCACCAATGAGCAAGTAAGACAATACCCACCACAGACATTCTCACAGACCAGGACACAATTTCTCGATTGAGATCCCTTCTTCCCGAGTGTGTCGGGTTGACAACCAAAATTGTCACAGTGACAAGGACAGTTCACATGGAGTGTGAAGAGCAGGGTCTAAAGGTTGCACCTAGGAGTGATTAAGTGATTATAGTGGTTGTGTGGCTGTGGCTGTGTGTGTGTGTGTGTGTGTGTGTGTGTGTGTATGAATGAATTGGAATGCTGCATATACATCATGGCACATTAGCATTTTTAATTGTCTCAAGTTACGTTTTACATTTTATTACACGGGGAGACAGCTCTTTAGCCAATCTTTGGGGAGGAAAAAAGTGTATTGGTGTGCTTTCAAGTGTGGGGAAGCAGGTATTCTAGGGAGCTGGTGGGCTAGAGCAGGCAGAAGCCAGAAGTAGGGACTAGAGAACTGGGCCAATTGGTTTGTTTGCAATGTAGCTAGTGCAGGGAGGGGGGGATCTTGAGGCCATAGAGGGAGCCTGTGTGTGCTTGGGTTTCTGCACAGAGGAAAACTGTGAGACGGTTAGGAGGCCAGATACCAGGACAGAAAGTCTGGCTTAGTAGGCAAGCAGGAAGGTCTGAGCCTGGGATGACGGTATAGGGGTGGGAGGGGACCCAGAGGGGCCTTGCAGGGTAGAATGTGGCACTGGAGGGACCTATCTGTAAGAGACAGTCAGTGTGAATGAATGGGCCTGTATGCGTGGCATGACAGTCAGGGCCTTTGAGAGGAAGCCCACAGGCACCAGAGGACAGAGCAGGATGAATGTGGGTCCTTTGCAAGCGAAAGCTCAGAAGTAACCTGAATTGGATGAGGTGTTAAACCCTCACCAGGGTTAATGGCCATGAGCTTAAGTGGTCAGAGTTCATCGCTCCAGTGTATACGTGTTGACAGGAAACAAAAGTTTCAGACTCAAGAGTACACTCATCTAGAGACCACAAACAGCTCAGTGTAGAAGAACCTGGGAGGGTCCTTGCAGCATCCACGGGGACCCAAGAGACTGAAAGGCAAGGCCGAGAGTTGAGATACATCTCTCGTCCTAATGGGGGGACTGCTTTTTTAGGTAGTTCCTTGTAGAGCCCACAAACTAGGCCACTAAGGACATTCCAGAGGCTAGTGACACTGCCCATGTTAGAAAGCCAGGTCTGCATGGGTACCGTCTGCCAAGGCCCCGCCCACCCCCTCATCCCGGGTGGCGATTGGCAGAGATGCCCTTCCAGTTGCTAGGACACTATTCCAGCCCTTGGCTCCTCCCACGCTTCTTTTGCTGCCCTTTCCCGCCACCCTTTCAGGAAGAGAGCCAAGTGGGGCGGGCAGCGTCTCCATGACGACGCGGGACGCGAGTGGGGGTGGCTGGTACCTGCTTGGTAAAGACGCTGCTCCGGAGATCCTGTCTGAAACCAGATCATGTCGGACCTGGGCTCTGAGGAGTTAGAGGAGGAGGGAGAGAACGATCTTGGGGTGAGAGCTCTTGACCAGGGAGGGACTTCTGGGGTGCATTGCAGCTCCGGAGTCGGAGCCGTGGGGACCAAAGGGCCGAGAGGCCGGGGACAGGACCACGCCGGCCACACTGGCGGCGCTGAGTCCAGGAAGTCGCTCTGAAAGGTGAAACGCCGTGACGTCTTGTTTCCACCCCCCTTCCCCGCTCCCATCCCGCCTCCCATTAAAGGCGAAGATTTCTAGGCAGAGGGTATGAGTAAAGGGATAGGGAAGGTTGCTTCCTGACAACTCATGCACTGTGCTGAGGTGGCCCTCAAGGTTTCTCCATGTAGGTCTTGAATCAGTTTCTCTGAACCATCCCAAGCCATCGGGATCACTTCCCTAGTGTAGACAACAGAGGGGAGGCAAAGGACCCATAGCCAGGATGTACTGTCACTTGAGTGCATTGTGGGCCTGCTGTTTATCCTTAAATCGGAGAATGACCACGCCCTGGCTGACAAAGTGGGGACTAGGCCTGCTGTGTGTGAGCAAACAGGAGTTTGAGCATCAACTGAAGAACTCAGCCCTATGCTCTGTAATGCAGTGTTGGTACCTGCTCAGACCTCTTTGCAGGCCCTGGGCTTCCCCACTTAACTTCTTCATCCATGGGCAGGAGCAGCGTGGTCAGTGTGAAGATGAAGGAGTGCTTTGGAGTCCCTTGCTCCCAACACCAAAGAGCTAGTGCCAAGAAGCAGGGCTCTCTCAAGCGTGAAATCTAGACCTATGTCTCCGTGCAATTAGCCGAGGGCTGGTATTGCACCTGAAATTTGCAACATGCATCCTGGCTTAGCTGCCTCCTTTCCAATCTGGCAGACCTGGTTTCTTAGGGTTCTCCTTCCATGGGGAAGATGGCTCCGTCGGTAAAGTGCTTGCTGAGCCGCATGAACCTGAGTTCAGATACCACTATCATGTAAAAAGCTAGCACAGGAGGATCCCTGGAGCTGGCTGGCCAACCTAGCTGAACGGGTGGGGTCCAGCTTTCAGTGAGAGACCGGTTTCAAAATATAAGGTGGAGAGACTTGAGGAAGACATTGCATGTCAATCTCTGCCCCCTAGAGATGAGCATGAATGTGCACATGAGCAAACACCCACATGGTCATGGATATACCCACCTTACTGCATGTCACACACACACACACCACATATACCACACCACACACCACACACACACACACACATACACACCACACCACACACACACACACACACACCACACAGACACCACACCACACACACCATACCACATACCATACACACACATACACACCGTAACACACATTTCACACACACACACACACACACACCACACCACACACACACACACCACACCACACACACCACACACACACCACATACACACACACACACACACACGCCACACCACACACACTCTCACGCAGAGAAACAGAGGTCACTAACTTATAGTCTGCTTCTGCTCATACATATCCGATTTACACACAGTCCCTTCTATCAGGGTTTCCGGTTTGTTCCCTGCCCACTCCTACTGATTTGTAACATGTTTAAGCCTGTAGTCAAGATGTCAATCCACCTTTAGGTGAACTTAAAGAATTTCTCTATTAGTCACACATACAGCTCAGTCAGTGTTAGGCATACTGGGAGGTCCCTGAGATGGCAGCAGGGATCCACTTCTGTGGCTCAGCGTTGGCCATAATGGGAGATCTCCAAGATGGGAGCAGGGACTCTATGCATTGTGGGTATTAGCTACTTTTCTATTGCTGTCGTCAAGCACCATGACTCATGGAAGGAAGAGTTTATTTGGACTTATGATTTCAGGGGGGTGAGAGTCTGTCATGGTGAGGAAGCAGGCACAGGGGCAGACATGGAGACAGGAACAGGTAGCTGAGAGCTGACATCTTCAGATGCAAGCAGAGAACGCAAACAGGAAGTGGCGTGAGACTACAACACTCAGAAGTCTGTCCCTAGTGATGAGCTTCCTCCAGCAAGCCTCTACCTCCCAAAGGTTCCGCAGCCTCCCCAAACTACCACCAAACAGGGAATCTATGTGGAGATAGATACATGAGCTTACAGGGGGCATTCTCACTCAAACCATCACGCTGTTGTTTGGAACAACCCTGAGATCAAATTTGTACGGTTAGACACTTATATTCTAGGCAGGAATTTCTGAACTAAACTGTTTTCGAGGTTTCCCACATGATGGTCTGTACCAACTCCATGCATTATGTTTTTTTTTGTTTTTGTTTTTTCGAGACAGGGTTTCTCTGTGTAGCCTTGGCTGTCCTGGAACTCACTTTGTAGACCAGGCTGGCCTCGAACTAAGCAATCTGCCTGCCTCTGCCTCCCAAGTGCTGGGATTAAAGGCGTGCGCCACCACGCCCGGCTGCATTATGTTTTTATATGTAATAATATTTAATGTTATTGTCTATGTTGAAAGTATGTAGCGAGCTGGGCGTGGTGGCGCACGCCTTTGATCCCAGCACTTGGGAGGCAGAGGCAGGCGGATTTCTGAGTTCGAGGCCAGCCTGGTCTACAAAGTGAGTTCCAGGACAGCCAGGACTACACAGAGAAACTCTGTCTCGAAAAACCAAAAAAAAAAAAAAAAAAAAGAAAGTATGTAGCGTGATGTTATAAGCTAGCCATGTTATGTCATTACCGAATGTTCTGGCCATTTTAGTAATTATTATATATGCTACATCCATGTATATGAGCCAGAGAACATTCATCTTATAAACTACAGGAAGAAAAGGGGAGGATTGCAACCTTGTATCGCTTTCTTATTCCCTTGATTTTAGGGTGGGGCTAGGGATCTGCTCTGTGGCTCAGGTGTGGCCTTCAACCCCATGGCTCCAGTGATCCCACAATCCTGCTTCAGCCCCTACAAGTGGTGCTCCTTGCAAAAGTTGTGTGTGTGTGTGTGTGTGTATGTGTGTGTATCTGTGTTTCTCTGTTTCTGTCTCTATCTCTCTCTGACTCTCTGCCTTTAAGTGGGTGTATGTCTGTATGTGTTATCTGTCTCTGCCTCTCTATGTATGTATGTATGTTTCTGTGTGTGTATGTATGTGTGTTTTTCTCTCTTTCTCACTCCCCCCCCGTGTGTGTGTGTGTGTGTGTGTGTGGTGGAACCCAGGGTCTTCTTATACACGCTAGGCGGTTCCACTGCCACTGAGATCCATGTCTAGTCTAATCAGCTTACAAGATAGATTGATTCATAGCAATTTCAGATTGGGTTAGAAGTGGTTTATTTTTAATTTTGGATTTTTAAAAGAAATATTAATTTCTTTTATTTTGGGTGTATGGGTTTTTTTTTTTTTTCTGCATGTACATCTGTGCATCACATGCATGCAGCGACTGAGGAGGCCAGGAGAGGTCATTGAAACCCCTGGAACTGGAGTTACAGATGGTTGTGAGCCACCACTTGGTTGCTGGGAACTGCACAGGGGCCTTCTTCAAGACCAGCCAGCGCTTACCCACTGAGCCATCTTTCTAGTCTCTAGGTCAAATTTGTTTACAGACAGCAGACAGTCCAGGAAACCTATGAAGGCTCTTTAAGTCCCGAATGACTGGAGAAAGTGACCTGGGAGTCTGTGCAGTCTAGGGACCTGTTTCACCTGTGTGTGCTCTACCAGCATTCCTGTGACGACACAGTTCATGCAGTGTTTTCTGTGCACTGGTTCATGTTTACAATCTCCGGATTAGCATAATAAGTGACAGTCTCTGAAATGCTAAAGGGAGCAAGGCTCCCGCCATGGACACCCGCACGGACTGTGAGATCACAGACCAGGGCTCTGCCCACCAGGCTTGGCTTACCTGTCACAGGTGCATGCAGTGCCCAAGGTTGGAAGGCTTCAGTGGGACAATAGCTGTAAACTGCTTGTCATGTGCTTGGCGGGAACGAACAGCAGCCACAATCAGCTTGATTTCTTTTGCCTAGGAGTACGAGGGGGAGCGCAATGAGGTGGGAGAACGGCACGGACATGGGAAAGCGCGACTGCCCAACGGGGACACATATGAAGGCAACTATGAGTCTGGAAAAAGACATGGCCAGGTCAGAAGTGGCGGCGGAGGGAGCTGGTTTCCTGTCGCCTTAGTGCGCGTGGGACCCAGGACTGACGTGAACTGTTCTGTCGATATGTTTCAGGGGACGGAGGGAGCTGGTTTCCTCTGTTAAATATTGCCTTAGTGCGTGTGGGACCCAGGACTGACGTAAACTGTTCTGTCAATATGTTTCAGGGGACCTACAAATTTAAGAATGGGGCCCGGTACATCGGAGACTATGTCAAAAATAAAAAGCACGGCCAAGGCACCTTTATCTATCCAGATGGATCCAGATATGAGGGTAACAGGAAGCCTTTTGTCCCGTTCTTGTTCTTGTTACATGCAGAGGCTGTTTCTGTTGTCGAATGTGTCAGCTTACAATACTAAAGCATACAAGTTCACTGGATCTACCAGAAAATGAAGAAAAAAAATTGTTTTTCTTCCTAATATTGTCATAGAGGCTAGAGTGGCTTTTTTCTTTTCTTTTTTTCAAGACAGGGTTTCTCTGTGTAGCCCTGGCTGTCCTGGAACTCACTCTGTTAGACCAGGCTGGCCTCAAACTCAGAAATCCGCCTGCCTCTGCCTCCCAAGTGCTGGGATCAAAGGCGTGCACCACCACATGCAGCTGAGAGTCTTTTAAGTATCTAACCCTCTAACTAACCAGCCTGCGTGGCTGGTCCTGTGGGTAGCAATGCCCTCCTGTGAGCCAGAACCTTGGAGTAAGGGAAGGAACCTTGCTGGGTGGACACAGACTCTGGGTGTGGCTTAGACCCATGACGGCCCTATCACACCCTCCCTCAGGAGGGGTCTTTGCTGTTTACTGGGTTTGCCCAATCCCTCTTCTGATGGTCATGTTTCTTTAGATCTTTGTGAGTCTCTTCATCTAAGGCATTTTGCGTCACTATGATGTCTTTTTGGGATCTCTGATGTTGTGCCTCAAGAAGACTCTTATTTCTAAGAACCTCCAGGCCCTGTGTATCGCTGCTACCTGGTGGATGCATGTCTAGTCCCAGAGCCAGGAAGGGAGAAGACTGGCTGCGTCTGTTGACTTGTAGGTCTTGAGTTTTTCTCTACCCCCCCCCCCCCCCGTTCCTCCTATTTCTGAAAAGGGTTTTCTGGTTTCCATCTGATTTCCAAAAAGATCTGTGCCTTCGGCCTTTGACTGTGGGGACAGTCGGTGTGGCTCTGTGCATGTATGCCGATGAAATACGTTCATAAAGTGTCCACAGAGGGCAGAAGAGGGTGCTAGAGCTATAGATGGTTGAATTGGGACCTCTGCAAGAGCACCAAGTGGAACTGTCTCTCCAGCACCTGATTTTAGTCCATAGACATTTGGCCATGTTGCTTTTTGTAGCCATCCAGTGGCCACGGACAAACTGGGATTACCTGAAAGGGGGCCTGGAAATGAAAAAAGAGACAGGGGGGAGGGGGGAGGGTTGGGGAGAGGGGATGAGAGAAGACTGAAGCCAAGGCAAGGTTCTGCTCCAGGTTGAATATTTCGCACTGCATTTATATAGGGCAAGCCCACAGCCCCCATCCTTTGTTTCAGTTGTGTTGCAAAGCAAGGTCAGCGGGCAGTCTGTTCTTCTAAATGCCTGTGGGAACTTGCACGTGCAACCAAGGCAGATGACTCCACCAAGGTCGATAAGGTCCATTGTGGTAAGCCTGTTCAGCCTGTTCAAGGCTGGGAAGGCCACAGCTTTTAAGCCTGTGGCAAGGCAGAGAGCATCATGGGGGAGTCTTCGATAGACACAGATGCTCACCTCATGGTGCCCAGGAAACAGTGGGAGTGGGGATGTGTGGACATGAAGGGGAGTAGGGGAAGGAGGGGGGAGGGAAAGAGCCCACATCCGACCAGAGTTCCTCCTATGCTCTGGGCAGGCAGACGTGGGAGGGCTGCCAGACACTTTCCACTTGGCCCCAGGTGGGCATCTAAGCCACAGACCCCACTCAACAACGGGGGCAGGGGGTGAGCAAGGGGCAGCCCCCGAAACCAGGGACCCCGGGGCGACACCCTCGGCCCCGGAGTTACAGGAGAGAGGGCAGAGGGAGAGAGGTTCCCACGCAGGTGAGAGTCAGTCTGGTTCGTGGCTGGAGCACAGGAAGGCCTTCCATCAGGAGGTTAGACAGGGCTCATTAGAGGAAAGCCTATCCCATCGTCCAAGCACAGCAGGCCTTGATGAACAGAGACAGTCTATGGTTTAGAGCTTTATTGTAGAAAGGCGGGGGGG
>NC_034610.1:26237401-26245179 GCF_900095145.1 Mus pahari | reverse complement strand
GAGAGAGAGAGAGAGAGAGAGAGAGAGAGAGAGAGAGAGAGAGAGAGACTGGCCATGGCCAAGAAGAGAGGAGGAGGAAAAGGAGAGAGAGAAGAAAAGCTAGAGTAAGAGGTTAGAGAGAGAGTGAGAGTGAGAGGAGAGAATGAGGAGAGAAGAGGAGAGTAAGAGAGAATGAGGAGAGGAGAGAGTGAGGTGGAGCCAAGCAGCCCCTCTTATGGTGGGCTGTTATCTTACTGTTGCTAGGAGGAGTCTAGCCTGAAGGTCAGAAGCTTGGGACATTGTCTATGAGACTGAAAGCCACATGCCTCTCCTGTGGGATATGAGACTGCTAGCCACACTTCTCTTGTGGGGGCTGAGGGGGCAGTAACTTCGACAGGAGCCTTGAGTTCCTGGAGACATGAGGGAACGCCAACCATGCCGTGTAGGTGAACTACCACCGCCAGGTCCCAGAGTTCCACACCTCAGCTTGACTGGAGACCAGATTGTCTGAGTATAACCTAATGCCCCACAGGGATGGGCATGTCTCCAGTGATCTGACTGCTTTCACCAGCTTCTCTCTCTCAAAGGTTCCATGCCTCCCAACAGTACTATATTTGAGGACTAAGCCTCCACACGTGGCCTTTGGGAGACACCTAGCCAAACTACAGCAGTTACCTGCCTTGCTTCCAGACAAAACAAAACCCCAAAATAACAGCAAAGAGAATTCTGCCAGACTCTGGGGTGGTGTCTTAGTTAGGGTTTTACTGCAGCAAACAGACACTGTGACCTAGGCAAGTCTTTTTTTTTGTTGTTGTTGTTGTTGTTTTTGTTTTTTGAGACAGGGTTTCTCTGTGTAGCACTGGCTGTCCTGGACTAGGCAAGTCTTATAAAGGACAACATTTCATTGGGGCTGGCTTACAGGTTCAGAGGTTCATTCAGTTCATTATCATCCAGGTGGGAGCAGGGCAGCATCCAGGCAGGCATGGGGCAGGAGGAGCTGAGAGTTCTCCATCTTCATCTGAAGGCTGCTAGTGGAAGACTGGCTTCCAGGCAGCCAGGATGAGGGTCCTAAAGCCCATACCCACAGTGACACACCTACTTCAACAAGGCCACACCTCCAAATAGTGCCACTCCCTGGACCAAGCATATACAAACCATCACAGGTGGGGTAGAGACATTCATGCCCTCTGTCTTAAGACATGGAACTTGTTTGGTTCCTGAACCTTAGCAGGCTTGGCCAACCAGAAGCACCATCTGCTTTTTAATGAGCTTTGAACAATTTGATTTAGGACTTAATTTAATTCTTCCCAGATCCCTGTGAGCCTAATCTTGTTGTCACTTTTGATCTTAGTGTAGATGTTAATACAATTTGGGTCACATATAAAGTACATTAAAGGGGGGAGGAATTTGGGAATTCTTTTTTTGAAGCAGAGTTGGGGGTTTTTAATTAAAGACATTTAGGCGTGAAGATTAGGTGAAAAGAGGAGCTCTGTTGGTAAGACACCCAAGTATGGGTACAGTCTCACTCCAAGGGAAAGGAGGAAGGCCCCCCTCCCTCTCCCTCTCCCCCTCCTCCCCCACCCCCTCTCCAGCATTTCTTTGTGTAACCTTGGCTGTCCTGGAACTCCCTTTGTAGACCAGGCTGGCCTGGAACTCACAGAGATCTACGAGCCTTTGCCTCTGCCTCTGTCTCCCAAGTGCTGGGATTAAAGGCATGGTCACTGCCCAGCACATTAGGAATTCTTTTTTTAAAGATTTATTTATTCATTATATGTAAGTACATCTCATTATGGATGGTTGTGAGTCACCATGTGGTTGCTGGGATTTGAACTCAGGACCTCCAGAAGAGCAGTCAGTGCCCTTAACCACTGAGCCATCTCTCTAGCCTAGGAATCCTTAACATGGATGAACCAACCCAAGATAAAAGTCTATTCACAAGTGTGGGTATCCACACCGAGCGGTTCTCCGGCTCTGCAGAAAACAGCTTCCCAAGAAGTCAGTAGTCCATGGCACCAGCTACCTGAGCCTCAGGAAAGCTTGTCCTTATAAGACCACCCCACCAACTCAGGAGGTCATGGTGGATGCTTCCAGGCTACTGAGACTTCAGTGCCAACTAGGTGTTCCCCTAAGCCTGTCTCGAGTCTGATGATCTTCCCTTATGGTTTGCAGAAGTCTTGGAAACTGGTTGTTCATCATAAAGGGTGCTCCGAATCATGCTGATGAACAGTCGGATGAAGGGTGTGCAGTGTGAGCTTTCACAGGGTCCAGTGCTGGGAGCCTGTGTTCCTAGGAAGCTGGTGTGCATGGTCATGCTGGCATAGACATGCCATTCCAACCCAAAGCCTCGGCAGATCTCACGCAAGGGATTCCCCCCCTTCAACACTCTGGGTCTGGTGACAGGACCAGGAGAGCTGGGAATAGGGGAGAACTGTTCCGAACTTTTTTTTTTTTTAAAAAAAGGTTACATGCAAATTCAAAGCAGGAATGTTTCCAAATGGCGTCCAGGAGCCTCGACTCCTAGTCATTGAAGCTTGCAGCAGGTGTAGGCCGGCTTCCTCTGAGAAACCCCTGCCCCATTGCACGGGGTTTCCTGGGATGGCCAGAGCCTCCTACAAGTTTCTCAAGGGGAGTAGCAAGTGATGTGGGGTCCTCACCAACATGAAATCTGGTGTTTGCAGCTTAAATGTCCCCTTTCACTCTTGAAAAGACTGCAGAATGCACAACAGCTTTCTTGTCTTGCTAGCCTTGAGCCTGGTTCCCAAGGGCAGAAGGAAAGAGATGGGCTCTTTTTTATTTTTATTATTTTTGGTTATGGTCTTTTCTTGGGAGGGGGGGTAGAAGTAACTGTTCCAGCTATGGCCATTTTGCCCCAGGGTGTGCTGGAGCAGCTCCGAGTGGCTCACAGAAGCCAATTTTGCACTTCTTGCAGCTCCACAAACTGCTCCAAATTGGCCTCCATGGGAATATTCCACCACAGAAACTGGCAGATGCTGCAGACGCAGCCACAATACTGCCACCGAACGCCCACTAGATCTTTGTTTATGGTCACTACACACCTGGTCTCATGGTCACCACACACCTGGTCTCATGGTCACCACACACCTGCTCTCATGGTCACTACACACCTGGTCTCATGGTCACCACACACCTGGTCTCATGGTCACTACACACCTGGTCTCATGGTTACCACACACCTGCTCTCATGGTCACTGCACACCTGGTCTCATGGTTTACTTCACACTCGGCACCAAATGTATATTTTAGTGAATTATCTTAATATGGGGGTTCTCCATATCTCTTGCTTGTGTTCCTGTCTTGCATCTTATCTTGGGATCTAGTGCTTTCTGAATTTGTAGCAATCACCATCCCTTTCTCTCCATGAATGTTTGTCTGTGTTGAGCTGTGTGTCACTCACCTTTGAGGGCCTGTTCTTGCTTCTGCCCCAGGCTACTGACCACACCCTTGTTGACCTTTGTCTTCAGCTGGTGGATACTCGTGGGGGCTGCGTGCTGCCCATTTGTACAGCCCTTCTCCTAGCTCCTGAGGCAGCCAGAAAGTCGTCATTGTTAAGTCGATATCGGGGTAGTGAGGAAAGTTCTATCCCAAATCCCTGTTTTCTGGATAAACTTTGGGGTTCATTCACAGAAACAGACAGTTTGGGTAATTAACATTTTGTTAGCATAGTGTATGTGCAGATGTTTCTAGTGCTTGTGTAAGCCAGAAGTTTACACACATTCTAGGGTCCTCTAAGAAAAAGTTGCTGTAAAGATGAATTTTTATTTGTCATGGCAAACTGAAATAAACTAAACAGTTTTAAAATAAAAAATTAATACCATAAACACTGTATTGAAGAAGACATCCTGGATGTATTTTTAATTAATGACAAGGACAGCTTTCTTCCACCACTGTTTTGGCTTTTCTTCTGCACTGGGATAGAATCCAGGGCCTCCCACAGTGCAAGGCAGGCATCTTCCACCCCCTGTGTTAGCTGATACTCTTTCCATGTGAAAACAGTTTGCATTGTTTTCTATAAAGACAATAGAAGATGGAACCGCCCTTTCTCTCTCTAAACAAACTGATCTCAGTTGGTTTTAATTATTTGTAGCTCCATTCTAGAAAGTTCCACCCAGGTGCTGGCTTGCTGTTGCTCACAGGTGACGTTTTAGATAACGTCCACCTTAGGAATCCACTGGTTGGGTTCTTCCCTGTGTGACCTGTGAGAGGTGAGTTTGTTTTTGTTTTTTTTTTGTTTTTTTTTTGTTTTTTTTTGTTTTGTTGTTGTTGTTTTTTGATTTTTTGAGACAGGGTTTCTCTGTGTAGCCCTGGCTGTCCTGGAACTCACTTTGTAGACCAGGCTGGCCTCAAACTCANTGTTTTTTGATTTTTTGAGACAGGGTTTCTCTGTGTAGCCCTGGCTGTCCTGGAACTCACTTTGTAGACCAGGCTGGCCTCAAACTCAGAAATTGAGGAGTTTTTGAGAGACTGATTTCAAATCCCTCTTTGGCTGACAACATGTTGTTTTCCCATTGATACGATTTCCTGTCGAGTGCACAAGGAATTACCAGGAGTCACCACGTGGAGCGGTCTATCCTTTTCAACTCGATTTTTAATGAGTGTCTGTTGTCCTTTGTAGGGGAGTGGGCTGATGACCAGAGGCATGGCCAAGGCGTGTACTACTATGTCAACAACGACACCTACACAGGGGAGTGGTTCAATCATCAAAGGTTTGGCTTCTTCTTGCTGTCTTGGGGGTTCATTTGAGGAGTAAGCACAGAATGATCTTGGCTTAAGGCAGTTCCATGCTGTAGGGCAGGTGTGTAGGGGAGGTGCTGCAGAGGAGGGAAGACGGGGATTCTCTGTCCACAAGCCTCAGGGAGTGACACAGAGGGCCATCTAGTGGAGATCACACCACCCTGCATGCAGTTTGGGTGCTGGCAGTTGGCTTCTGCGTCTTAGATGATGTTGGCTCCATGATTCTCTTAAAGTCCCATGTGTGGGGTGGCATGCCAAGCCTTCGAGTGGAAACATGTCACCTGTGAGCTGGCCTCTCCTTAGCTCCTTGTCTGTCCTATGGTCAGTTTTCCACCCTGGACAGTGACCAAATGGCCCTGTCTTGTCTCCACCAGGCACGGGCAAGGCACCTACCTCTACGCAGAGACCGGCAGTAAGTATGTCGGTAGCTGGGTGCACGGACAGCAGGAGGGTGCCGCCGAGCTCATTCACCTGAACCACAGGTACCAGGGCAAGTTCATAAACAAAAACGTAAGTCAGTGCACCATGTGCCAACACTAAACACCCAGCGGAGTCCTCCATTCCCACCAGATGAGGCAGGCTGCTCCACTCCAATCTCTTCTGATGCCCACAGAGCACAGAGTGGGGTGGGGTGGGAGGCAGAACACTGGGCCCATTTCCTGGGGCCTCAGAAATGCTTTGTGCCTCTGTTAAGACCAGTGCCCACGATACCAGAGCATCTTTCACTGGCTTCTGCCCTCTGGTAAGTCATGTGGAATAGGAGGGAGACTCCAGGGCTCCCCCTCATGCCTGAGGCCAGCCTGCCTCTCCTGGTTGGGGAGGGCACTATGCACCCTGAATCTGGAGACCTCCACATTTTGACCTACTGTTCCTGTCTGGTGGGCTTGGCTTTGGTTGCTGTTTTGTGCCGAGGGGAAAGTCAGTAATTGTGAGCCAGGCATTCGCAGGAGCATTGGGCGGGGCTGGAGGAAGACTCCCTAAAAGAGAGTTTGCTGAGTGTACTGGCATAGAAGCTGGTTTGGGGTGTAGTTAGCTACCGGAAGCTCTGGCTCATTTGCATGTATGTAACTTGAGGCTTAGCTGCTGGAGTAATCAATAGGCTAGCCCAAAAAGGACAGTAAACCCTGAGGCTTCGCTCTACCAGTTAAGTAAAAAAGCTTCCGGTCATACAAACCAGAAAGAACAAACAAATTATAAAGCGTCTTGTGCTAAGATCCTCCTCCCCCGTGGCTGCCCCTCTCTCACCCCCCCTCAGGCCCTCTGAACACCACATGCACACCCATGCACACATGCACACCCATGCATCAGCTTATGAAGAATCAGTTTGGCGTGTTCATGAGGTACCAGGACACAAAGAGACATCTGCTATCATCTCGCATGTCTGACCATGTGGAATAAAATGCAGAGGCACCCCCTCCACACACACACACACACACACACACACACACACACACACACACACACACCCTTCCCTGGTCTAGATAGACTCCTGCCCTGGCTCAGTGGCTCATTCAGTTCTACACCACAAGCAAGCCATCCGCTCTAAGAAACCGAATCCCCCATAGCTGATTTTCCGGGTGCAGGGTGAGGGCATCCCCTCTGCTCTGACCCTCGAAGGGCCTAATCTACATTTGGTTCCTGTTTCTGCTTTTGTTGGCTCCCCTGTTAATCACACCCCCAACTCCCGAAACTGCCCCCTCCACTCACCTCACCTGGAAACAATGGCAGAGGTAGGGACAGGTGGTACCCGCCTCCAGAATGAAAGGCAATAAGACCTTTTACTTAAGTTCCTTGTTGATTTGTCTTCTGATGAGTGCATTTACATAGACTAGAGTCCTGGTTACTTTTCTGTTAAACACCATGACCAAATACAACTTGGGAAGGAAAGGGTTTATTTCATCTTAAAAGGCCAAAGTCCGTCTTTGAGGGAAATCAGCTCAAGAAGTGAATGAAGCAGGGCAGGAGCTTGAAGCAGAGACCCTGGAGGAACACTACTTACTGTCTTGTTCTCAGGCCAGGCTTACCGCCTTTCTTATACAGCTCTAGCCCAACTGCCTAGGGATAGTTCTGCCCACTGTGGATTTGGACCACTCTTACATCCACTAACAGTTAAGAGCACAGCCGTGGTTCAACCTGATGAAGCAGGCACTTCTTAGGTTGAGGCTCCTTTATCACAGGTGTGTTATCTTCTGTGGGGATGAGATGTCACAGCTAGATAATGGGCAGCGGAGTGGAGGGTAAACGGCTGACACTTTGAAACACCTAAAACACCGCCCATTGTCTTGAAAGGCTGCATCAATTTACCCCCTCACCAGCAACAGAGCCTGAGTCTCTATCACTTTCTTGTGACATTGGGTTACATCGGCTACATCCTTTGTTTTTTTCCCCTCCTCCCCCAAATCTCATGCAGTCTTGTCTCCTCACCCTCCCCAAACTGTGTATTCCATGGTTACGTGTGGGGTCAGGCATCTTTCACCCTCTTAGCACTAGTCTGTCTGTCTTTCTTTCTCTCTCTCTCTCTCTCCCTTCTTTTCTTTTCTTTTCTTTTCTTTTCTTTTCTTTTCTTTTCTTTTCTTTTTTTTTGTTTGTTTTTTTTTGAGACAGGGTTTCTCTGTGTAGCCCTGGCTGTCCTGGAACTCACTCTTCATACCAGGTTGGCCTTGAACTCAGAAATCTGCCTGCCTCTGCCTCCCAAGTGCTGGGATTAAAGGCGTGTGTCACCACTGCCTGGCTGGTTAGTGTTTCTTTTTCAGATATTTTCCCTTATCCTTGTCCTTGCTGGCAAGCCATTAAAACAGGATGAGGCGGGATGGAGATGGGAGGTAGGCCAGAAGGAGATGAAGTCTTTAAATGTCTCCTTAGGACATCCCTGATGATTAATGAAGAAGTAAGGGGCAATAACGAACTGAGAAACTAGATAACTAGGTAAACTCAAATCACACTGCTGGGCAGAGTCTGGGAGGGATACAGGTGAGGAGGGATACAGATGAGGAGGGATACAGATGAGGAGGGATACAGGTGAGGAGGGATACAGGTGAGGAGGGATA
>NC_034610.1:26234839-26236881 GCF_900095145.1 Mus pahari | reverse complement strand
TGAGGAGGGATACAGGTGAGGAGGGATACAGGTGAGGAGGGATATAGGTGAGGAGGGATACAGGTGAGGAGGGATACAGGTGAGGAGGGATACAGGTGAGGAGGGATACAGGTGAGGAGGGATACAGGTGAGGAGGGATACAGGTGAGGAAGGGTACAGGTGAGGGATACAGGTGAGGAGGGATACAGGTGAGGAGGGATACAGGTGAGGAGGGATACAGATGAGGAGGGATACAGATGATAACAGATGCTTCTGTCAGCTCTCCGCAAGGGAGCTACTAACATTGTAATTTTCACAGTCTTCATTGTGCTTTACCACGTTATGAAAGGGCTAGGGAGTCAGTAAAATTGGTTTGTCCTTCAGCAAATGGAGAAAGGTATTTTCTGGAAGGAATATTTTTTTAAAATGTGACCATGCACCTTCTGAAACGAATCAAAATAGGTGCCAATGCAGAAATGAGGGAAAGAGCCCTTCAGCAGACTTGCAAAGAAAAAAAGATTTAATTTCATAAGAAGCAGCATAATGGCTATAAAATCGAAAGCCCAGTGTGGCGGTGTAGCTCTGCAGGTTCTGCTGAGACCAGGGGCACAGAGACTGAGCCAGCCTGAGCTGTGGAGGGAGACATAGTTTCAAAACACAAGAGTGTTGGTATAGCAACGGTCAACATCAGTATCCGAGTTGGGCACGTTATAATTCATGGTCCAAGGTGAAATAGAATGTTGACAGTTGGTGACAGGGGAAAACATTTGTAAATCTGAGGCGAGGTTCACGCCAGGTTTCTAAGTCAAAGTGGTGTCAAAGTGCATGTAATTGTGATGAGGTTTTTGCTTAAAAAAAAAAAACACAAACAAAAAAGCAAACCTCATGGGGCCCAGTAAAATGGATCAGTGGGTAAAGGTCCCTGATGTCAAGCCTGCCGACTTGAATGTGATACCCAGGCTGTGGAAGGTGAGAATGGAGTCCTGCAAGATGTCCTCTGACTGACACATATGGGCTTCGACACGTGCCCCCTGCCCCCTAAGTAAATAAACAGTTTTCAAAAAAAATGCTTTGCACTAAATCCAGTGCTACAACAAGCATACCAAAGTGTTGGTCGCCAGCCCCTCTCTAGTGAGTCTGCCCATAGACACAGATTTATTATGGCTTCTAAAGTGGATGTATTTCTCATTCCTTTGATAGAGCAGTAGAGCATCCCCATTAGCTGTCAGTCGACAAAACCATTGTGTGGCCCCTCTCGGACTCTGCACAGCGAAGTCTTTCCGGGTGGGCTGTCTGGGCACCGTGCTTGGGAAATGCTTTGTTGCTTTCTGTTCCCAAGAATTTCTGAAGAATAAAGTGCGATGAATCCCTTTCTCGCCCTAGCCTGTGGGCCCTGGAAAGTACGTATTCGATGTTGGATGCGAACAGCATGGTGAATATCGCCTCACAGATATGGTAAGTTGACTTGTTGCATCTGCTTCCAAGGGCTAAATACGTCCCTGCTCAGTCACATGAATCCCAGTAGGCAGCCCAACTGCTGAAGCGATCAATGCCATTTCACGATCAATGCCATTTCACAGCACCTGCTGGAGTCAGAGCTTGATTTTGTGGCTGGGAACGATCTAACCCTGAGTTCCCCGCACTTGTCCCAGAATGGCATCTGAACCCTGTAACCAGCTGCACCGAGGTGAGGTGGCTGATCACAAAAGTCCCAAGGGTGACCTGCTCTTAAAGCCTAGTTAGTTAATAAGTTCCTTTGCTACACTGAACATGGGCGTTAATAGCTATTCTCTGTTTGGCAACAGTGTAGTCATTCTCAGGGTACAGGATTGTGTGAAGGGCTTGTCCCTGCATGAGCTCTTGATGTGTTAATGCCTGGCGACTGCCTAGGGGTAATGAGGTTTAGTAAAAATTTCCTGGTCCTAGTACTAGCTCTGAGCCTTTGCCGTATTCTTGCTGTAAGAAGTTCTGTTTTGCCGGGCGTGGTGGTGCATGCCTTTAATCCCAGCACTTGGGAGGCAGAGGCAGGCGGATTTCTGAGTTCGAGGCCAGCCTGGTCTACA